>NW_015505271.1:3259166-3276459 GCF_001515645.1 Sinocyclocheilus grahami | reverse complement strand
TTTGTACAGTGTCCCAACTTTTTTGGAATCGGGTTTGTATAAATCCACCATATATCAAACATTCCTCCTTGTTCGCCCTGTCAATACATCCCTCTCTGGCTGTTCGTTCCTCTCCACCCTAAAATTGTTTCAGGCTGCGGAAGGCATTCCAGAATCCAGACCCAAGCATCTGCTTTCCCCCCGTTCATTTCATCACCCACAGTGCGCCGATGGCCTGATGGAGCAAACATGAACACAGTGAACTCTCACTGCACAGCAGAGTCACATCGCTTTAAACCTCCTGCTTCTCACTCCTCTCTACTCACTGCGCTAGAGACGAACATGCAATCTAGTTCAGAGAGGCTTTTGTGTGGGAAACATAAACAGAATCTAAACAGAGTGCTGTGTGCTTGTATGGATGTGTATGCGAGAGACGGAGAATTGCGAGGGAGGGAAATGGAGTGAGGGAGAACAGCCTGTTCTGGAGAAGGAAAGGCTGTTTTTCAGTGTGAAACACCCCGGACCAGAAGTGGTTCCAAATGTTGGGCTCAGACTGAATTCAACCAGATGAAAACAGAAAGATTGCAAAGAGAATAAGAACAAAAAGGCACACGCAGAGAAATTGACATAATAAAAGTGGGCTGATAGTACCAAAGCACACACTCTCTGTTTGTTAGTTTGAGTTTTACCTCTTTGCTCTTGTTTATTCTCTTTTATGTGCCATAAATACATGTATTTGCAGCCCGTATTGTGCTCCTCTTTTTATTGCCTCTCATGTGTGGTGTGTGGCTGTATGACAGATATATTGAAATAGAGGGAAATGGACTGAGAAAAAGAGAGGTAAAGGGCCTCCAGGATGAAAAATGGAGAAGGAAAATAAAGAAAGGGAGAGAAGAAGAAAAAGAGAGTGAATAGATGAAAAAAATTAAAGAAAGCGTAACGAGAGAAATTTTTATAGAACGGCTGGTGTCTCTCATCTTGGCTGTTTCGGTCTAATGAGACAATAAGTGGTCATCTGAGACACTGCTGTCCAGACCAAGGGTAGAGGTCAAAGTATCACCATTATTGGTGTGAAACAAGGTCAATTCTGGATTCTCACAGATTTGCTTGTGCTCAGTCAACAAGCTAATATTTCAAAGATCAATATGAAGCTAAATTCAAGGTTAAAAAAAGCTTAAGTTAAGTCCTCCTTTTGCGATTCAGGTTCTTAATAGAAGTGATTTAGTTTTGTCATGTAGCTAATTGGGTCGATCTGGTGATTTTAACCTGGTCATTATACATTAAGGAGAGCAAGCTGCAAGCAGTTTAAAGTTCACATGAAGAGCAGATTTATTGGACAAACAAAAAGACCTAAAACTAGCTACTTCGCACAGCTTCTCCTGACTAAATTGATTTGCCAGAACTAAATCTGCTTTAAATCTGCCAGGCACCCCAACACTTTACTCAGTGCCAACAATTTGAAACTAATGCAGAGAAACTCTCAAAATTGAAATGTTCTGTAATCACTCTATTCCAACTCCACTCCAAGTTTTCCATTTCCACTTCCCACACCCCACACACTTTTGAGTCACTCCAAATATGTCAATTAATGACCAGTCATTTTTAAAAGCAGACCCACATATAGATAATACCAATATATTTTTTAAATAGTTTTCCTGTACACATTGTTCAGTTTGATAAGTTTATATTTTACAGTTCATGTGGACAGTGATATCTCAAGACAGTTTCAAAATGTTATTAAAAATTGCTAAAACATTCAAATAAAATATGAATACATTAGTAAGTAATAAATAAGTAATTCTGTCTTCATTAGTACAGTGTGTTCTTTTCTAAACATTTAAATTCTAAAAAAGGGGGTAAATACTTATCTATGAGGACAGTAAAATAATATTGATTTTGTCAAATGCTCATGTAGTGAAAGGTTAGATTAGACCTCTTAAGATTGTAGATCACTTAAAATCTTAAGAGATGCTTCAGGTAACTCATTTCAGTCATAGAGGTTCAGCTGACAAAACAGGTTGGGAATCCCTGCTATACAGTATACGGTGCTGTATATTATTTGCACTTGTATTTTCTGTTTATTTGTACTTAGTGTTTGTTGTATTGCAGAATGTCTGAAGTCTGTGTCTGCTGCCACTTTCAGCTAAAAATTGCTTGTGACATATCACACTGTGTTTCTATTTGATATTGTTTTATACTTGACTATAAAGAGAACGATGACAAATCTGACTCGCATGACCAAAACTGCATCTACTTAAGGACAGCACATTATTTGTAAGAGAGAACATTTTGAGAAAATGGTTTTAGTATCATTATCAATGTTGAAAACAGTTGATACATTAACTGTGGTGACTGTGATAAAAAGGATTATTTTTACTACACTACAGCTTTTACAACACTGAATAAATTTGAGAAAATCACCACAAAGAAAGAATTTACATTTCCAAAATAGATGTCCTCTTGATATCATTGAGGACATGACTGATTGGATGAAAGCAGGATTTCCCTTCTTTAGAATTCGCTCTGCTGTCTGTGGGGTTAAAAGTTCCTCATATTGCGAATCTGAATCAAAAGGGCTACCCATAACCCCCTGCTGCCACTAACAATCCCCCACAAGCACACACAGTTGGAGTGTGAGGATAAAAACACAACACGGTCCAACACACATACACATATACACTCCGGAGATCCAGATACTCTAATCTGAAACCACAATCCTTTTGTAATGCCATATTCCAAAAACTTGGGCTTTTTGTTTATCTAGGATGATGTTAAAAAACACTTACGTAACATATTTCAAGGGCACACCACACCCAGCCGATACAGGATATTAACCAACAGCCATTAAAAATTACACATTAGTTATGAACCTAAATACACTTTCAGTATCTTTAACACATTTTGATGATGTCTACACTACCGCATTGGTCATTTTATTCAGCAAGGATGCATTGATTAAAGGTGTCAGTAAAGACTTTTACATAGTTACAAAAGATTTAATTTGAAAATAAATGCTATTCTGTTGAACTTTCTATTCATCAAAGAATGCTGAGAAAATGTATCACCATTTCCACAATAAATAAATAAATAAATAATAAGCAGCACAACTGTGTTCAGGATTTATAGTAAGAAGAAATTATTCTTTAGGACCAAATCAGCATATTAGAATGATTTCTGAAGATCATGTTATACTGAAGACTGGAGTAATGGCTGCTGAAAATTCAGCCTTGACATCATGAGTAAATTATATTTTAAATTGTAATATTTTACAATATTTACTGTAGTTTTGATCAAATAAATGCAGCTTTAGTGAGCATAAGACTTCTTTAAAAAAAAATCTTACCAGCCTCAAACTTTTGAACCGTAACGTATATCACACAGCAGTTTATGCTCATTGACACAATTAAACAAGATGCAATGCCCATAATTCTCTAGCACATCGGATGAAAAGGTGTGGGGCAGGTGATAGGCCTCTTCTGGGTCCATCGTCGGTCCTCATTAATGACTGACTATGCTGGCCTCCAGGCTTGAGTCTTTTAATTGCTTCTGGTGCATCAGAGTGGGGTTTGGAGGAGAAAAGGCAGGTCAAACAAAGTTTACTGCAACCAGTAAACGGTCTCACCAAGGGCATAGCCACCATCCTGTAATGACTGTACTGAATGGGTCAGAGGAGAATGAGAAGAAGCTTAAAGGACACTGTGCCGAGTCAGTGACACAACAGACATTGATAGGACAATCAGACATCTAGAAGGCGATAGTGAAACTGAGTATATGTTTGGGTTTCACCAGAAGTGCACCATGTCTTTTATATACAGTGGGGCAAAAAAGTATTTAGTCAGCCACCAATTGTGCAAGTTCTCCCACTTAAAAAGAATTTATACTTTTTTTGAATTTCAGTTATTACAAAGATAGTGATTTTGTTGTTTCAACTAATATTTTGTTTTAAGAATTAAAGATGATTTTTTAACTTAATGTTGTTTTGTTGTCATAACTTTTGATTAAACATTGTTTCAATTAATTCAAGCAATCAAGAGGATTAAGTAAACTTTCAAATTTAAGATCACTCAACTACATATAGTTTGTTATAACAATTACCTAAAAATTTTACATGGTTGCCTTACAATTATGAGTTAAATAAACTTCAACATAAGTTAACATGACAAAAGCTTTTTGTTAAAGGGGTCATATGATGCGATTTAAATTTTTCCTTTCTCTTTGAAGTGTTTACAAGCTCGTGGTGCATAAAGAAGATCTGTAAAGTTGCAAAGACACCACTAGCGGATGGATCGTCGCATGTGGTTGCCGCGCCGTTCTCAAGCCCACCGGCCTCCGCTCACTCTAGGCCGCCGCCGCTCACTCTAGCCCACCGTGCGTGACGCTGTGTTTCGTTGTGAAAGCTTATTCCAAAAGAGGACATGACTAGAAATCAGTGGTTAAGTTGTATTTACAACACTGTTTCAGAACAGTTCAACCCAAATATTCAGATGTGTGCAGCACATTTTATGGAGGACTGTTTCCTGATCCTGGTAGAGTAGACTACAATGCCGGCTGTTCTGACTCACAGACTGTAAGTACGTTTTTTTATATTTAAAGAATTTGCCACTGATGATTCAAACGCGAGTTTTGGGTAGTGTAGAGTAGGGCTTGTTGTTTGTCATTTCTCTGATCACAAATGCAGTCATGGTTTTATGTTTACATGGCACGATGCAATGCATAAAAAAAACTGTATAGGTCATTATAATCCGTAATTATATCCCCACTGGATGCAACGACTGCCTCGTTGTAAGAACTCACCACTGGACTGTTAATTTACCTCCTGGTCAACAAGTGACTCTCCAACTCTCCAGGTTCCTGCTGATTACTAACATTCATTAAGCCTGATGTGAGACACCTGTGTTTAGCCCTATATAAGTGGGTTAGGTCATGCTTTATTGTTCAGTCTTGAGCCTATGTAACCAGTTGCCTGCTGAAAGTTAAGTCTGTTTTGTTGAAGGTCTTTGACTCTAGTTTCTGCTTTGCTTTTCTCTGTTTTTGGAAGCTCTGCTTCTTTTGTTTTTGTTGCACTTTTCTTCAGTTTGTTATTGACCCAATACTTATTTTCCACCATAATTTGCAAATAAATTCTTTAAAAATCCTACAATGTGATTTTCTGGATTTTTTTTTCTCATTTTGTCTCTCATAGTTGAGGTATACCTATGATGAAAATTACAGGCCTCTCTCATCTTTTTAAGTGGGAGAACTTGCACAATTGGTGGCTGACTAAATACTTTTTTTCCCCACTGTACATTGAATTTATACTTTTTTTGAATTTCAGTTATTACAAAGATAGTGATTTTGTTGTTTCAACTAATATTTTGTTTTAAGAATTAAAGATGATTTTTTAACTTAATGTTGTTTTGTTGTCATAACTTTTGATTAAACATTGTTTCAATTAATTCAAGCAATCAAGAGGATTAAGTAAACTTTCAAATTTAAGATCACTCAACTACATATAGTTTGTTATAACAATTACCTAAAAATTTTACATGGTTGCCTTACAATTATGAGTTAAATAAACTTCAACATAAGTTAACATGACAAAAGCTTTTTGTTAAAGGGGTCATATGATGCGATTTAAATTTTTCCTTTCTCTTTGAAGTGTTTACAAGCTCGTGGTGCATAAAGAAGATCTGTAAAGTTGCAAAGACACCACTAGCGGATGGATCGTCGCATGTGGTTGCCGCGCCGTTCTCAAGCCCACCGGCCTCCGCTCACTCTAGGCCGCCGCCGCTCACTCTAGCCCACCGTGCGTGACGCTGTGTTTCGTTGTGAAAGCTTATTCCAAAAGAGGACATGACTAGAAATCAGTGGTTAAGTTGTATTTACAACACTGTTTCAGAACAGTTCAACCCAAATATTCAGATGTGTGCAGCACATTTTATGGAGGACTGTTTCCTGATCCTGGTAGAGTAGACTACAATGCCGGCTGTTCTGACTCACAGACTGTAAGTACGTTTTTTTATATTTAAAGAATTTGCCACTGATGATTCAAACGCGAGTTTTGGGTAGTGTAGAGTAGGGCTTGTTGTTTGTCATTTCTCTGATCACAAATGCAGTCATGGTTTTATGTTTACATGGCACGATGCAATGCATAAAAAAAACTGTATAGGTCATTATAATCCGTAATTATATCCCCACTGGATGCAACGACTGCCTCGTTGTAAGAACTCACCACTGGACTGTTAATTTACCTCCTGGTCAACAAGTGACTCTCCAACTCTCCAGGTTCCTGCTGATTACTAACATTCATTAAGCCTGATGTGAGACACCTGTGTTTAGCCCTATATAAGTGGGTTAGGTCATGCTTTATTGTTCAGTCTTGAGCCTATGTAACCAGTTGCCTGCTGAAAGTTAAGTCTGTTTTGTTGAAGGTCTTTGACTCTAGTTTCTGCTTTGCTTTTCTCTGTTTTTGGAAGCTCTGCTTCTTTTGTTTTTGTTGCACTTTTCTTCAGTAAAGATTGCCTTTTGCTGGAGATCAATGACTCCCTGTTTTTTGCTACCTCTGCTCTTGGATTCTTTAATTGGGGAATTAGCTCAATCAGTAAACTCAGTAACTTTGAACGTGATAGACCTGGGTTTGATCCCCATCTAGAACAACCCCGTTACACTTGTTTATAATGGGTTTTCATGTTTTTGAATCGTCGCTCCGGCCGGACAGGGTATCATCACAGTATGGTGAGGGGCCTAACATTTCCGTCATACGCTTGAGGTATTCGGCCAATCATAACGCACTGGATAGCTGGCCAATCACAGCACACCTTGCTTTTCTGACCGATGAGCTTTGTAAAAATCGATGCGTTTCAGAAAGGCGGGACAGAGGAGAAACGATGTTTTTTTTAAGCTTAAACCGCATAAACACATTTCATTATACCAAACACCCAAAATAATGTTCTTTTTAGCAACATCATATGACCCCTTTAACTACAGGGTTCGTACGGTCATGAAAAACCTGGAAAAGTCATGGAATTTTAAAACCTGGAAAAGCAATTTCCAGACCTGGAAAAGTTTTGGAAAAATGAGCTTTGTAAAAATCGATGCGTTTCAGAAAGGCGGGACAGAGGAGAAACGATGTTTTTTTTAAGCTTAAACCGCATAAACACATTTCATTATACCAAACACCCAAAATAATGTTCTTTTTAGCAACATCATATGACCCCTTTAACTACAGGGTTCGTACGGTCATGAAAAACCTGGAAAAGTCATGGAATTTTAAAACCTGGAAAAGCAATTTCCAGACCTGGAAAAGTTTTGGAAAAATAAATAAACCCAGAAAGTTTTGGAAAAGTCATTGAAATCTATTTCACAAAACTCTGTATAATACAATTGTGTTTAATCAGGTCCTAAATTTCGGTGCGGGATTGCGCATAGGCTATATCGCATAGTTTTACTCATTCCCGCAGCTTTTGACTTTAAAAGAATGGATGTTCACACATTTATTCAATAGCCTATAGCATGTAGGTTTGATGAGTAAATAAGTCCAGTCCACACAGACTGATCAAATCAGTCATTTGAAAACAGCGTGAGTGATTCAGCTGTACGCGTCTTCTCTCTTTGATTTTCTCTTCAAACGGCTTCACATCGGCGCATCTTGTCTGCGCTACAAGAGCCGCTGCACGCTGCGATACAAGACTTTCACTCGCGTTTCGGGACAGTTGACAGAATTGTCACTTGCCTAATCGGGTCATTGTTGCATCGTCAGAAAATTGTATTATTTATTTGCACGTCTTTTTAAGCCATTCGGTACTCGCGTGCTCCAGAGGCGGTGCGCAGTCACATCCAAAGCATGCTCGTGCGTATATAAAGCCACCTTGCGAATACCAAATTGAGTTTGCTACCAAATAAGCTCAGCAGAACCCTGCACGGGCCTCAAACATATGCCCTAGTCCGGCCCTTATCCGACAGATTATCAGAATTACTGGCCAAATCCGACTGGAGCCCGTGTCTTTTTTCTCTTTCTCTCTTCCCCAATTACACAGCTGCTGTTGTAGCCATTAAAATAGTTCAGTTTCGTTTTTAATGGCAAAAGTGGTTATATTTATTTTAATTTCTTTATTACGTTAATTTAGAAATATGTTTGGAAAATGTTTTTGTTTGTTAAATTCAAGTTGTTGTTTTTTTTAAAGTAACGACCAAGCGGCCAGTGGCAGACAGTGAGTTAATCATAGCCTATGTTTGATAAATTTGGCCTTCTCAAATCATCACCACTTGACTAAAATAAAATCTATAGGCCTATATAAAATGCTTTAAAAAACTATGTTAGTTTAAATGGTTAACCTAGATAAATGTGTGCTATTAGGTGCGTATCCAATCGTTTGTGCAGAGAAGCTAAAGCGCGTTTTGCAGGACATGGAGTCGCCAGCGCGATCACTTGCATTTTTTTCTTATAACAGTGGAAACAACAGTCATTTTTGCTCATAAAGGTAAGAGTAATACATCATTCGGGACTGTTAAGGGTCTACTTTTATTTGTGTGCACTCACAATATCAGCATACGTTGTGCTTTTTTAGAAAACAAACAGGATGCGCTTTCTGCTGTCTTGGTCTTGAGCAGGAGCGCTTCACAAAAATGAACCAAAACTCAGCGAATATTCTATTTCCCCTGAGGCATTCATCATGGTAATTACTTGCTGGCATTTTGCAGCAAGCTTTGCGTGCGCTTTAACGTAGAACTCTTCCAACACTCGCTGCTGCTGGACACTAAACACCGTCCGAGCCACTCTTGACAGTCGCGGTAGCATGGTCTCGTGTTGTTTCCACCAGCGCAGCAAATCTTTTTCATCACCATAATAATTGATGGATGAAATTATTTTTTAGCACCTAGAGATGACCACTAAAATATAAAAATGAGGAAGCAAGCCTGATGCCCGGCCCGCGTCTGAGCTATGACGTGAAAATTGTCCCGAAGCCATAAATAAGTCGGGGCCCATCAGGCTCGGGCTGAAATGCAGGGCTCTAAAGCACAGCTTGTTGCATTTAAGCAGAAAAAATACACACAAAATGATGCCAAAATGGCCATCCTGGCGACACAGTTAAATAAATGATAATATTCAGTGATGTGATATGTGAAATGTGGAGTAACGTCTGGCGCAGTTGCAGCTTGTACTTATTACTAAAACAAGAAAGCAAACAAGTAGCATAAATGGGTTAACCCTCCAATGTGGCTGAATTACAACAATTCTGCATAGATGAGTGGACCAAAATTCCTCCACAGCGCTGTAACAGACTCATTGCAAGTTATCGCAAACGCTTGATTGTTGCTGCTAAGGGTGGCCAAAACCAGTTATTAGGTTTAGGGGGCAAACACTTCTTCACACAGGGCCATGTAGATTTGGATTTTGTTTTCCCTTAATAATAAAAACCTTAATTTAAAAACTGCATGTTGTGTTTACTTGTGTTATCTTTGACTAATATTTAAATTAGTTTGATGATCTGAAACATTAAAGTGTGACAAACATGCAAAAAAATAAGAAATCAGGAAGGGGGCCAACACTTTTTCACACCACTGTATATATATATATATATATATATATATATATATTACTTATTCCTGTGAATTTTCAGCAGCCATTACTCCAGTAATCAGTGTTGCATGATCCTTCAGAAATCATTATAATATGCTGCTGCTCAAAAACCATTTCTTATTTTTTATCAATGTTGAAAACAGCTGTGCTGCTTAATGGTTTTAAACTGTTAGGTTTTTTTTCAGGATTCTTTGATGAATAGTAAATGCAAATGAATAGCATGAACAGCATTTATTTAAAACAGAAATATTTTATATATGTGTATAAGTAGTAAAAAATATAAACGAAATAAAACAAGGACACAAAATGCAAGTAATGTGTGTGTGTGTGCTCTCTGTGCTGTGTGGAGTGGAGGCCAGGGGCTCTGGGAAAAGGAGGAAGTCATAGAGAGAGCAGAAGGAGAGAACATTCTTTCCCGCTGAAGTCACCCTGTCTGTGGCAATGGGAGAGCAATGCTGTCCACACGCACACACAGCTGTCTCTGTGTGTCAGTGTCGGAGCGAGTGGGTGGGAGTACACCACTGCAGGGGTTTTGGTTTGAGAGAGAACGAGAGAGAAAGAGAGTGGAAAGAGAAGGATGGATAGAGAGAGACACAAATAAGAGAGAAATCTGAGATAGTGGAAGAGAGAGAGAGGGGGTAAAACAAGTGCAGGTGATAAGACTGAAAATAGATAGAGGTGGACGAGAAAGAGAGCTACAGTAAGGCCGGACTAAAAGAGGAATAACGAGAGAGTTTTTACAACCAGAAAGAAAGTGGGATGAGGCATAAATGAGGGGGTAATAAATGGAAAGTTAGAATATGGTGGAGTCATGTGTTTTGATAAAGAACAGTTATATTCTTCACCCATAAAATTAAAATTCTGCCATCATTTGCTCACCCTCATTTCGTTCCAAACATGTGTGACTTTATTCTGTGGAACACAAAAGAAGATATTTTGAAGAATATTTCAGATAAGTGTTTGCCCATACAATAAACGTCTGCAGGGTCCAAAACAACATTGGACCCCAACTGACTTTCATTGTATGGACAAACACTGATCAGAAATATTCTTCAATATATTTTCTTTTATATTCCTCAGAAAACAGAAAGTCGTACATGTTTGGAATGGCCTGAAGGTGAGTATTATGATGATTTTTCATTTTGTGTGAACTACTGCTTTAACGGTTCTGGAACGTACATCCTACCTCAAATGCAGACAGAACACTAATATACTGTAATAAAAATATAAAATAAGCATCAAACCCATTGTCATGACTATCAACACAGTTGCTAGATACAGTAAATGGGAACAGGTTTTCCCCCCCTAAAGAAATATATACAGTTTAGTTCGGTTTTAGTATTATTCTGATTTGTCAATGTTCTGTTTAATCTGAAATTCTCTCATAAATTGACAACAGGCTTCTGTGTGCAGTAAATGCAGAAAGAACTGTTTTCCAAGTATTGTTTATTGTTTTTTCCACAAAATTACTTATAGAATCATTTACAGAGCCATTAAGGAATCAAAATCGCTGTGTAATAAAAATATAAAATAAGCATCAAACCCATTGTCATGACTATCAACACAGTTGCTAGATACAGTAAATGGGAACAGGTTTTCCCCCCCCTAAAGAAATATATACAGTTTAGTTCGGTTTTAGTATTATTCTGATTTGTCAATGTTCTGTTTAATCTGAAATTCTCTCATAAATTGACAACAGGCTTCTGTGTGCAGTAAATGCAGAAAGAACTGTTTTCCAAGTATTGTTTATTGTTTTTTCCACAAAATTACTTATAGAATCATTTACAGAGCCATTAAGGAATCAAAATCGCTGAATGTAATTGAAACCGGAAGCAGAATTGTTATATTCCTTTATAATTCCCATCTCCTGTGAGGAATGATGTATATTTATGCTGGCACTGGGCTCTCAAACTAACTATTAGATCACAAAATCATCTGAAAACCATGAATGAAAAGTAACTTGATGCAGACTATATAGCTTTGGTGGGTCACTTATTCATTCTCATGGATTTTAGTATGACATGATTAACCAGATAAAATTCTATCAATATTTTGCTAAATTTGACCTCAAACCACAAAAAAATTATATTTCTTGATCTAGGAAGAAACATACATGAACCTTGAGAAATGTGTAAATCCAGTGTCCTCCGCATTTTCTTTTGTTTCTGTAATTAAGAGGTGATCTTTCTGAAGCTCCATAATGCATTAAAGTCTTAGATGCCCCATAATGAGATGCTCAAGATTAAATATTTATGTTACTTTTCTCAATCTCACTGCTTCATATTTAGATTCAAAAGCCCTCCTCTATCTCCATACAGCAGGGAATTTCCAGCACATGAAATTTCTCGTTTCAGCTTCTGGCACGATACTGAAGATGTAGGCCCAGCCACAGAGAGCCGGTTCAGTGAAGCCTTCATATCTTTCACCTCTTCATCCTCAGTTCTCCTGGACTCCAAAAGTGTGTCCTGATCTTCCAAGTAGAAGATGTGGAGGTGAAATTAAGAAGTGAAATGAACAAAAAGAGCTGTTCTTCCAACCATATGAGCAAATTAAATGTTTGGGTGATAAGGCCTTCCAGTAAGCCTACTCCCTCCCTCTTCTTACTGTCCGCTGCCAGGACAGTCCCAGGGCCCTCAAACGTTAGGCCGCGGCAAGGCGCTCAAGCACTGTCTGTAATTGCTCGGTCTAGACACTGTCTGGTATGGGAAACAGACACGCACACTGAGCATAAGAGGAGGGAGGGGGATGGAGAAAGAATGCAATGGGATTAAAACGAGTTACAAACGGCCTGGATCCTTCCAGTGAAATAAAGGATGTCAGAGCCTGATTGCAGTGGGTGGATTATTTACAGTATGAGAGCTGCATTAGATGGAAGTGTTTCATTCAGCTTCAGTCCTCCTGTGGTCTATGGAGGTAATCAAATGAGTTCTCCTGGCTTTGGGAAAACCAGTGAAAACCAGCTTTGTTTTCACTCTGATAAAGTTGGTGTCTGCACATCTACAGCATTATTTTGTTAGCTCTTCAGTGTCTCTTTGCACTAGTCATAGTAAACCTCATCAATCAGCATATTGGACCTTTTTGAGTTTCAGCTCTTAAGCTTTATATAAGAACACCTTATCCACCTTATTTTGCAACATGGAAGTAAGCCTCATTTCTGTTTTATTGGTCTCTATAGGTAAATAACTAGAATAATAACAACCAGTGTTTATGATTATGATAATAACTGAAAATAATATGATAACAAATATCAGTTTGCAATATCAAGCAGTATAACAGACTGGTTTTGTACAGTAAAATAAAATAATGGGAATCAAACACCAAAAGCCGACTTACAAATGGTCAATATCAATTTAAGGCCAACAATTAAAAAATTAAAAAACAACTATATACTGTATATATATATATATATATATATATATATATATGCACACACTGTATATATACTCTCAAACATCAATCAATGTTGTTTTCAATTTTACAGCACCACAGCTGTTTTCAACATTGATAAAAAATAAGAAATGTTTCTTGAACACCAAATCAGCATATTAGAATGATTTCTGAAAGATCATGTGACACTGAAGACTGGAGTAATGGCTGCTGAAAATTCAGCTTTATTATCACTTATTCAAATCGAAAATTATTCTTTTAAATAGTAAAATATTTCACAAAATTACTGCTTTTGCTATATTATGGATAAAATAAATGCAGGCTTGGTGAGCAGAAGAATTCTTTAAAAAAACTAAAACTGTTACTGTTCAAAAACTTTTGACTGGTAGTGTATATGTATCTTAATGTATTTCTAATAAAAAATTCATCACTGGTTTCATTTAATTTTTGATAAATACTACTAATAATTCCTTCAAAGGTGTTATTGTTCTCCTATATAAAGTATCCTGTTAACTGTTTTACAGAGTGAGAAAATACTACAAACGATTAAGTCTGAGTGAACGGTCGCAAACAAATTCAGACCATTTTGCTAATTAGTTTGACCAATTTTTTTAAAAGGAACGGAATTAAAAGAGATTCATTCACAGATTCATTCACAATACAAATGGCTAGTTTTGATTCTAAACATCAAAGAACATACCAGCGTGTTTGTGTGTGTGAGGAATGGAGAGAAAATGAAGTATACAGTGAGAAAAAAGATTAGGGATGCACGATATATCAGCCACCATATTGGTATCGGCCGATAAATGTTAATTTTTTCTGTTATCGGTATCGGCCAAAATTTTCATATCGGTGCATCCCTAAAAAAGATAGTATGAGAGTGTGCAGGAGTCTTGTGGACAATGCATGCTGTGCTGTGCCGTGCTGTGCTAAACTGTACTAACCTCTCAGTGGGTGGCTGCAGTGCTAGAGCTCAAACAGACTTGAAAAGGATTTGGGGGACAAAAATGTATCTTTCCCTCTGCTTCTTGTTCTAACGCTTTCCTCCTCTCTCTTTATAGGCTTTTCAAAGCTTGGGAAAAAAGGCGGAATAAAGTATTGTTCAAGAAGACTATCCATTCAATATTAAATTCAAAATGTTTACACTGACACTTCAGGCCACTATGTGTACAAACAGTTTATTTTTGGTTGTGCAAGTCCTTTGAAGGTTTGCCAGTCCTGACAGAATTTAGCAGTGTTCTTGCTCTTGAAATACTGAGTGAGTAAGAGTGGGAAGGGTGTGGTGCAGTCCATTCTTAGCAGTGTGCAGTATGCCTGACTTTATAAATGTCATCACTACTATCATTAGTGCAAATCTATTTTCGTAAAAGAAGGACATAAGAATATAATAGCACCTCCACAAAAAGTATTTTTCTGGCCAAGAAAGACATATTCATAAGCATCTATTGTAGAGTCCAAATGTTAAATCCTTTTGGATATCTGAATTTCTCGTTAATTGAAGGGGATAATTATGATAACTGGAATTTGTTTGTATTTGCTCTCTAAGTCTTAGTCTCAGATTCAGGTTTCTATCTGTGGGCTGAGAACCGCCTACTTGGACCGAAAGAAGCAGTCTGACAAACACGTAACGCGACCAATCACAGTTCAGTTTATATTTATGTGCCTTTTAGGGGCACATCATATTCATTATAAAACAGTTATTCCTAAATTATTGACCAGCACAGAAAAATCAAAATATGATGTGGCAAACTCTGCAAATGAGTAATAGTAATTTAAAGTAATTACAATTTCTGTCCATCCAAAAGTTTTTTATTTAAAAAAATTAATCCCTGTGTTTCACAGCAGAAATAAAGCAATTCTTCCTCTGCTTTTCAGTTACTTTACAAATTACTCTGTTCATAAGCACCACTATGTTGTAGCTTTATGTAACAGCAGCAGCTCTAGTCATGTGACCAAAACAAATCGTATTGGTAAGCGGATTTTTTCGAAGTATGATGGAAAAGAGATTAGAACATCTTTCCTTTTTAAAAAAAAAAAAAATCCATTGCGTTGATGGCAAACAAATTTGTGTTGGTCTAAACAAATGCATTAACAGCTGTTTATTCAAATTAAACCTTTGTATTGGTGTGAACAGGCATATACTCTGCCATTCTAAACCCAACTGAGCCTTTTTACCAACCAAGTGGGTTTACAGCAGTTATCTTTGTATTCCTATCTCCATCGGTCTCGCTCCATTTTTCTTCCCACTCTATGACTAGACAATGACAAGGATGCTTGTTTCTATCACATATCTACTACCCATGTGAACCAATACAGTTGCACTACAGTCCCATTCCCATAACTAACCAACCAGCTCCTGCCACTCACACAAACACATAGATGCACATGAACACCTATGCACCGACTTCAAATAGGCCAAGCTCAAACAACATCCTGTGGCCCTCAGCTAGCCTCCCAGAAAGCCTTTTCATTTCACAGATGCATAGACGGGAGAAAAAGGAGGGAAAAATAAAACTTGGGAGGAGGAGGAGGGACCGAAAGGGGAGTGTGCACAGCAGAATGGTAGAGTCGTTCAGTTTAGCCCAAGCTGCCTAACACTCTCTCAAGCTCCCCCTCCCTTTCGCTCACCCTGTCTGTTCCCCTGCTGCCCCTCCCCTCTCTCTCTCATGTTCTCTCCCCACTCTGTGTTTTTCCATAGGCACATTGTGCAAATGTAACCTTTCAGTAAGCCCCTCCCCTCCAGGAAGTTGGCTGGCCCCTTTGCTGCCAGGAAATATGAAAAACTGGCAGGATGCCCATTTAATCTCCAAACAGAGAGAGAGAGAAACGGCAAAGCAGTTGAGATGGAGAAGGAAATGTTAGTTTGACTCACCAGAAGGGAGGGGGAGAGAGGACAATTCTACTTTAAAGAGTCACATTAACTATAGCGCTCTGAAAAAGTGTCTGGTTTTCTGTATTTTTGCTTAGTTTTACACTAAATGTCATCTGATCTCCAAACCTGTAAATGTATGAAAGTGTGACACACACCGAGATGTAGGGGATACTTGAGATGGTTGTAAAACAGGCTTAGTTGAAACACTGTCAGTTTAACCACTTAGAAATTAGGTACAAGAATGAAATCACCATCATACATGAGCTTGACTTGAATGATCAAATTAATGGATGTTAAATGAGAGTGCAGGTATCAACTGAATCAGTAGGTTCTCTTGTTTAATTTGATATATACCATTTACTCAAAATGTATACCCAAGTGTAGGAAATAGAACTGTGAATGTGACTAAACTGCACACACAAATTTTTAGCCAGTGATATATGTATTTGTTCAATAATTTTTCCAACTTGGTTGCTTTTGTAGAATAAAATGTTTACTAAAATGTTTTTTTAAATGCGGAAAAATTACATTAACATTTAAGATACGACTTGCAGACGTTAAAGCAAAACATTTTCCATTTCCCTAGTCTCGCATAGCCAGACCTTCAGACTGACGGCAGAAGGTCTAGGAACCTTGGCGCTTTGAATGTTCAAAGCCCGCCCAAGTAGCCATATGACTGACAGGCAGTGTTGGGAAGGTTACTTTGGAAATATAATAGGTTACAGATTACAAGTTACCCTATTTAAAATGTAATAGTAGTGTAACTTTTTCAATTACTTTATTAAAGTAATGTAACTGATTACTTTTGATTACTTTTTGATTACTTTTCTAAATTTCTAATGAATGTTTATTTGCAACTGTTAATCATTTTCAAACATTTAAACCATGCAGGGTTAACCTTACAGTATTGCTCAACACTGTCAGACTTTCAAAATCCTTCATCACTTGAATTAAGATGATCAAATTTGAACACATCCACCACAAAATCAGACTTTAGTACCGCCATTTACTTTGAGATTGATCTGAAGTTCAATGCAGATTTAAAATCATAAGAAATAGTTTACTGATACTGTTTTGGAAACCAAATCTTTGCATAACTACAGGAAACACTGCATCTAACAATGGTTTGGGAAAAAAATAGTTAATTAAAAAATAATAATGAATAAAAGCATATACATCAACTCAAATACGGTCATCTAATAAGCATGTGTCCTATTCTGTGTACTAAACTCCTGAAATATTGGTGTCTTTTTGAAACATTGGTGTCTCTTTGTATATGATATGATGATAGTTTTCTCAAAATAAGTAAAATGCTCATGAAGTGACTCAGAGCCGTTCTAGAGATTATGTTTATGTTCATGTACTCAGGTATTGAGGCGGCAGAGGCTGCAAACACAGCGAGCTTCAGTAGGCCTATGTGTAGTAAATTAAACCACATGTCTGCGCCATTAATTTCCACGAGGGGCGGACTGGGAAAAAAAATTCAGGCCGGGAAA
>NW_015505271.1:3247772-3258655 GCF_001515645.1 Sinocyclocheilus grahami | reverse complement strand
TATCTATCTCTCACATGACTTTAATACTCAAGATTTAACAAAACTATACTTTCTAAATTGCCTACGTCAAAATTAGTACATCACTACAATATCTTTATAGAAAAATCCTAATACTGAACATGAGTCATGTTTTTCCCTTACAAAAATTAGCCATGCTTTTATTATAGTAAACGTACAGTAACCATGTTTTTTTTTTTGGCAAAAGGATTACCATTTGTATTTATTTTTACTACAAATTCCATGGTTAAACGATGGTTAGTGTAGCAAAAAAACATGGTTAATTTGTGGTTACCATGGTTTAACAATAGTAACCATTGTCTTTGGATTTATAGTAAAATCATCGTTAATTTTCGTAATGGTTGTGTTATTGTCTGCCCTAGCTCCCCCTAAACCTATTATAAAATATGATTATTTGTCTGCTAAATTACTACTGTAACATTACAATAGATAATAATGATGTCCTTTATACAGTATTTTGGGTGATGGCTGATGAGCAATGGGCTGCTGCTGCTTAATTAAGTAAACAAAGACAAAACTACAATAGCATATTTACAGATGAAACTGACCTGCACTTGAAACCCTGAACAGTGGTTTTGCTTATCTGCTCCACCTGTGCGCTTCCACAGTCCACTCCATTCTCTCTCTCACATTGATTACTCTGATCCAAACCGTTTGGCGGAGGCGCGGAGAGTGCGCGAGCCGAAGCATTGCCAGTCACGACTAACCGATTCATGATTTATTAGAGATTTAATTATCGAATGGCGAATTGGAATGGAAATAATCGCTTTAGTACAATCGGCGGTACAATTTTTGCGGCTTAATATTCACAGACACTAGTCCATACTGCGTTTTGATTCAAGTGTACTGACCTGTGGCATATTCCGTCCGCGTTAGGCTACAGGAATTCCGTTTTTATGACTGAATTCTATGAACCAGTTTGTGTTTTCCGCAGTGGCGGAAATTATAGCTGCATGTCTCTCTCAGAGTAGTCAGTGCAATTTGGGAAAGAAGTCAATTAAGTCTGTATGTGGATGTGTGTAAATATTCAAATGCAATCCCCTTTGTAGACGTTAACATTTTCATAAGTAACTAATTTAATTACTCATTTTTTCTTAGTAACTGTAACTGATTACAGTTACATTTATTTTGTAATTAAATTACGTAACGCCGTTACATGTAACTAGTTACTCCCCAACACTGCTGACAGGTAAAGCAACCAATCACATTTCGTTTTGTGCCACGTCATGTTTAGGGGTGTGGAAATGTCCCTATAATAACAGACCGGTGTGTAAAACTCTTGGACATATTTTAAAGGTTCTATGCCGCGAAATTTAAATATTCCACATAGTTTTAAAAATCCAGCGTTTAATTGATCCTGATAAGCGCTCATCATCACAGTTGTAAACACGACGGCTTTCTTCTTTCGTGAGGGGGTTTAGCATCACTGCAACTTTGTTTCCAGGTGGAACGTTAAAGAACACGACACACACGTCTCCCAGAAATCCTGTATAAACAACCAATCCGATGACGACTTTGAAACTCAAGAAGTGCTTCCAATTTTGTGTGCCGTATGCATCAGACGTTCAGCCAACGGTCTGTGGGCTTAACATCTGCAGCTGAGACTACCATTTCCCTAACTTTCACCAATCTCCCTAAATTTCTTTAATAAATACATAAAAGCTGTTTAAAGCCAGGCAAAAACTGTACAATTTTTACAGTCCTTTACAATTGTTGCTCGTCTGAATGTATGATCCCAGTGAGATCTTGGGTAAAATCCATGGCACACTGTACAACATCAACAAAATCACACTGCACAACCGCAACACCAAATTTCTTACACAACTTTGTCTAAGATCGATCCTCCTCCTAGATTCGCATCTATTTCAGACATTCTCCATTTGGATATTATGGCTCTGATCATGGTTCTTCTGAGCCCTAGAGCCTCAGAAATGGCGTTGTAAACTTTTCCAGGCTGACAAGCTACTTTTTTTGCAATCTGCAGAAATGTCCTTCCTTTGTGGTAAGATGCACCTGACTTCACAAACACGGTACTGGCAAATTCACTCTAATTGTAAAGGCAAATGTCTGATATATATTGAGCAGGGCCAGCCTAAACCAAGACTCGTAAAACAACATTCCTTCATCATTGCTATCTGTGATTTTTTTTCTCTAGTTACTAATATTGTACAGCAATTTGGTCAACCATGGTTGTTTTATAAACATGCTTTATAAATAAATTTTGATTTTGATTTGAAAACAGCCAGTGACAATTACCTGTAATTTGGCCATCACATTCTAGGAGCAAAGACTTTTGCACACCCAAAGATTGCATATTTGAAACTTAAAACAACAAAGAAATGAAAGACAAACCAAACTTTTATGACTCTATCTGTGTACTATTACAGTCTACAACACCAAGCACGGTACACTCTTAAAAATAAAGTTTCTTTTTTTGCATTGATGGCTCCATGAAGAACCTTTAATATCCATGGAGCCTTTCCATAGTACAAAATGTTATTTAATAGATTATTAAAATGTTTATTGAAAATGTTACTTAGATTATTCAAATGTTCTTCACACTTAGAAAAAATTTTTATTTTAAGAACTGTTTACTGAAGGGTTCTTTAGGGAACCCAAAAATGGTTCTTCTATATAATCGATACGAAGACCCAATTTTTATAGCTTTATTTTTAAGAGTGTAGATAATTAAAATGAGAATGCTAAATCAGAAGTAACAGTTTTCAGATTAATTTACCAGCAGTCAGTACACAACACATGTGAACACACCCTGAAGAGTCATTCAGCCTATTTAGCACATCACACACCCAATACAGAAGGGTGATACTGTTGCTTGGTGTGGTGTAGCCTAGTTAACATACAACGAACAGGTTGTAAAGATTGCTCCATACCGCTTTTTGTGAAAGGCAGACTCAATCTTATGTAACGTCCCACGTCATTCTCTTCCTGGTAAACAAGAGCTACGCTGCTCTGGAGCTGAAGAGGTTTCAGAGCACACATTAAAGCTAACTCTGACAGAGACAGTTTTGCCTACAGTACACAACCATCCAGCTCTTCTTTATGCCTCTATGTTTTGCAAAGGCACCTTGGGTCTCTTAAAAGTGTCAAGTGTGGTAGAAGAACATTGTGATGGTTGAGCGGGCAAAACTTGCGTTTGTGAGATTTGTCTGTTTAACATACACTTGACCCCTGTTGAGGTTTAGTAGTTGAGTAGCTTCAAACTATGATTTCTAAGCTTTTTTTAAAAAGCATCAAAAGGCCCTGTACTTTTATAAATGTTCATATAAACTAAATTAATTGAGGTTGAACAGAACCACTTGTCCTTGTTCCCAAAACTGTGGAATTTGATAGAACATTTTTACTTGGTAAATGGGAACAGCTCTGATTTTTCATCAACAAAGTGAGGCGGTGAATGCGTTACTGATCTACTTGGTGATCAAAGCTTGAGTAGGCCCCAGAGTCCTGCTGAGGCAGATGAGGTTGACTCACCTCCGCTCCCTGCCCTATCTCCTCTGTGATTTCCAGTCACTGAACTCAGCCCAGTGTACTTTTTATGGGCCAAATAGTCCACTTCATCTCTTCCTGTGCTAGCAGCACTGAGCACCTAGCAAGGGCTGAATACTGGGAAGTGCCCTAACTAACAGTGCCACCTGATGGCTAATGGTTGCTACTACATTAATCACATGACAGTTGCTAGGAACTAGAGCACCACCACAGGATAATTGCCACAACTGCACATCTGAGATTTAGCCTTAACCTTTTCTTCCACAAAACTACTTTGCTTTGTAGAATTTAGTTTCAGATATAAAACTATTTTCAGAGCCTACCTAAATATTTTTTATTCTAGTTCTATTCTGTCTTTATGCACACTTTGATGAAACAAATAAGCAAAAGAAAGGATTGTAATTTTTTCACCATATTCATATCCTCCCTCCTCATTTTGTGCATTTGCTCCATTTCCTGGAAGTGCTTCCTTACTTATGACGCACTTCCTGACGGTTTCTGTGCAATAGGGGGAAACGGTGGGTGGAGGACAGAACACATGGAAGGAGATGACTGTTTTCCTGACTCACATTTTCAGATTCCATCACTATTATGTGGAAGGAGAAAGAGGTTAATCTCAGAACAATAGATGACATGAAGAAGAGAAGCTGAACCTCATGGTGACTCCAGCTCAGAGATATTACATTGTTTGCTGTTTTTAGTGTACATTTGTTGAAAATGTTTTTTACATTCCTTTTTATTATTGTGCTAAAAACCTTGAGAAAATATTTAAGTTAATTTTGATTTAAAGGGATAGTTCACCCAAAAATGAAATTTCTGTCATCATTTACTCAACTTCATGTTGTTCCAAACCCGCATGACTAACAAAAAAGAGGATCCTTTGAACGGGTTTCCATTTAAATTCCTGCTTTGTTCCCGTGTTCTCCACCAACCCCCTTTACTATTGCTGTTCCTTGTTTTCTCCTCCTGGAGCTCCGTTTCCCAGCCTAGTGAGATCCGAAGAGAGTAAGACCATATGGAGCGCTAAGAGCGGGAGGGCTGAGGGTTAATTGAGCTGAGGTTACTACTTCCTGTTTGACTCCAAAATATAACTTCTGGTTCTGTGGAGTTTATCAGTGGCTTCAGCCTCAAAATGGCTCAAAAGTTGTCAGTGTTAACAAAAACTAAATGAAAACATTTTTGTGAACTGAATAAAAAAAAAATAAACAGCATTTTTTGGACCATGAATTTTTTTTATTGTTTCTCTTATGTTCACCAAGGCTGCATTTATTTAATCAAAAAGCTGTAATGATGTGAAAGGTTATTACAAAATATTTTAAAATGTAGTTTATTCCTGTGATGGCAAGGCTGAATTTTCAGCAGCAATTACTCCAGTCTTCAGTGTAACATGATCCTTCAGAAATCATTCTAATATGCAAATGTTCTGCTCAAGAAACATTTCTTATTATTATCAATGTTGAAAAGTTGTGCTGCTTAAAGGGATAGTTGAAAATTAAAATTACCCCATGATTTACTCACCCTCAAGCCATCCTAGGTGTATATGATTTTATTCTTTAAGACTAATACAATTGGAGTTATATTTAAAAATATATATATATTATATATTTATAATATATAGGTTAATAAAGGAATAAAGGCCTTCTGAAGTGAATCGATGCATTTGTGTAAGAACAATATCCATATTTAAAACTTTATAAACCATAATCTCTTGCTTCTGCTAACTGTCGTGCACGCATTCACGAGAGAGCGAGATTACAGTTTTTATGATGGATGGATGCACTTTATTTTGCTTCAAAATCTCAACACCCATTCACTGCCATTATAAAGCTTGGAAGACCCACGACATTTTTTAATATAACTCCGATTGTAATCGTCTGAAAAAAGAAAGTCATATACACCTACGATGGCTTGAGGGTGAGTAAATCATGGGGTCATTTTTGGGTGAACTATCCCATTAAGCAGTTATTTTGTCTATATCATCTGTCCAATGTCTTAATAATGCAAGAGTAATCTGAAAATAAAAGACAGTAATTTTCATTTTTGGGTGGACTATCACTTTAATATTTTTGTGGAAACTGTGATGCAACTTTTTTAGAATTCTTTGATGAATGTGTTCCAAAGAACAGCATTTATTTGAAATAGAAGTATTTCATAATGTTACGTTTGATCAACGTAATGCATGAGCAAAAGTCTTAATTTCTTGTTAAAAAAAATCTTTGTGACCCCAAAAAAAAACCTTTTCAATGGTAGTGTATATTAAAATGTTATAACCCACCTTCATTAAATGTGAAAATGCAATTATTAAACAATAAATTAAACCAAACGTACATGGAAAATATAAGAAATAGATTTTAAATTATAATAATGATATAACATTTTTTTATAATAAATAAGTTTAAGGGTCACAATTCAAAAAGTCAATATTAGTGAAAAACTAGAATCCATTTCTTATAGTCACGAAGAGAAGTAAACATTATGTTTATTTCATAGATGTAAAATTTTCCTTTCATTTGTGCAACCTCTATCTGAATCCTGACAAACATGAACAGACAACTGTTTTCCCACAGATTTGTGGGTTTGGTGGTCAAATGGCAGAAGCAGAATAAATGAGCC
This sequence comes from Sinocyclocheilus grahami, assembly GCF_001515645.1. Lineage (NCBI taxonomy): Eukaryota > Metazoa > Chordata > Actinopteri > Cypriniformes > Cyprinidae > Sinocyclocheilus > Sinocyclocheilus grahami. The sequence goes on along the minus strand of NW_015505271.1, from coordinate 3,252,520 downwards.
AACAATGTTGTTGCCAAGCAATATTTCATAATGTTACGTTTGATCAACGTAATGCATGAGCAAAAGTCTTAATTTCTTGTTTAAAAAAATCTTTGTGACCCCAAAAAATGGTAGTGTATATTAAAATGTTATAACCCACCTTCATTAAATGTGAAAATGTAATTATTAAACAATAAATTAAACCAAACGTACATGGAAAATATAAGAAATACATTTTAAATTATAATAATGATATAAAAATAATTTATAATAAATAAGTTTAAGGGTCACAATTCAAAAAGTCAATATTAGTGAAAAACTAGAATCCATTTCTTATAGTCACGATGAGAAGTAAACATTATGTTTATTTCATAGATGTAAAATTGTCCTTTCATTTGTGCAACCTCTATCTGAATCCTGACAAACATGAACAGACAACTGTTTTCCCACAGAATTGTGGGTTTGGTGGTCAAATGGCAGAAGCAGAATAAATGAGCCAACAATGTTGTTGCCAAGCACAGAATCTCCACCGTTCCCTGACTGAATCACCCCAGTGTGCATGTTAGATCATTTTTGTTGTTCAGTTGTAATTTGAGCATGAGTCATTGACACTCCTATTAATGACCCAATCTGAGGTCAAGTCATTTTCAAGCTGCCTTCCTAGTGGTGTTGATATGAGAAAGCAATGCAGTCTGGGAACTTGAGTCAGAATACCCTGACCTGTTTGTCAAGCTACCTTAAGAATGTTAGTTCAATGCTCTCTCCACATGTTAATGCTCATGTGACTAAAGGAATGAAATTAAGTAATGTGGGGGCCTCTGTCTTTCCTGAAGGTAAAGCTCCAAAGCAACAGGACAGTGCTACAATGCCTCCTAAAGTTGTTTTATGTTATTTAGACTCTTTAAAGGAATAGTTAGTGAGTAAATGATGGTACAGTTTTCATTATTGGACGAACTTTCCCTTTTAACTTGTATTTGTTACTACTAGGCATGAATGTGTTGTCTGACTACATTTCAAAGATGAGTTGACTGTACTGTTTAACTTTTTTTTGTTGTTATTGCATACTTATCCATGTACAACAATGCACAGATAATATAACAGCACACCAATCCCAAACTTTTGAACGATAATGTATTTGCATACAGAGTTGTAATTGTTCTTTCTTTCTTGCATCTGTTAAATGATTTATAGCCACATTTACACCATAAAGATGGTATTTCTGTGCATGCTGATGCTCTTATACAGCCAACAGAACATAAGACACAAGCTGAATGGTTCTCATTTACACAGAACCAAAGCCATAAACACAAACTCACCTTAAAGTTTAACACTATTTTTGCTGCATTGTAAGTGATACTGCAAGAATCACAATTTGCAAATGACTCAGTTTTTTGTATTCTTGATTATTTATGTATTTATTAGTATCTGTCACAATGGCATCATGCACCGGCTGCAAATACAGTGTTGTAGTGTGTGTTAGTATTTGAATGCACATTTTGTTTTGTGTGTAATGTTCTGGGATTATGGCGTAACCATTGTGGCATGTTCTTAATTTCTTTTCCCCCTCACTGCACCAATTACATCTGCATTTATCCCTCAGCTCTGTCTCTCTCCATTTCTCTCTCTCTCTCTCTCGCTCTGTCTTTCCTTCAAATTATAACTAGTTTGTGCAGCTGACTGCAGAATTGATGCAGCTGAGAGAAAGGAGGCGAAGACGAGAAAGAAAAAGAGAGCAATGGAAAAGAAAGAGTCACTCGTGGATGAGAAAAGAACAACAAGGAGAACGATAGTGAGACAGAATCAAGGGAAGGCAGTGGTTGGGAAAGAAAACAGAAATAAAAAGAGTGATAGGTAGGCGAAGGAACAGAAGAAGTTAGAATATAAGAAGAGAGAGAAATCGGCAGAAGGTTAACCAATCAGAGAGCCACTGTTGAGAGAGAGAACTGATCAAAATCGCGGAAGCCTGGTTTTTGGAAACAAAGGACTGCAAACGTAAAATAAGGATGAATGTATGGAACGAAAAGGGGTGTATGATGAAAGCGAGAGCCGGGGAATGAATGAGGAAGAGGGGAACAAATGAAAAAGAGTAGGAATCAGCAGAAGAGGCTTTTGCGGTCCCAAAGCAGAGGGGGAGGAGAAGGGTGAGAGAAGCAGGTTGGGGATGGGAAGGCAAGATCAATAACTAATTTCAGTGCCGAGCCTCAGTCGGACTGTTTTCCAATAAGCCCTGGACATAACGAGTTAGCTTGAATAGCTGTGCTGCAGCTATTGCTGCTCTCTCTCTCTCTCTTCATCCATCCCCCCTCGCTCTACCCGCCTCGTGTCTCTCAGGGCCCTGGTGCTAGCAATGGCTGGATCGATCCTCTGCACGCACACAAACACGCACATACTCAACTCAGGCATACAGGCCTGAGTTCTGCAACAGGATGCCAAGACATGTCACTGCTACTGCTGCAGCCTTGCATGCTGGTTGAGTGTGTGTGTGTGTGTGTGTGTGTGATTGTGCATTATAATTATTTCCATCATTATGAATCATCTTATATCCAAGTAAAAAATGTTTCAGATTTTCTGGAAAAAAAAAACATGCAAATTTCTTCTATCGCTTGTCAGTGATGAAGCAGCTCTTTATTGTGTGCATCTATAACACTATCAAAAATCAGTCTCTTCAAACGTACTCAAATAAATGAATAAAAAATATTGTTAATGTACATTTTGACATTTACTTGTGAACTTGCAAATACATACATAATTCATTGAATCACAAAACTGTGCCTGATGAAGATTGCGTGACCAAAACTTTGCATAAAAATATGATTGCAAGCAATAGCAGGATACAGGGTTCTATTTTTGTTGGATTAAATCATTTTTAAAACAAAATATGGCAACATAAATAATCAAATGTAATTCCAAATATAACAGTGTTAGAGGCTATTGTGCCATATGACCATGATAAAAAAAAAATCAGATTTGATCAGGAAGCCTGGTCACTCTTTATCAAGAATGGACTAGTTATAAGGTCATTATGTATATATTGATTATATAGTAAATATTTAAAGACAAAAAAAAGTTTAGCCAGGTCTGAAAATTCAGTGTTGGCCTGCTGTTGAATCCACAGCGCCACTGTAAAAGAAGTGATGTTTTAGCTGAGATAAGAGCTTGCAGTAGTCTGAACGGGACATTGATAGACCCTTTTTGGGGGGCAGGAGTCCTAGTGAAATACTTAAGTGCTCTGATAAATATTATACTGATAATATTCTTGTTTGGCAATGAATATTACCAAATACTGACCTGACAGTCATTTTCCCTGATTTTAGTTCCACCATCATGCCATGTGTGTTTTCTATCAGCTGTTTAGAACTAGAACTAACGATGGCAGTTTCACAAAGGAATCACTGTTTTGTTCAAATCGGTCAAATGGTTTTTGTAAAAAAAATTCTGAAATTGTTTGTGATGCAGTTTGATTCATTCGGACAGTTCACTCACACACTGAATCATTTGTAGCGGTTTCTCACAGCGTAATGGAATACTTTATAAGACAGAATACAGAAGAGCGCTGGATATGGTGGATATTTCCCTGTAATGCATTGTTGAAGAAACAAAACTTGCAAATGTCATCTATCATTTGTTATCGATGAACCAGTGGTCTTTACCTGTACTGCCGGTTAAGACTATTTATATACATACATCCATAACAGCATTTTTTTTTTAAGTATAAAATTATGGGGATGTTATGAAATAAGACAATAAAATGCAACACATCCTTGTATTGTGTCCTTTGCACACGACAACAACTGCTGCTGCCAGTTTGTTCAAAAGAGTTATCAGTTTGAATCAGTCTAATCTCCATGAATCAATGTATCGGTCAAAACAGTTATTGATTTACTCAAAGTTATTTGTTTCATTATGTCCAACTACAAATGAGTTTTTACAAGTTAAAGTGTGTTTTTTTTAAGTGGCCTTTTTGTGTAATTGTTCTTGTATGTCTGTGCATATATGAGTGTGTATGTCCTTTTGCAATGCAAAATGAACTCAAATGTTGAGTCTCCATAAGCACAACAGTTTCTTATGTCATGATCATCACATTATCTTTTGTCCCATTGTCATCAGTTTCTTTGGCAATGGTACAAAGAAACTTGAGAAATGTACATGTCATTTAATCATTTCTAAAATCAAAATATGAAACCATAAACAATAAAAATGTAATTCCAATTATAACAGTTAGAGGCTCTTGTGATCTGCAATGTTTAAATCACCTTTTGCTGGCAACAGAAAATGAACGTTTACAGTGACAGCAAAACACTTCACTTGCATTGTTGAAAGCACATTTTCATTTGTGCATTTCTCCAGCTTAGCTACCGAGCTAAATTGAGAAGCTGCTTGCACTGAGAGGACTGCAGCAAACAGCAGCAAGCGTGTCGAGTTATTGTTATGGCAGCCAGATACACTGCAAAGTGATTTGCGGAACGATATTCTAGAATGAAAGTATCAGCAAATCAACTTGCAATGGCGAAGAAACAGCTATTGAGAAGAGCAAACTATACTAGAGAAGGTAGCTAGAAGGACACTGAAGATACATGATTTTAAGCAAATGTGTCTAGCAGGTGAAATCAGGACGCATTGACATTTTTTAAGAATTGTGGGGACACAGCTTTTCCCTAGGTGTCGCCAAGCCTACTTGGTTGTAGAGAAATTGATTATGATTTTAATCAAATAATTAGCACTATAAACACAGATGTTTTTCCTAGCAAAGTGGGGGGGGGGGGGGGGGG
>NW_015505271.1:3246454-3247759 GCF_001515645.1 Sinocyclocheilus grahami | reverse complement strand
GGGGGGGATTAAATAATTAACTGAAATAAGAATAAAAGGTTGTCCACACACTGGGTCACAACATAGTTGAGTGACTTGTTGTATCACTAAAATTACTTGACAACATGCACCTTGCTGATGAAATGCAGGATGATAGAGATGAAATGGCAGGCAATTCGGTTTATAATAACTGTCCTTGAATGCAGGGTACTTTAAACTTTCAGTTATTACTGTTTTTATATATGCTTTTATTATGCTGTTTCTTAGGTACACTTATATTTTACCTGATTCCATTAAATATGTCAATATATACACTACAGTTTAAAAGTTTGGTGTCAGTCAGATTTTTTTGTTTATTTTTAAATTAATACTTCTATTCAGCAAGTAAACGTAACATTTTTACTATTTTTATCTGTATTTGTAATATATCCATTGACATCATTGTAATATTAGCAATGGGTCCACATATCCAAAGAAGACCAATCACAATGCTGTATGCAAATAAATGTAATATATAATCTACATTGCTGTTCAAAATTTTGTAGTAATAATATTTATTTTATTTTATTTTTTTATTTTTTTTTGTAATGAATTTATGTATTTTCCGCAAGGATGCAGTTATACTTAAATGCTTTTTAACTTTCTATTCATCCAAGAATCCTGAAAAAATGTATAACGGTCTCTACAAAAATAATAAGCAGCACAACCATTTCAATAATGACAATAATAAGAAATGTTTCTTGAGCAGCAAACCAGCATATTAGAAGGATCATGTGGCACTGAAGACTGGAATAATGGCTTCTGAAAATTCAGCATTGCCATCACAGGAATACATTACATTTGAAAATATATTACAATAGAAAACATTTATTTTAACAATGCCATTTTACTATATTGCTATTTTTGCTGTTTGGCCGTATTACCACTAGATGGTGCTGCTCTACACTGTGCTTACAATGGTCATTAAAACTATAATTCAATACAAAACAAAGAGAAGAAACAAATGCATGGTTATGAGAACAAAATAACACTGTTCAGCTGTACTGTCACAAGAGTTGGTCATTTATTTGATAAGTACACATTGTTCCAAGTGAGAAGCACCACCACAAAGAAACACTGTTTAAACATTTCAAACCTAGTCAGAAAGCTTTATTGCATATTTGCACATACAAGGAATTTGTTTTGTGACTGAAGCTTCCTGTACACAGAGACAACAACACAGAGATAATACAAAATAAAGATATATGAATAAAATACACACACACACACACACACACACATAGACAACACAATACACAGATATATAAAAAAGAAATATGAATAAAA
>NW_015505271.1:3216518-3246051 GCF_001515645.1 Sinocyclocheilus grahami | reverse complement strand
AGCAGGACAATGATCCCAAACACACCAGCAAGTCCACCTCTGAATGGCTCAAGAAAAACTAAATTAAGGTTTTGGAGTGGCCAAATCAAAGTCCGGACTTAAATCCGATTGAGGTGCTTAAACAGTCCATTCATGCTCGAAAACCCTCCAATGTGACTGAATTAAAACAATTCTGCAAAGAAGAGTGGGCCAAAATTCCTCCACAGCGATGTGAAAGACTCATTGCCAGTTATCGCAAACACTTGATTGCAGTTGTTGCTGCAAAGCGTGGCACAACCAGTTATTAGATTTAGGGGCAATTACTTTTTCACATAGGGCCAGGCAGGTTTGGACAGCTTTTTTCCCTTAATAAAATAAATAATCATTTAAAAACTGCATTTTGTATTTACTTGCATTATCTTTGTATAATATTAACATTTGTTTGATGATCTGAATCTTTTAAGTGTGACAAATATGCAAAAAATTAAAAACCCGGGAGGGGGGCCAACACTTTTTCACACCACTGTATATATATATATAAATAAACTAAAAAATAGACAAAAAATATATGTACAGGTGTGCTACAGATGGAATAAGATTTAGGGATGGACTAAGATGGGTGGTATCAAGTAAATATAAGTGGTATTACACATATTTTTGTTGCACAATGGGGAGAGCATGTAATTGTTCATGAGGTAGATTGCTTGGGGGAAGAAACTTTTTTTGTGCCTAGCTGTCCTGGTGTTCGGTGCTCTGTAGTGCTGGCCAGACGGCAACAGTTCTAAAAGGAGATGGCTTGGATGTGAGGGATCCAGTAGTTTGGCTGGTTTCATCTGATTATACATAAAACTGGTTTAATAACAACAGTCTGGTAGCAATGAGAAACAGGATTCCATCCTATTTCTTTCTACATATATGTTTTTTATACTGCTTTCCCTTCTCTTTCTTCTTCTCTCTTTATATACTAATTTAGTCTCTCTCCCCTTATCTCTCTCACATTCTTTCTCTCCCGCTCTCTGTACTGCTTGCGTGGTTACAGCTGCACTGGTGATAGGGAGCTTGCTTGTGTGAAATATTAATAAGAAAATGGCTTATGCATTTTTAACTATGTGCCAGCCAAACGTAGTCTCACAGGAGTGTAAATTCTCCTCCAGACCAGGTGTGGAGCTCCTGTACAACTGACTAGTTTGGTAACTCATAACCTGATCAAATTGCCTTACACTGTTCATCTCTGATAATATGTTTTGTCTTAAATTCAGACCATTATATTCATCCCAAACTCAATCCTTCGAATCTTTCATATGTGAGTAAAATACTAACGCTATGATTCTAATTATAAATCTAAAATGTCCCCAAAGTTTATGACAAAATTAGCTCACTTGTAGGGGTTTTTCCAGAAAACTCGGCTAAGTAAAGCCACCCACACTGGACACTTCTATCCTCTCAGTAACCTTTTAGTATTCTCTCTCTTTCTCTTTCTCTTTCTCTTTCTCTTTCTCTCTCTCTCTCTCTCTCTCTCTCTCTCTCTCTGTTTCTAGGTCAGGGATTAGGCAGAGAGACAGTAGTGAGTGTGTGCTCTGCACTGCTGTCCACTTCAATCTACCCAACCAGGGCTGATCTCAGAAAATATATATATAGAGAGAGAGAGAGTTGTTGGCAGTGATAGTGGTGTCAGAGGCTCACATTGGGGAAAACAGAAAGAGAGGGAAAAAATCAGAGGAGAAAAGGCAGAAAGAGGGGAGAAGGAAGCTAGCATGGCAAGCACAGCATGGGCTAAATGTGTGTAGCTGGGTTGTGTAACATTCAGTCCTGTTTTGTTCCATAAACGCACACACAACATTCCAACACACACAAACACACACACACTCACATAGCCTCTGTTCTCAAAATGCAAGGCACTGCTGCACTGTGAAACCAGAAACCACATCAGACCTCAGACCTTCAAAGACAGAACTAATCCTGTTCTCACCAAGTCCTGATTGTTATTCAGTCATTAAGCATTCACCTCAACGCCCTGCAGAGCTCTGGCTTCGATTAAGAGCCTGGTGTTGACTGGTTGAAGTTTGCTGCTGATGTATGTTGTACAAGGACTATAATGATATATTAATATAAAAGGTGAGATTTTAAAACTATATATATATATATATGTGTGTACAGTGGTGTGAAAAAGTGTTGGCCCCCTTCCTGATTTCTTATTTTTTTGCATGTTTGTCACACTTTAATGTTTCAGATCATCAAACAAATTTAAATATTACACAAAGATAATGCAAGTAAATACAAAATGCAGTTTTTAAATGGTGATTTAATTTATTAAGGGAGAAAAGCTGTCCAAACCTATGTGAAAAATTAATTGCCCCCTCCTGTTAAATCATGAAAGAACTGCAATTAACCACATTATTTTAGAAAGCCGAGTTAAATTTCACTAGCCACACCAACTTGCCATAACTGATGGAACCATGAATTCTGCACTCACTTTATCGCAAACACTTGATTGCAGTTGTTGCTGCAAAGCGTGGCACAACCAGTTATTAGATTTAGGGGGCAATTACTTTTTCACGTAGGGCCAGGCAGGTTTGGACAGCTTTTTTCCCTTAATAAAATAAATAATAATTTAAAAACTGCATTTTGTATTTACTTGCAATATATATATATATATATAAACAATTTATTGTTTTATTGTTGTTGTTGTTGCTGTAATATAATCAGTTATTTTAGTATTATTAATATTTTGATTTACCTTTTTTTTTTTTTAGTTTTAGTAATTTTATGTGCTTTTGTCATTTTTATCTTTTAAACATTTCTATATAGCTTTAATTTATTTTTATTTAGATAGGTTTTAGTTTTAATAATTTTAGGATGTTAACTTCAGCTTTTTATTAAAATTTTTCATCTAATATTTATATTTTATTTTATTTCAGCTTTATTCAATTACCAAAACAAATTTTATTTACAATAACAACTCTATAAAACTAGATAATATAATTATACAACAATATAATATAATATAATATAAGCAATATCACACTTGTGATATCGCTCTATATCAGAATGGCTGTGATTCGGCCAGGGCCATCCTTAGGGGGGGTGCAGCGCAGCGGGCCCCGAGAATGTAGAATGTATGTAAAACTGACATCTTAAAGACATCTATCAGATGTTTGTACACAGCAGATGCTTTCCAGATGAAGCGATCTTTAACAGACATCTTGCAGATGTACGTGTGCAATCTGGGTTATTAAACACTACTATTATTAATATAAAATATTATTAATTGAATAATAGTATTTAATAAACAACAACAACCATCATAAAAGTTGCTAAGCAATTCAGTCAAAAGTACAAAGGCAGCGCTCTGATATACAGCATTATTAACACCCGTTAGATGTACCTGAAATGAATTATAGCTCATGTTTAACCACTATAGAGACATCAGAGCCAGCAGCAAATTCCAGAAGAACTGGCCGAGGTGAGGCTGCTCTCGGCGGGTTCATGACGCCCTGGAGTTCACATCTCCGAATACGTTGAAGCAAATTTTCAAATAGAAGTTATCTTTATTAACAAATCGCATATTTGAAGTCTAAACAACTATTTTCTCACCTAAAAAACTCTTAAAACTACATTCAATGACACAAAAACAGTATTATTTATAAAATTATAGTGGATTTGGGCGCCTGCCATGACACTTGCTGTGAGAAATACTGCAAGCGGAGTGGTACAAACGTTGAAACGGTTGGAGTTCTGTTATCACTAGAATATCGCATGGCTGGAAAAGGCTCTCATCCAATCAGATTCGAGGACCAGAAAGAACTTTTGTATAAATTATAATATAATACAATATAATATTAAACATGAAACATGAATCATCCATTTTAAGCAGTCATCATTCAAAAATATTCAAGGTAGTAATCGACCAATCAGAATCTAGTATTCAAGAGGGCTGTGTAAAGGATAGCAGTTAGCTACCTGATGGCTACTGCTTCTAAAACAAACATAATACTGAAATCGTACAGGGACAAAAATATTTAAAGAAACAAACATATGTCCTATCACAATACTGGTGCTCCCATCCAAACTACCCTGATGTAATCCAACTGTAATCCCAAACATCAAAGAACCACACAGCTGTCATGTATCACAAACACACATACACACACTCTCTCTTCAAAGACTTTTGCAATGTGTGTTTGACTCATTTTTGAGGTAAAAATGTCATTCATTTTTAAAACACTGTTAATAATATTTTAACATTTCTTAGTTAGCTTGTTTGTTTTTGCCTTTTGGCTCTCATTCCAGCCATATGGTTCAGTCTCATTCCAGCCATATGGTTCCTTGTGACCTTTCAAAGTGTATAAACACAAACATTTGCATACACATATGCACAAACACAGTCACATGACTGTAGCAAATGGCAGACAGGAATACAACAGTTTGTCTCATATTTTATCTGTAATTAAGAACACAAACAGACAAATTCAGCAAACACAGAGGAATATCCACTCATAACAGCTTGTATCATTATGTTAAAAAGCATGTGCTATCATATGCATTATTTACACATATACACATTTTAGTTAATTATAAATAGAAGTTCAGTATTGTATTTTACAGCATTGTATTTATAATTATATAAAAATAGCCATCTGCTGAACAAAATGGCTTTAAACAATACAGCCATGCATTGTAAAGTTATACAGTATAGATTTCTATTTTAACTGTCTTACTAGGTTTAGCATGAAGAGTCCTCAGAGGTATCTAACGTAAGAACTGTGGAGTTACAGACACATATCAATCTCAGTCATAATTCCAATATATTTAACACAATTCCATGGGTACCTACAGAATATCTACTTTTAATTAAGTGTCAACCTATTGTAACAATTAAAATATTTTATATATATATACATTTTCATAGTATTGTCTTCAATAAAACATATACATCAAGGTAGTTGGGCAAATAGAACTTGTATCTGAAATATCACTGTTAGTGTCATCCACTGTGTTTTGAGCTCTGACCACTATGGGGCATTGTGTTTATTGTTAGTGTTAGTTTACTTGAGAGAACTACAGATCCTGTCTTGCCTAGGCTATGTTTAAATATAAAGATAAATATATTGATTGAATAAATTAATTAATAAAAGTATAAATGACTGACTGATGAATGAAGGAATGATTTTAACCTCAAGCTGTCCTACTTAGCTTGAATATAATACAACAGTGCCATCACGTGGCTACTTTAATTAATGCAGGAGTGTTTTTTTAAACACTTTTACAGGGGAGTGTTTCAGTACAGCTGTCATACACATAAGAAATCTTCACATTTAGATTGCAATAATAACATAACATTTTATTCTTTTGTGTCACAATTCATTTGATTTGACACCAACAACATGACAAAAATCTAGATTGTCCTACAAATGACACAAGCAGACTTTTAGGAAACATCTGCAGGAGACATTTTTTTGGTTAATTCACTGCTTCACAAGTAGCACAAGATGTAATGTCATAGTAGTATAGCATCATGTCAGTAAAAGTAAGTTTAACAGTCACTTTGAATGCAAGTAATTACATAGTGTGTTTGTAGGTGTGCACATGTGTTTTTAAGTGCCCTTATGTTATCTATTTCTTTTTCAGGGAGGCCGTATTTCCTTTCTTGCATGAATTGAATGCCTTAATGAATGCACAAGGGTGAGTTTGCTCTATGTGTAAGCACAGAATATTTATAGACTGATACATATCTCCTTGTGTCTGAGTCAGGGTGACTGAAGGTCTACATATGAGTAGAATGATGAGATGAGAGATCATTTGTGACCTCCACCCTATGCAAATTTGATTTGACACCAACAACATGACAAAAATCTAGATTGTCCTACAAATGACACAAGCAGACTTTTAGGAAACATCTGCAGGAGACATTTTTTTTGGTTAATTCACTGCTTCACAAGTAGCACAAGATGTAATGTCATAGTAGTATAGCATCATGTCAGTAAAAGTAAGTTTAACAGTCACTTTGAATGCAAGTAATTACATAGTGTGTTTGTAGGTGTGCACATGTGTTTTTAAGTGCCCTTATGTTATCTATTTCTTTTTCAGGGAGGCCGTATTTCCTTTCTTGCATGAATTGAATGCCTTAATGAATGCACAAGGGTGAGTTTGCTCTATGTGTAAGCACAGAATATTTATAGACTGATACATATCTCCTTGTGTCTGAGTCAGGGTGACTGAAGGTCTACATATGAGTAGAATGATGAGATGAGAGATCATTTGTGACCTCCACCCTATGCAAGATACATCTTCACACATTTCCCTTAAACCAACCTCCTCAGCTCCAGCTGAAAATCACTCCACATCCTAGAACACAAAAATATGTTTCCTTTCTAAATACCACTTACACTGCTTTTTTAATCAACTACTATTGGTAATGCTGTTATTGACTAGAGCTCTAGTACTGTTGTCATTGTTGTGTAACTGATCGGTGTCATAGCCAGTGTCTAGGATTGTAATTTATTTACAAGGTAGCATCAAATAGCTGCCATTCAAGCTGACTGACTGTCACAGCTGGTTGCAATAGTAGCAAAATAGTAATAGTAATTGAAGCAGGCTCTATTCATAGCAATATTAAAATGTATTAAACAAAACATGGGATGCATGAAACACGGGACAGAACCACCAAGTAGAATGCAACTAACGGACAACTGAACAAACACAGGGCTTAAATACACAGAGAACTAATCAGGGTGAACAGAAACAGGTGTGAATTAATCTGAAAGCATAGAAACTAACCAGTGGTGGGAAAAAGAGACATGGAGAGAGACATGACCAAGGGGAGGCTGACTAAGGGAACCACCACAGAGAAGATGATGGAAGGAGGAGATGGCAGAGGCAGGAGGAGCCAGGGCAGAGATGGAGGGAGAAGCCAGGGTGAAAGCAGAGGCAGGAGCTAGAGCGGAGATGGAGGGAGAAGTCAGGGTGGAACTCCCATCATAATAGTCAGGATGCAGACTAGGGATGGGTATCGTTAAGGTTTTAACGGTATTATTACTCTTAGCGATACTGCTTATCGATTCGGTACTTTAACGGTATTCTTATTGGTACTTTTTGTTTTATATATATATATATAAATATAAATATATATATATATGTATGATAAATTGAGAGCTTAATAAACATTTCTATATATTCTGATAATCTGTCAGCTTCCAGAAGAGATCAGATGTGCTAAAACATTAGTCACATTTAAATGCAGACTCAAAACTCATCTGTTTAGCTGTGCATTTATTGAATGAGCACTGTGCGATGTCCGAACTGATTGCACTATATTATATGTATAATCGTCTTCTTAAATTCATTTTAAACCTCTTAAATCAAATTTTTTTTTTTCCTCCCAAAGTTTTTAAATTCCTTGTTTTTATTGTTGTGATCCCTCTCGTCTCGCCCCTGTGATTCTGTCTGCTGATCGGTGACCTACGCTAGCCCTGGGACTATTCTTGTGTTTTGCCCTCCATATACCTGTTTGCCATTGTTTGACCCTGTCTGTTTACCACGTCTCTTGAATAAAGCCTGCAGATGGATCCACACGTCTCACGTCTCGTCAGCCCCGTCACAGAATACTCAGCCCAACAAGGATCCAGCGGCTTTTCCAAATAATTACATAATAATATTGTATAATAATATTGGCCAGGTATGGACACGGCAAGAATTTTGTTAGCCCTTAAACAGGGTCCCCGATCTTTGGAGAACCATATTCGAGAGTTTTTAGCCATCGCTCACTATTCTGATTTGCCAGACTGTTTATTGATAGAGTTTTTCTGCGATGGCATAAATCAACCGCTTAAGTCTAAACTTAGACGCGAGGGCCCACGTTCATCACTCGCTCAGTTTATGGATTATGCTTTGTTGGCTGTCGGGTCTTTGTTTACTGTGGGTGTCACGGAGGCGGATTTTCTCCCAACTGTTCTCCTCCACTTAAGACATAAACTGTGTTTAAGTAATTACTCTCCAAGCCGGCCATTTGGACATATTTTGTGTGCATTTGATCGTTTGGACATGCGCCCAAAGCTCAAAGTGTAATTTGTTTGTCTGTTTTGGAGCGCGTCGCGTGCACACATTTCAGCCTGAGGAACAGCGTCTCTTGTGCTTTCAACGTTTTATTATCAAACATGTCCCGCAATTTAGCAACAGTAAAGACGGCATCTTACATCAATCACGGATTGAGCTGATTCTGACGTTAAGTTTGGGTTTTAGGGAGGAACGAATGCACACCGCTGTGAAGGGAAAGAAGTTGCGCAATACGAAACGCAGCTAGTTTTTAATAGCTTTACCTCATGTCTTCTTTTGTATAATCCTTAGAAGCCAAAATCAAAATAAAAAAATAAAATTAGCTTAATAAAACAGCCACAGGCCTAAAGTGTAAGCAGATGTTTGAATGTTTAGTTCTCTCTTCTATCATAATTAAACAGGGCTTTCATGTTACGCGTGCTGAAGCTCCTCCGCGTGAGCGCGATCTCACTTCTGAATTGCGAATAGCAAAAATGCATCATAGACAAATGTTAGAAAAACAGCTGGCAACTCTGGTGAGATAGAATTTGCAAGATAATGTATATATAGCAATAATAAATGTATGTGTGTTTTATTAATTTCTCCAGTACTGATAGCAGAACCGTTAACATCAGAGCTTATCGATACTCCGGTCTTTCATAATTTAGCCCCGGTACCGATTAAATACAGAGTTTCGGTACCCATCCCTAATGCAGACCCACGGCAGAGTCGAGGGAGGGAGGAGCCATGGTGGACCCCTACCAGGGAGATAACAGACAGAGACGGAGCCAAAGGGGGTGGAGACCCAGGCGAAGCTGAGGAGACAGAGACCCGGGTGACACCGAAGGCCTGGAGGGCCAAGGCGGAGCAGCAGTTTCACAGGACCAAGGTGGAGACAGGGTTCGGCAGGCCTGGGCTCAGCTGGTTCGACCAAGGAGGAGCCGGAGGAACCCGACAGAGCCAGATGGATGGTGGGACAAGGCGCAGCCAAAGGTGTGGAAGACCATGGTGGAGGCAGGTCGACGACTGCCCAAAGTGGAGCTGAAGGGATGATGGAGCCCGGTGGAGTCTGAGGACTGACAGAACCTGGTGGAGCCAAGGAGGAGCTGAAGGGTCGGAAGACAGAGGTGGAGTCCAGGGCTCGGAGGACTTAGGCGGAGCCACGGGATCGACACCGCAGGATGGAGATGGAGACTGGAAGATCCAAGGCTATATCCACCTTGCAAATTGGAGAAAATTGAGGAAGAGCCGAGGAGCTGGAGGGAACCATCGGAGGCAGAGCCAAAAGACTGAGTGGCTTTGGACGAGAGGGAGAGGGAGGCTGGGCGGGATTTCTGACGACACAGGTGAATCAGAGCTGGGCAGAACCAGCTGGTACATAGGAGATTCAGGGCTGGATGGAACCAGCAGAGACCAAGTAGATTCAGGGCTTGGCGGAACCAGCGGAGATACAGGAGATTGAGGACAGGGCGGAAACAGACTCAAAGTGTGGTGCCGGGTGAAACAGACACGGTGCAGGGAAATGAAACATAGAAAACTCACTCACTCTCCCAGTCAATTAGCATCTTCTGCCGCTGCTGAGGGGGTAGGTCTCCATGACATCCCCTCGTACTCCACCAGTAATCCCACTGGCACAGGCAATTTTGCCAGCTCACACACCTGATCAGACTTCTTTGATTTGGTCAGATTTCTTGTTCTAGCTTCAGCTCAGGCTCTCCTATTGCAGCAGGCTCAGGCTCATTGTCTGCGGTGGTCTCAGGCATCACTGGTGGTGGGCTCAGGGCTGGTAGTGGCTAGAGCGCCAACTTCCTCCTCACTCTTACAGATGGTGAAGGGGGAACCATTGTGGAGGAGTACCCACTCCACGTACTCCCATGAAAGTCCCTAGAGGCTCATTTCCGGGCTAGCGCAGTCTCGCTTTAGCATTGAGGCTTGTCTGGAAAAGCACAAACAGGCAGTCGTCATCATACAGGACAAGATGGCAAAGGCCTAAAAACTCCTTTGTGTGCCTACCTAGGGACCTGTTTACCCTGTGAGAGGAGGAGGATTTTCTTTGCTGCTAGATCCATTATAATTTGGTCCGCTTTCTGTCACAGGTGGTTGCAAAAGTAGTAGTTGAAGCAGGATCTATTTACAACAATATTAACATTTATTAAACAAAACTCGCATTAAATGCATGAAACACAGTACAGAACCAAGTAGAACACAACAATAATGAACACAGGGCTTAAATACACAGAGAACTAATCAGGTGTGAACTAATCTAAAACCATAGAAATTAACCAGCAGCAGGAAAAATGGGGACAAAAGAACTGGGACACAGGAACAACGAAAACTAGGGCCCTGTCCACACGAACACGGGTATTTTCAAAACCGCAACTTTTTCCATGCAGTTTGGCCGTTTGTCCACACACAAACGCAGCATCATGTCACTGAAACTGAACCTTTTTGAAAACTCCTGCCAGGGTGAAGATTTTCAGAAACTCCGATTGCAGTGTTGTCATGTAGCTGGTGAAACCGGAGATTTTGGCTTGTGACGAAGTGCGCACTGTTATCTCCTTTGATTGACGTCAGATTGTACGCCACTATCTCCTTTGTTTACATCAGGTGAGTCTGTGCAGTGGCGGTCGTAGCCAAAATATTGCTGCTAATAACTGTGCCAACTAGGGCTGCACGATTAATCGCATGCGATTGTCATGCGCATCTCATCAGTAAAGCCGGTTCTGTGATTAGTAGTAAATCTCCATCACGTGCGTTCAGATGAATCGGCATTTACTACACAGAGCCGTTGTTCACTGACAAGCTACGCAATATCGCATTCATAATCGCAGATGAATCGCCTGTGTGTTGCAGCCATCAAAATCAAAATTTGTTATATTTGCAAAATACATTTAAGTTGGTCAGTGAAAACTTTGGAAATCTTTTCTTTGTACTTTTGTCAATTAAATAAAAGTTAAAGAGAATTAACAAATTACAGATTCTTGATTTTATTGCATTTTACAAAAAACGTCCCAGCTTTTCTGGAATTGGGGTTGTGTTTCACGCTCTGCCTTAAGTTTATCAACATTTACCCACCCTCATGTCATTCCAAACCTGTATGACTTTCTTCCTTCAATATTTAAAAAAATTAGTTTATTTTGTTAGTACAGTAAGACAATTGTAATTTTTGGCTGAAATATCCCTTTTATGTATGTATCTATGTATATTTTATGTATGTATCTTATGTATGTATCTCCCTTTTATAGGTGACTATACTGTCAAACATATTAATCTGAAAGGAGAAACGTGAAGATGGCACAGAGAGAGCGAGTACTACAGTCAGAGACAGGTAAGGAG
The DNA here is from genome assembly GCF_001515645.1 of Sinocyclocheilus grahami. Classification (NCBI taxonomy): domain Eukaryota; kingdom Metazoa; phylum Chordata; class Actinopteri; order Cypriniformes; family Cyprinidae; genus Sinocyclocheilus; species Sinocyclocheilus grahami. Next base: position 3,234,705 of record NW_015505271.1, on the reverse strand, counting down.
AAAAGCCGGCCAGCTCTGCTGACTCAGGACATTACAGAAGTGTTGATTTCCGCTCCATTTCTTCAGCCTCTTTGTAATTCTAATGAGAGTGTAAAAGGTGTCAGGAGCCAGAGAGGGAGTAGACAGAAGATATGGTGAAAGAGAGCAGATCAGATTAAATATCGACTGACTTCAGGCTGTCTGATGCAGACAGGCAGTGTACTGAGTCATCATTTGTATACCCTGCCAGCTCGGCTGAGAAGGAGAGACAGAAAGAGGATGAGCAGACACAGCCGGGAGGGAGAAGAAGGAAGAGAGGAGTTACCCAGGGGAGTGTGAGGAGAGCAGTGAAATGTTGGGCTGGTGGGGGAGGAGAGACCAGCATAAGTAGGCGAGACAGAAAGCATGCTGTCATGTAATGAAGGGAGTGAAAATAAAAGATGGGATGAGAAGAAAGAAAAAGCAACAATGGCTGAACAAGAGGCTGGATGGAATACAAAACAAATACTGGATCGAAACTAGGACCGTTCAGATGAACATTTATTAAAGAGGCTGGAGATCTCTGGGAAATGAGAGAGAAAGGATGTTTATAAGAGTATACCAGTGTAACTATGCAGGGCTCCAGACAAAAAAAATCGATTAAGGAGCCATTGGCTCCTATAAGAAAAAAAACGTAGGCGCCAAATTATTTTTTTACGTGCCACAGAATAAGCGTGTTTTATTTATTTATTTTTATTTATTTATTTTTTTACATTTTAACATTTCAATCATACTGTCATGTGTTTATGTCTCATCTTTTCTTGACTTTATCAGCATTTTAATCCATCTTGTAGATGACCTGGGAACTAAGGTTCACAACTAAATGTCTTTTTTTTCTACTTGAAATATACAGTCGCAAAGAATTGTTCATTACACAGAGTCTGTACTAATATCGTGGACCATAAGCATCACTTGGCCTCTGAGTGTAGTTTGGGCTCCTCCTCAATGCATCCTGTAAATGTTGTCATACACTCTTAAAAATAAAGGTGCTTCACGATGCTTTTTTGTCTAAATGGTTTCATAAAGAACCTTTAACATCTGAAGAACTTTTACATTTAACAAAAGGTTCTTTGTGGCGAAAGAAGGTTCTTCAGATTATAAAAGTTGAGAAAGAGATGGTTCTTTAAAGAACCTTTGACTGAATGGTTCTTTGTGGAACCAAAAATGGTTCTGTGAAGAACCTTTTAAAGCACCTTTATTTTTAAGAGCGTATGTCTTCCACACTTTCAGTCTGTTTTTCTTAATTAGTAAAATGCAATTTTATAGGAGGAGTTGAATCATGTAGACAACAGGTTAAGTAAAAATATTAATATGCAATAGCGCATAGATATAGCAAAATGCTCCTCTTTATAGTTATTTTTCTTGCTAACTGATGAGCTTATGGACTAATGGACTAATTAATGGTTATTCTGAGGTAAATGTATATAACATTGCAATGTTTACAAGCTTTACACGTTTTCCGCAGTTTGAAACACTGAATGAGCTTTTACATGAGACATTTCAGTAAGTTGTACTGTAGGCTCTTTTATAAAATAGCCTACATTTTGATGTTAATTCATGTTTATTATGTAGCTATTATGTAGCTACTAGTGTAAGAGACAGATTAAATGGGTTCACTTGCCGCTTGAAATGAGGCGCTAAAGCGATTGCGCCTGCCGCATTAAAGAGTGCCAAAACTGTATTTATTGTTTGAATTTCGTTATGAATTTGGAATAATTTTAAAGCTGATACTTTGTTTTTTAAAAAGTAACAAAGCACAAAGCTTTTTGCGATTCCTGGACGGAAAGTGCGCATCAGATAATAAGAAGTTATTAACAGAACACAGCATAGACTAAGATCTTGTTAAAGGGGTCATATGATGCGATTTAAATTTTTACTTTCTCTTTGGAGTGTTACAAGCTCTTGACCTATATAGTCGCCAGTGGCGACCTCAGCAAAAACTTCACTCGCAATCGCAAATTAATATTTGTCGCAGTCTGGAGTCCTGCTATGCCAACATCTAGATCTTACAAACAATATGGAGATGAAACAATGGATTGTAAAAATAAAAAGGAAAAGAAAACACCTACTTAAAAACTGACCCTTATAAGAAAAGTAGCACCTACTAACTAGTTACTCAACATTGAACAAAGAAGGGATATAAACAAGTCTGTCTTAAACAATAAATATAAGAAAGTCAAGCTTTTAGTGTCTGAAAAAAGGCGCTATATTGTCTTTACACTTTTTTTTCTTAAGTTAATATTGCTGTTTTGGCTCTGTGCATATATATATATATATATATATATATTCTTTTCAATTCTTGTTTACATTTATTGTGATTTTTGTGTGAATATATGTATGCCTCTGTGCCCGTGGTCCTCAACCAGGGGGCCAGGATCCACTAAAAGGCCCCAGCAAACTTCCATTGGGGTCACAGGATGACTTAAAATTATTCAAATTAATTTATTATTATTATTATTATTAACAACAACACAATTCATATTACTATACATCATATACTCATATATTTATTCATTTGTTCATATATTCCTAACATATTTACTTGACAGTTTCTTAGCCAAGTATGCAAGTTTAAGTGCGGCCACAAGAAAGAGACAAATGAACAAAACGCTGAAGGGAAACACTGGAGTCAAATAAGGAAATTACAGGCGTGCAGTATTTCTGCTCTGGGGAGCCAGGAGAGCTGGAAAAGCTTTCATGGGGCAGTTCTGCGACAGTTGTTCAGCTGTGACATGACCGATTGTAAGAAACGACAGTCAGCGAGAGCACGAAAGCAAAGGTACGTTACTGTTAAGACACAAAAAGGTCCGCGAGAGTCAGCGAAAGCGTGTGATTTCGAACTGGTCGTGTGTCAACACGTGTAACTTTTTGTCACCACCAAATAAAGCCGATAGACAAGACACCTTTAACGACAGCGCGGTAGTAGGATCACGTGTGTGACCTTTTTGGTCCAAGTCAATCCAGTAAGTAATGAGAGTGAAGGATAAACATAGAAGCAACTGTAGCTCACATTGTTCAATAATTATGTATTGCTCTCTAAATATGCCTATTTTTTAGTCTATGCAGTATACTTAAAATGTTTAGTGAGTGTGGATATTGATATATTCCGTATGCCCTATATTTATTCATGCTTACATTTTTGTTAGTAGAGCACATGTTGTAATAACTTGTCTTAGCAGTCATCATTTGTCTGTCAGTCGGCTGTGAAGTGACGCTTCCTGACAGCTGAGCTCAGACAGCAGAGCTACATTTGGATCCAGGTGTCTCTGAATATGACAGCGTTAAAGCTACATATGCTTCAGCTCTTTAGGTCTCATTACAGGCTGAATATTTGGCTCTTGACCATTTCATTGAATTATATTCTCATTATCCATACAACTCAAACATTGTCACACTGACGTTAAGTCATTTATTCAGTGAATGCATGACTAGCATTACACATACTATGTAACTGATAACATTTGACATTTGTATATTTATTGTAATGTGTGCAATGCTAGATGAGGATGGCTGTGCCCAGGGTTTTCCCACATAAAACAATGAATGAATGATTTTCTGTAAATATGATCTAAAGCAGACTGTATTGTGAAAAGCACTAAACAAAAACTTGACTAATAGTTGAGTACAAATGTTTCATAAGAAGTTTGCAACTGATTAATTTTATGCATTTAAATGCATTTTACACTGCACAGAAGCTTCATCTGAAGTAACATATGCCACAAAAAGGTGCAGAGGCAGCATAAATGCTATCATACTGAAACTACAATTGCAGAAATAGTTTTAAATATGAAATAATGTATATAGAAATGTGCAACAGAATTGAGAGATTACATGTACTGTATACTTTTACAAATATGCAACTACGATAAAAAAAATATTATAAGTGGTGAACAAGAAATCTGACTTTCTCACTCCGATCTGTTGTAAAACTATCTTCTTTTGATCTCTGAGGTCAGGAGTTGCACAAAGATGGAAGACTGTTTGATAGAAAACCAGACAACCTTTTACTCAAAGGCAGAACACTATTGGAAGGAAGTCCCGCCCACCGTGGATGGAATGCTGGGAGGTTATGGCAGTATTTCCAGCATCGACATTAATGGCTCCAAAAACTTTCTTCACAAATTCCTTGGGGTGAGTAATTCTACATTAATGCACTGAAAATTAATACTTTTATTCAGCAAGGACACATTCAATTGATCAAAAGTGACAGTAAAGACATTTTATAATTTTACAAAAGATTTTTATTTCAAATAAATGCTATTCATTTAACCTAGATGTTCATCAAATAATCCTGAAAAAAACTCACCGTATCCACAAAAACATTATACAGCAGTTTTTTTTTTTTTTTTTTTACATTTAATAAGCACCAAATCAGCATATTAGAATGATTTCAGAAGAATCATGTGACACTGAAGACTGGAGTTCCTGCCATCACAGGAATAAATTACATTTTAAAATATATTAAAATAGAAAACAGTTCTTTTAAATTGCAATAACATTTCACAGTATTACAGTTTTTTTTATCAAATTAAGGCTGTGCATCTTTGGGTAGACTTCGATTCAAGATTAATAGGTTTTCGATTCGATTCAAGAACGATTTTTGCAAATTCAGAACGTTTCAATTCGATTCGATTAATGATTCGATTCTGCATTCTTTAAGTGCATACACAGGATTATTTAAATGCTTCCCCTAAATTCTTTAAATGCTTAGTCAGGGGGCAAATTACAAATTACATAGTAACATATGGTTACAGAACCATATGTTAGAGAAAAAATAAATACTTGTACATTGTTAGATGTTAGTTTAATGGTGCTATGGCATGACATGGCATATGTAGAAATTTATTTAAGCCATGATGTTAAATATGAGCTTAAAAAGTATTATGTATAGGCTAACATTTTGTCACACCAGGGGCGTAGCCATAATTTCAGAAGTGACAGAAATGTAAAATACAATAATTTTATGTATGTATTATAAAAAAATTTTTTTACAAGGAATTATTTTCTTATCTCTTACTTTGAATTTGCTATAAGAAATCAAATACACTTCTGGACAATAATCAATCATTTGTAATCTATCATTTTTTCCTAATGGCAATTTTATGATTGTTTTATATACTACAAACAATTATTTCACTTTTGTGCACAGAATAAGGTAGAAAATATACATTATAGTTTCTGTACTGTAATAAATTATATGTCAATTAGCACTGCATCGTTCATACATTTTATTTATTTATTGTGTTTATTGTCTTAAAGGGGTCATATGATGCTTTTTTAAAGATCATTATTTTGTTTATTTGGTGTAACAGAATATGTTGACATGCTTTAATGTTCAAAAAACACATTATTTTTCAAATACTGTACATTATTGTAGGTCCTCTATGCCCCGCCTCTCTCAAACGCTTAGTTTTCAACAAAGTCCCTCCTTCTGACAAGCACAGTCTGCTCTGATTGGCCAGCTGACCCAGTGCATTGTGATTGGCCGAACACCGCAAGCACTCGTCGGAAATGTAACGCCCCTTACCATAATCGCGAGCTTCATATTTCAGAATAAATGTAAAGACAGAGCCCGAAAGGTGAACAGAGTCACGTGACAGACACAGTGATGAAGCTGGTATGTGTGCAGTACAAAACCACAGTTAAAACAGCTGACTCCACTGTGATGTGACCCCCCCCCTTCTCTCTCGCTCTTGCTCTCGCTCTCTCTCGCTCTCTCTCTCTCTCTCTCTCTCTCTCTCTCTCTCTCTCTCTCTCTCCCTCTCTCACACACAATGCGCAAAACCCCGCATTTGAACAGTGTAGCATCTGGACCACTCCAACACACAATATATATTTTGTTAGCTAGATTTCACAAATACTTTGTAACACCCCAGGACGCCGAACAAGACCCTGGTTTCATGGTAACCCGATACATTTACAACCTTGTGGAATGCGAGCCGGCTCTCATTCTGCTTTCTCCAGAAACAAGGGGTACAAATGCACACGAGAAATGGACTGTTCTACTAATTAATTCATAGTAGACATGTGAGGGCGTGTTAGAACGAGCCGTTTTAGGGGGGCGTGGCAGAGTCTTAACTTTGATAAAGAATATCTCTTTGGTTTTGAGACTTTAGTCTTTGCAACTTCAGGGATCTTATCTATGCACAGTCAGCTTGTAACACTCCAAAGAGAAAGGAAAACTTGAAATCGCATCATACGACCCCTTTAATGTTTCACCAGTTCATTCTGCTTTTTATTCAGCTTAGCTGTAGAGAGCCTGCCTGGCACATCTTAATTCTATGAGTGCGAGATCACTTCTCTTTCAGTGAGAAAACTTCATCTCATTTTCATAAAATAAAATGCTATAATTATTAACTTTTCCTCTTCATCGACAAATTATGATTCTGAAAGAAAACGCGCCTGATGTCTGTTTGCTATAGCAACGAATGCTACTTTCATGCATCTGATTATCAGATAAACCTCGTGCTCTTATTTCAAGGTTGTTGTTAATGCTGTGGGTTGTTTTAAAGGGGTCATATGATGCTGCTAAAAAGAACATTATTTTGTGTATTTGGTGTAATGAAATGTGTTTATGCGGTTTAAAATATAAAAAAACACATTATTTTCCACATACTGTACATTATTGTTTCTCCTCTATGCCCCGCCTTTTTGAAACGCGTAGATTTTTACAAAACTCATCAGTCAGAAAAAGCGAGGTGTGCTGTGATTGGCCAGCTATCCAATGCGTTGTGATTGGCCGAATACCTCAAGCGTGAGACGGAAATGTTACGCCCCTCACCATGCTGTGATGGCGTGTCCGGCCGGAGCGACGAGACAAAAACATTAAAGCCCATTACAAACGAGGCATTTGTTGCATCCAGTGAGGACATAATTACTGATTATAATGACTTATACTGTCTTTTTACCCGTTGCATTGCATTGCATCATAAAACCCTGTCTGCATTTGTGATCAGAGAAATGACAAACAACAAGTGCTAACGTTACTCCACACTGCCCAAAACTCGCATTAGAATCATCAGTGGCAAATGATAAAAGAAAACGTACTTACGTGAGTCAGAACTGCCGGCATTTTAGTCTAACGTTACTCTCCCAGGATCAGTAAACAGTCCTCCGTAAAATGTGCCGGCGATCCACAGCACTAAGTTGTTGTATTTCCTCAGCGACCAGCACAGATCAGCTCCAGGCATGACGTTTTGCTTTCACAACGAAAAACACAGCGGCCTAGCATGAGCGAAAGCCCCGGCTTAGCGTGAGCTGAAGCCGGGCAAGAGTGAGCTGAGGCGGCGGGGTCGAGAACGGCGGTCCCTGTGAAGGAGCGGTGAAAACGGTGAAAGCCGATCTGGCGATCCACAGCACTAAGTTGATGTATTCCCTCAGCGACCAGCACAGATCAGCTCTAGGCATGACGAAGCGGATATTGTCCTCTTTTGGAAGACCAAACAAAGTAGTTTCGCTTTCACAACGAAGCACACAGCGTCTTCAGGACATGGCGGCAGCGGCAACAATACTACAGCGAGAATAAAAGTTACGCCTTCTTTCTTTGCGTGAACATTTGGGCGGCGTTTTGCAAATCTTCCCACATAGTGAGGTAGATATGTGGGGGCGTGTTCGAACGAGCCGTTTTAGGTAGGCGTGGCTGACTCTTAACTTTTATAAAGAATATCTCTTTGGATTTGAGACTTTAGTCTTTGCAAATGTACAGATTTTCTTTATGCACAAAGAGCTTGTAACACTCCAAAGAGAAAGGAAAAATTTAAATCGCATCATATGACCACTTTAAGACGAAAATGCTTGATAGTCTTAGTCACATTTTAGTCATTTGAGTCTTTCATAGTTTGTCAACGAAAAGTCATTGCATTTTTGTCAACTTTTAGTCATTACTTTTAGTCAAACTGCAGTTACCAACATTTATTTTAGTAGCTATTTTATATGTAGTCTTCAAACAAAAATAGTCATTAATTCTTCTCTCTTTAGACCAAATCAATTAAGCTTATGAGAAATTTGAATCAAGGATTGCATTTGGAAAAACGTGAATAAATTGACAGTTTTCATTTTTGTGTGAACTATCCTTTAACAGTAGTGAAAAGGGAGCAATTTATAAAAAATTATAGTTGTTCATATATAATATATATAATTTATAATATTTATAATTTTTTGAAAAAGAAGCAGAATAAGACAAATACGAAAGAGAGAGATACAAATTAAACTCATTTTCAGATACAGTAGGTTTACTTAACATATTTATTTATCATCTTTTGTTGGTTAACATTGATTACACAGATAGGTACTTAATTATGAATGCTGTCCATTTAAGACTGAAGTCATAAATGTAATACTGGCATACGTTCAGTTTTCACCCACCTGTTTACGTTCACTTAATCCATAACCTACTGTATTCACGTGAGATACTCTACACGACAGACATTTGGACTGCTGTGTGTGTATTTGAGCACTGAGAACTGATCGCGCGCTGTACATGAGATCTGAAGAAGTGGAGCGTGCGCGAGAGAGAGCACTTCTATCAGCGTGATTCTGCCTATTCCGCCTTCACTAACTTTAAGTTAATCGACAATGAATTGTGACTCCCGGGAAAAACGGGACGTCTTGTCACCTTATCCCTACCCCTTCGGGTGCTGAGGCCATTGTTTCAGATTGCTAGTGCGCATTTTGGTAGCCTATCCATCCACTGCGGCTGCCATACTGAGACTAGATATGTGAACGCCCCTTATCCGATTGCAATCCAATGACAGGGACGCACAATTTGGAGGACAAGACAGTAGCCTATAGGATGTATTTTGAATGTCTGGTAGTCCTCAAATAACATTATAGTCCCGTCTCGTCTTGTTAAAGAAGACGCGGCATAAATTTAGTCATAGTTTTTATAATCGGATATTAGTTTTAGCTCGTCAACGTCTCGTCATAGTCACAGAAAAAATGTTTGTTAAGGAATATTTTTCGTCGTCATCTTCATTGACGAAATTAACACTGCAACACACAAACCATTCACAATTGCTAAACTGGCCTAAAATAGAAGGATCCGGTTGAAGAGTTGGCTCTTCTCATTTGCTACAAAGAATCGGCTCTTAGAGCTGGCTCGTTCACGAACGACACATCACTAATTTGAAAGGAATATAAGGCACACAGGAATATAATCTCCCACAGTTACTCAGCTTTTCACCTAATCACAAATAAAAGTACATGAGAAACACAATCATTTGGTTTCATATTTTACTCTAAGGAAGGCCAGGGTAAGACTGGGACAGGCTGTGCTCTGGACTGTGGTGCTGGAATTGGCCGTATCACCAAGCGGCTGCTCATGCCCCTCTTTCGTACAGTGGATCTAGTGGACGTGACACAGGAGTTTCTGGATAAAGCTCGTACCTATCTGGGTGAGGAAGCCAAGCGAGTGGAGAACTACTTCTGCTGTGGCCTACAAGACTTTCAGCCCCAGCCAGAATGCTACGATGTCATATGGATCCAGTGGGTGATCGGTAAGGCATGTAATTCACTTCTTTTACTACATTATCTATGATAAGTTTTCTAAAATTGTTACTAATAGGAATGGTTAAAATGACGAAATGAATCTTCCATTAGGTCACTTGACCGATGACCACCTGGTGGAATTCCTGAGGCGTTGCCGGAGCGGTCTGCGTCCAGATGGCCTGATTGTGGTGAAGGATAATGTTGCGTATGAAGGTGTAGTACCTGATGATGTAGACAGCAGCATGTGTCGGGACCTGAATGTACTACATCGCCTAGTAGCCCGGGCCGGACTCAACATCATATGTGAGGAGCAGCAGCAGAACTTCCCTGAAGAAATCTATGTAAGGGAAACAGGTCAATAATTTAGCTCAAAGGGAATCATCTTAGATTGTCTGATTCGGTCTGATATCCTACATCTATCAGGTCCACACTCTAGCGCTCCGATAGCTGCGAGCACTGAACGAGGGAGGTTTTATGTGTTTGTTCAGAAGCCAATAATGTGAAAGCAAGTCAAGATCAATGTTAGCTACACAAGAAGCTACGTGTTACTGCCAATGTGATTACCGTATTTAAAAAGAGGCACAAGACTTGGTGACCTTGGGATTTTAAGGGGAGTTTTCCTTGACGTCTAGAGTTTGTTATATGACAGATAGGGCTCTTTGCTGTTATGAATCTGAATGTAAAAGTGGTGAATGGTAGTTTTTCAGATATTCAAACAGTGTCACACTCCAGTTTATTCTCAATTTGAAGTCTTCTGTCTGACTGGTTTCATCACTGTGGAAATAAATATGATAGAAGCAATCAAGAAAAAATGTAGACCACACACACTGCTTCATTTTTATCAGTGGCTGTGCTGAAGACTTAAAAGGATAGTTAAAAATTTAAATTGTCACAATCTCACCCTCATTTTTTTCCCAAACATGTATGACTGACTGACTTCTGGTGAGCATGAAAGAAAATGATGGTAATTGATGACTGAATTGTCATTTTGGGGTGAACTTACCTTTTTAAGACAGTTTAATCAGTTTAGTTTGAGTCTATGGCACTGAAGGGTGTGTGTAAAACCTTTTAATAACTTGTATGACCATTTGAATCTACACTAGTTAATGTTACATGTGTGAATGTACAGCTGTTGACCGAAAACTCTCATCTAAACCATATGCTGTATTTTGCTTTGAATAAACGAATATTTTGGAACAGTCTTTGTATGACAGTGTTTATTGTCTATAATAGTGGTTCTCAACATTTTTGACTCCAAGGCCCCTCATTGTCCAACACAATAAGCACCTCCCCCTGTATACGCTATTTGTAAGATATTTATGGTCAGTCCACCTTGACAGTCTGCGGAGATCCTCTGGTTGAGAACCACTAATGAAGAATATACCAGTGTGAGATGGACATATATTTCGTTTAAGATTTATTTTATGAAAAAAACCGCCTAGTTTACAACTAATATCAAACCAAATTCATGGTCTGGTAGTGTGTGTGTGTGTGTTCATATACACTTACAGGTCCCAGTTGCATAGTCTAAGGCAGTGGGGAACAACTTGGGAGAAGAAAAGTGGTTGGACCACAACTGAGTTTTGACCATCTTCTAAACTTGGTGGAATCAAAGCACCATATACTCTAAACACCATTAATCTCAGTCCAAACTCACTTTCACACTTGAGGCTGTTGGTTATTAAGGCTGGGTTTAATAGAGAGATCAGGACCAGGTTTCACTTTGAAATCGTTTGGCTTTCTCCATGGCATCCAGCATCTCCTGTGCCTGGTTTTCAGACATGCCACCCTCTTTCTGGAATACTTCTTTCAGTGCATCACATACACTTGTGGGCATCTGCTTGGCATTCCTGGATGAAAAGGGAAGGGTAGCTCATTTCTGTGAAGCTCCTCATATGTACTGTATGTAACAGTCATATTGCTCTATAACCAACTATACAGTCCCTAAAAATGTAAATGTTTTACTAAATTATTCCTGTTGAAACTTGATGTTAAATGACTTGCCCTGCTATGTAAAAGAACGCGTTCTTCTTTGCTATCAGATCCCATAAAAGTTTGCTTTGTTCCTTCACACGATGCTGCGCATAGAGTTTTTTCCTCCTGTAAATCAATCAAATTAAAATTTACCTAATTATACCCCACAACCTATAAAAGGAAACATTTCCAGGCGACATGCTACCAAAAGCAAATGAACACATTATAATGTTTTAATTATACATTTCATTAATTACAACTAATTACATTAACATACTGTAGATTATTTTGAAGTAAACACATTCGGTATGGAACACATTGGATATCAAAAGTCACATGACCACAACGTATGATGATAGCCTAGTTGTTGTTGTTGTTGTTTTTTAGTGGTCCTGGGACCTCCCCAGCACTGCACATTTTGGATATTTGGCTTATTAGACACACCTATGCAGTATTCTCAAAGTTGTCTGACCTGATCTCTGGAGAAGGCTGTGACAAGGATCATCTGGCCCGCCTGCACCTTCTCCTCTCATTCTGATCGACAGTATAAGTCTTTTGATTCAGACCGACAGCCAAAGAATAGCACATTAGCTGAAACAGGAGATTAGAATGTATTATGACTAACTATGCTGTGACTTAGCAACAGCATTATGTGTCACGTCACAATCAGTCACTACCTATCAAATTCTGTATTATCACACTATTCTAAAGGTATAATGAAAAAAAATAGGCCCCATGTCTTGATTCTTACCATTAGCCAAGCTCTGCACAAATGAAGCAGAATATATCAGACATTAAGAGGAAGAAGTGTCGCTCACAATAAACTTTATTAGCAAAATACAAGTTTGATCATCACTTTTAATCTTTTTCATTTCTGAAAAACTGCAAACGCCAACAAACCCACCCATCTTTCCTTGAGCAGCCCTCTCCTGTAAGGCAGATCTGAAGGGAGCCACACCAGTCCCTGGTCCCACCATTATAACAGGGTTGCCTGGGTCCTGAGGGAAACTCAAACTCCCCTTCTTCACCAACAGCGGTACGTATACATCTCCTAAATAACATTTAGGACACCAATAAAGATGGACAATTTGAATGATTTGTACAGATTTCATATATTTTACTTGTCCGAGTACATTACTGACTGTTTTTATACCGTCTTACAGTTCGATCAGATCAACCTTCATAGGGATCCAGTGATGCCAGCCAGGAAGAGCAGAGGCCTTTGCGTGGCTTAAAAAGTATGCTTTTATATTTCATCACAGCAAGCAAGATGTGGATGCGGTTAGGGTGTTGCTGCGGGGGAAAAGGTAAAATCAGAAACAAATATTTAAATAAATATAAATGTTTAACACCACCGTTCTTTACTGTCACTTTTGATCAGGTTAATACATTCTTGCTAAATAAAAATATTAATTTATTTAAAAACAAATCTTACTAACCCCAAACATTTGAACAGTAGTCTATTTAAAAGTAAAAATATTTATGTAAATAGAAAATATTCACCAAGAGAAAAGAGGCAATGGAGAAGGAGCGAGGCTGAATTTCTGGAAAAAGATCCAACAAGCAGTCAATGCTTATCTCAGCTGTGTTATGAGGGAAGTCTGCCAGTACCTGATCAAAAAGAGTTGACATTAGAAAGTCATTACACTACTTGTTTAATAATTACAGATATAATAACATAAAATATTTTGTAAGCCAGAAAATCTGAACAAGCACACAGCTCTTGCATACTCCTTATGACAACAAAAGACAGCGTATGAACTGAATCTACAGACATCAAAAAATAGTTGTATTATTTCACATCAACAGTCATGTGATCTCTGACCTCCAGGGCTGTTTCAGTAGGAGTGAAGCGCATCCTGACCCTGAGCGGAGCTGAACTCCAAAAGTTTATCACGCTCCAGCTCATTAGTGGCAAAACTGACCAACAACTCAAAGAAGGAATGGCGTGGAACTGCAGAGATGTCCAGGAACTGTTCCACCAGAAAGCGAACGGAGCAGGGCTGAGGAAGACATGCAGGGACTGCTGCTACAGGCAGGAGAGGAACGCAGAGTTTAAAAGGTATGACTTCCTTTCTTACATGGAACACAAAAGGAGATGTTCTGAAGAATTTTGACACGTGGGTTTAGAACAACATGACAGAATGTTCATTTCTGGCTGAACTATCTATCTATTTAGGCTGTTGAGTCTCACCTGTGCTGCTGTCAGTGGGAGTTAGTGTGAAGTAGCACTCAGGGTCAAGTTTCAGTAGTTGGCAGAAGTGCTCCACATCCTCTGCAGCATTACAGGGTCTCATCGTTACAACATCCCCTGCAATGTACCTGTCAGAGATAGACAAAATCTTCTAATACCTTTTCTTAATATCATTTGATCTGCATGTTTTATTTGAAATATTTCATATACAGGGCCGTCCTTAGGGGGGTGCAACTAGTGCGAGCGCACCGGGCCCCGAGCTTGAGGGGTCCCCCCCACCGCGATCGTGAACAGACCGAGGCCAACTATTATCAGTTGTCTGGAGATGCTCAGTCTGCTTGTCTGAGATTTCATCTAGGAAGTGGAAAACGTATCGGGGTGGAAGTCTGAAAAAGATAGATTATGCATAAATATATTAATTGTTATATATTTGAATTCATTAATTTATTGTTTTGAAAACATTAGAGTTAGATTATGTGACAGACTTACTTTTCTTCTTCACTGAGTGGGGCGAGGCCAGCTGGAGGAGGGTAGAGAGACAGAGTTATATATATATATATATATATATATATATATATATATATATACTGTATATACAGGTGCAGATTGTCAAGCAAAATCGATTCAAGAATTTGAGTGAACTTCACAAGGAATGGACTGAGGTTGGGGTCAAGGCATCAAGAGCCACCACACACAGACGTGTCAAGGAATTTGGCTACAGTTGTCGTATTCCTTTTGTTAAGCCACTCCTGAACCATAGACAATGTCAGAGGCGTCTTACCTGGGCTAAGGAGAAGAAGAACTGGACTGTTGCCCAGTGGTCCAAAGTCCTCTTTTCAGATGAGAGCAAGTTTTGTATTTCATTTGGAAACCAAGGTCCTAGAGTCTGGAGGAAGGGTGGAGAAGCTCATAGCCCAAGTTGCTTGAAGTCCAGTGTTAAGTTTCCACAGTCTGTGATGATTTGGGGTGCAATGTCATCTGCTGGTGTTGGTCCATTGTGTTTTTTGAAAACCAACGTCACTGCACCCGTTTACCAAGACATTTTGGAGCACTTCATGCTTCCTTCTGCTGACCAGCTTTTTGAAGATGCTGATTTCATTTTCCAGCAGGATTTGGCACCTGCCCACACTGCCAAAAGCACCAAAAGTTGGTTAAATGACCATGGTGTTGGTGTGCTTGACTGGCCAGCAAACTCACCAGACCTGAACCCTATAGAGAATCTATGGGGTATTGTCAAGAGGAAAATGAGAAACAAGAGACCAAAAAATGCAGATGAGCTGAAGGCCACTGTCAAAGAAACCTGGGCTTCCATACCACCTCAGCAGTGCCACAAACTGATCACCTCCATGCCACGCTGAATTGAGGCAGTAATTAAAGCAAAATGAGCCCCTACCAAGTATTGAGTACATGTACAGTAAATGAACATACTTTCCAGAAGGTCAACAATTCACTAAAAATGTTTTTTTATTGGTCTTATGAAGTATTCTAATTTGTTGAGATAGTGAATTGGTGGGTTTTTGTTAAATGTGAGCCAAAATCATCACAATTAAAAGAACCAAAGACTTAAACTACTTCAGTCTGTGTGCATTGAATTTATTTAATACACGAGTTTCACAATTTGAGTTGAATTACTGAAATAAATGAACTTTTCCATGACATTCTAATTTATTGAGATGCACCTGTATATATACAGATTAAATATAAAAGATGTATTTTCTTAATGATCAATAATATAATTCATAGAAAGATGGCAAAATTGAAATGTATTAAAAAAATTCTTAATAAAAACAGAAAAATACATGCCATTAATATCTGTAAAATAAGAAACTTAGCCAATTTTTGTTTAAATGAGGGATTGCAGAATTGAGTACAACCTACATTTAATTCAACCAAGTGTAATATTCTAGAACTTAATATGTCCTCCATAACTCTAAGTACACTGCTCTGACACTTCTTGGCACTGAGTGTAAAAGTTCATGACAAATTTTCACATCTGTGCTGTTTAACTCCTGGAGGACGACCTCCTTAAATGCCCTGATCTTTAATGGGGAGTGTTGCTTAGCTCGTCTCTACAGAATACCCCACAGCTGCTCAAGAGTGTTAAGAATGAGTGAAATACATGTCCACTGAAGGATTTTCAACTCAGGAGAATGAACATCTTCATTGTCATGTTAAAAAAAAGCCCAACAATGCAGAGAATGAGAAGAGGGTAGCATCTTCAGTTTTAGGTGTTTGTATGACATCACACAGTGGTGTGTGAATTCATGACATCGCTGATAAAGTACAACTCCCTCACACCTTCAGCACTCATACATCCATATAGAAGAGCTTTACTACCACTGAATGCCACTGTGGGAACCAGGCACTTCTCTCTGTACTCCTCCTCTAGCAACACCAGAACATTTTGGATGCTGTTAGATCCGAAATGATTGAATTGGTCTCATGAGACCAGAGTATGGATTCCCAGAAGTCTATATTTTGTAAATATGGGCCTTGGAAAAAGCTAAATTAGTTTATGGTGCTTTGGCTACAGTCGGTAATTCTGGTGTGGATAAATAACCATGCATGTCACTTCTGCATGCTGCATCTTACTCTGTGAGATAAAGTGTCACTCTTTTCACAGCTTTTGCCGGCTCTGAGACACTTTCACAGTGTTTCTCCTGCTCTTTTTCTAGCAAAAACTCACTCATTACTAAATGAAAGCTTAAAGTGAAGACCTGATTATTTCAGGGGCCTTTTCACAAGTCCATTGTTTTTGAATTTCTGTGTTACTTTGGCTATATTTTCACACTTAAACCAACAATTTGGTATTCCTCTTGTACCATTGTCCTCTTTTATGCTAAGAAATAAATCTCCTGACAGTTCTCTCTCAAGTGGTTTCATTGTTGTCAGCATTAAGTCCGAGTATGTTTCAATGGGCCACATAACATTTAATTATCAAGAAATGACTTACCTTTAACAGTTTTGGTTCAACATACTTACCTGTTGATCAATACTTGCCTTAACCTTACACCAGAATTTTTTTTATTTTTTTTATTTAGTAACTTTCAGGAGGGTGTACTCATTTTTGCAACAACATTTTTTCACTTTGATAAGAAAATTGTATTTTCTTGAATAATTTTAACATTCTTCTTTGGTAACTGATCAAGTAGACTTGCTGGAATATTATATCTCTAAAAAACCATAACATGTCTTCTACGCAAATATATATATATATATATATATATATATATATATATACTATACCCCCCCAAATTAAGTTAAGTATATACTGTTAAGTATAAGAACCTAAAATTATTGAATGTGGTTGCTAACCTCTTTGACCAGCCTTCCTTCCACATATTTTGCATTACAAGAGAAGAATGAACATAGACATTTGGTCAGCATGTAAGGGAAACCTCTGCTCACCCCAGATCATGTTGGTCATTAGCCAGTCCAACAGGCAGCAGCATATTAGCACCAAGCTGAAGCAAGCGCTTGTGGAGCTTTTTAGCAACAAAGTTAAATCTGGAAAGAGGCCCAAATATGTCTCAGTGTTGTTTCAGTCATAATATGAAGCATGACAACACCCGTGACCTCAGTTTTGAAGATATACCCATTCAGATTCATTGAAATTTAAGAAATATGCAAATAAAAAACAAAAACAACATATCAGAGGAAAACGAAAGGCTTTGTAAGCAGAACATCTGCTCAGTCATCATACTTCGGATACGAGGAGTCTCCGAGGCCCAGCACAGCACAGTCAAGACGACAAAAAAGAGAGAGATCGCGCTGGCACCTCCATGTCCAGCAAAGCACGCTTCAGCTTCGACTCTCGGCACAAACGATCAGGGGTGCGTTTCCCAAAACAACGGAACTTGCGACCATACCCAGCAAGCAATAGCCATCATTTCAACGTCTCGGTTAAGTATAGACCCCGCTACATAAGCAAAGTCAACATTGTTTACAAGGTGTTTGGTTTCATTTCTTTGACATGTTCAATACGTAGCCTGAGTGTGTAGCCACGATTTAGCTCGTAGTCCGAGCGGCTATCTATTGTCCACTTATAGTCAAACCTGATTCACTGTAGTTTTTGGCCAGACAGCGCATGAGATGGTTGATATCCCATCATGTACGCAGTGTCAATAATATCTACAAAGATATACATGTCATTTCATAACATGGTCTATATGTAGCCACGATTTAGCTCTAAATTAGACCGGCTACGTTTAGTCTGCTTTTAGCCCACCTGGCGAAATCGAGGCAATCTGTGGTCTAATTTTAACGGCTTGGCTATAGCCCTATAACAGTAACCAGACCAGCGATGAGCATTGCCAAAATAACCTTAAAGTTGTTTACATGTAATTTTCACCCACGCAGCTTCTTATCAAATGCAAGTAAACTTTTGAAACATTTAAATTAGTATTATTTTATATTTTATTTAATTATTTTACAGCATTATTAAATATACCATTATTTATTATGCCAAAAATAATGGTAATTTAAATGTTTCAAAAGTTTACTTGCATTTGATAA
>NW_015505271.1:3216000-3216432 GCF_001515645.1 Sinocyclocheilus grahami | reverse complement strand
TAATCGATTTTAAAACAGCGCAAGAAGAGCAAAGAGCAAGCAACAGAACAAACCCAGCTTTGACAGAGATTAATCCATATTAATTTATACAGTGAACACACTCAGAAGAATTGGAGAAACTGAGAAGGAGTTTCATCATCTGGAAAAGATCCGGGCAGCAAAGGTAAAAAAAATTTTTTTTTTAAACTCTCCAAAACAACATTTCCTCACTAAAGCTCTCATCTTTGACAAAGTCCATCATTTATTTTAATTATTATATTGAATTTATTACTGAACAATGGCTTGTTAGATACAGAGAGAGCATGAGCTAATTGAATAGAATATCTTTGTCATTGTACAAGTAACGTTACAATAAGATTTATTTTGAAACTTCCAAATTGATAGTAAAGCTTAAGAATACAAATAATAAGTGCACATAGCTCAGATGTGCAA
>NW_015505271.1:3214510-3215907 GCF_001515645.1 Sinocyclocheilus grahami | reverse complement strand
ATTTATCCGTAATGTTTTAATGTTAAGTGTGATAATATGCTCTTGATTTGTATTAGATTTTTTTTTCTTTTAAATATCTTAAATTATATAAAAATATTTAATTTTTTCATTTTTATTATCTTAAGTTGTTAAAAACTCCAGATTTTTTATCATAATATTTATATTTAAGTGTATTGTATTTATAACATTTTATTTTGTCATTAATTCTTTTGTATTTTTATCATTTTGTATTGTCTTAAGTTTTTACAAACATTTTATTTTTCTTAAGAAAAGCTGTATGTATGGATTGCCATTTTGTTGTCTATTAGATGTATATATGTAGTCGTTTAATAGCCGTCTAATTGATGACTAGTCTATTCTTGGGCTATGATTAGACGTCTATTAGATTTTCACTGGCAGCCCAAATTTAGCCTCGTTTTAGCCTAGACGTCTAGGCTATATTTAGACGTCTAATAGACGTCTTTTAAACGCAAAATTGCTTGCTGGGTAGTTGCTTTTGAGAAACGCACCCCAGATATGCGCTTAATAGCGCACATTTATCTAGGTTACATTTTTTAATTAATATTTTTAATTAATTCTTCATATTCTGACCACGCAGAATATGAAGAATATCAAAAACTTTAGGAGTCAGCTGTCCATGGCAGTCCTGCAGCGCAACACATTCAGAAAAATATAGTCTGATTATCGTTATTGCTAAAATCCCAGAAAATAGAGATATCATTTTGTGTCTCTATAGCACACCCTTACATACACATCATTACTGATCATGAAGCTTAAAATAAGCTTATCTTAGAAATAGGTTTTCTCAATGGTAACGATCGAGGACACGACAAAAAAATAGGTGAATCATATTTATATAAGGTTTTATTTGCTGATTGATTGATTGATTTATTGAAGGGGCGGGGTCTGGTTAATATTGTGAAATATCATTACAATTTAAAATAATGGTTTTCTATTGTAACATACCTTATATTTATTTCTGAGATGCAAAGCTGAATTTTCAGCATCATTACTCCAGTCTTCTCTGTCACAATGTAATGTATTGTAGCTTCAATGTATTGTCAATGGCGGAAACAATTGTGCTGCTTAATATTTTTCTGTGATATTTTTACAGGATTGATTGATGAATCCTGGCAGATTATTATTCAACATATAGAAATCTTATCAATTTAACATTATTGCTGAATAAAAGTATTAATTTTCTTTCAAAAAAGAAAGGAAAATATAAATGAATAATAAAATAAGTGCTGTTCTTTTATTCTTCAAAGAATCCTAAAATAATGTTTTAAATGTAAAATAAAGCAAAGAAGAGAGGCGCTTGAAAAACTGAACATTAATCAGGCATAATGTATTTTCTATGTATTTTTCTATTATTTTACAGCAACAGTCTCAGATCT
>NW_015505271.1:3150238-3211810 GCF_001515645.1 Sinocyclocheilus grahami | reverse complement strand
CGGAAACAATTGTGCTGCTTAATATTTTTCTGTGATATTTTTACAGGATTGATTGATGAATCCTGGCAGATTATTATTCAACATATAGAAATCTTATCAATTTAACATTATTGCTGAATAAAAGTATTAATTTTCTTTCAAAAAAGAAAGGAAAATATAAATGAATAATAAAATAAGTGCTGTTCTTTTATTCTTCAAAGAATCCTAAAATAATGTTTTAAATGTAAAATAAAGCAAAGAAGAGAGGCGCTTGAAAAACTGAACATTAATCAGGCATAATGTATTTTCTATGTATTTTTCTATTATTTTACAGCAACAGTCTCAGATCTGCATTTGACGGGTTGGCCATCACTGATGTGCTGTAGGCTACATTAAAAATGTGACAGATAAAAACACAATAACCCCCAAATGTAAAAGAAAATCAACACAAACTTCACTAAAGGATTCCTTTCAGAGACATTCGTTATTTATATGTTATAGACTTTTTATACTTTTTTATGTTATCTTTATACTTTTACAAAGAGTGTAATGAAAAAAAATGTCTAAAATTTTTTATATTATTATATATGAATATATTTCTATTTAATACATAATTAATGTATATTGTATGTTAGCCGGGAAAAAGACAGACGAACTAAAAACTGCAATTAAAAAAAAAAAAGTCAGACGTCACCTCCATTGAGAGGAATGAATGAAGGGCAAGTAAATTGTGCATTGGCTGACACACTGCACTGTATGGAAGGCCGTTAGGGCCAAAACATGTGGTACTAACGCGTTAACAAGCGATTGCGCGTTAACACGTAATTACGCGTTAACGCGTAACCGCCCTGCCCACATTGCAAGCGACTATATTAATATAAATTAATAATAAACGTATTAATAATAAAATACAATTAGTACCAAGATTCTTCACAGAACTGAATAAATATATAAATTTGCATGTATCGTATGTGTGTGCTTTAGCGGTCTATTGGTAGAACTTTTGTCAAGCATTTCAGAGGGTTTGGGTTCTAATCCACCCTCGTGTAGTTTTTTTCCCCTCTCATTAAAACTAAAGGTGTTCATCAGTGATTGTATATCAAGAGCAAGGACATGTTCGTGTGCATTTTGTTTTGTGCTTTTACCAGAACAAAGCGTACGATCGTCTGTGTGAAGACTGCGCATTGTGCACGAGTGCCAAGAGAGAACTGATAACCGCAGCAACGAGCGCTCGCCATAACACATTCCAGGGATAGATCACCTGTTATTTAACACAAACCAACTAATTTGTTATCAAATGGAGATGTTTCTTTAGGTACATCTGTGCGTGCCGCGAGATGTTGCAAAAAGTGGCGGGGGGTCGTGGGGACACGGGTCCCACCCGTAAATAAAAATACAACACAGAATGAATAGTCTTGTTTTATTTGTTATATGTCATTTCCACGACTTTCCAAAAGAGGAGAAAAATATTGAGATTGACGTCAAATTTGCCATCACTCCCTCAGCCGTTGTGTAGAAACACCCTCGCAGCAGTGCTAATTCTTTCTTTTTTTGTCATTTATGTGGGGTCTCCTCGAGAGTGTATGTACTGTTAAAGTGATTATATTGCATTTTATTTTTAATAAAGTTAATTTAGAAAAACGTTTGGAGCATTTTTTGTTCGTTAAATGTAAGTTTTGTTTAAAGTAACGACCAAGCGGCCAGCGGCAGACAGTGAGCTGATCATAGCGTTTGATCAATTTAGCCTTCTCAAATCATCACGACGTGCCTAAAATAAAATCCATAGATATAAAACAGTTCAAGCATATCACAATATGTTAGTTTAAATGTTTAAACGATATAGATGTGCGCTATTCGGCGCATATCTAATAGTTTGTGATCAATCATTTGCATTTTTTTCTTGATGGTGGAAACAACTTAAAATACGCCGTAATTTTTGCTCATAAAGGTAAGAGTAATACATTCGGAAATGTAAAGGGTCTACTTTTATTTGTGTGCATTCACAATATCAACAAAACTTTGTGCTTTTATAAAATAAATAGGAAAACAGAGGATGCGCTTGCCGTCTCATCTTGAACAGGAGCGCTTCACAATGATGAACCGAAATTCAACGAATTGAGTCACAGATATTATAAACATATATAGAAGAAAGCTTTAAATTACCACTTTAAAATGAAATAATTCAAATTGAAAACAAAAACTCTTTCATTAGGCTATGTAATCCGTAAAGATGCATTTCTCTCTAAAGGCACGTCCAATGAAGAGATGGCGAGTCATTTTTTTTTATCACCATCTAAACTATAAAAATAAGGAAAAGCTTTAAACAGGCCCGATTATATTTTTTCAGAATTTTTATGTTGCTCTGCTCTGAATACCTTAAAATTTAAAGGATTTGCTGCAACGGAATTTTGTCTGATATGTGAATTATTTATTGGCCTATTTTTTTAATCCATGCAGCAAATGCTTTAAAAACAGCTTTAAAAATAACTTTATTGCATTTCAGATGATGTTAAAGAATGTTACACTAAAATTTTACGGGTAGCTTGAATGTAAAACTTTGTCATGAATTCGTTGTATTCACATTTGTAAAATAGACTACAAATTAATTGTTGTAATCTAACCCGATCTCATGAAAGTGTGTATAGCACGATTTTCTGCTTCTATTTGGCGTAATGTTTATACGCAGAAATTGACTTTGGCATGCAAAAGACTGATAAATTCATAATTAATGGCATGTCTGGTTCAGTAACTGGTACAGTAAAGTACAGAAATACGGGACACACGGGCCTATAATAACTGCTGAAATGTTTGCGGGGCAAATCTCAGATCAGTCTGAGCGCTCATGGTACTCACAGTGCGTACAGCCCTACACCTGCAGGTGCCACTGTGTGTACGTGCTTGAGGGTATTACATTTGTGTATGGTTGTTGCCGCTAAAGTTGGCCATGATTCGGGACATGGTGTTGATAATTTTTAGACCTCTTTCTTAGTCTCTTGCTTTTCGGAGAGGAATGCGGTTGCCGCGATTACTGGGTTACTGTGCTAAAAAAAATATTTTTTTTTTATAAAAAAGTTTGCAGTAATTTCAGCACCACAGCACTGAAACACTCAATGCTTCTGATAACCTTGCCTTCTGTGCTTTGCAAATACAATAGATAACACATGCTGATGACTGTCAAATTCAACACGATTAATTTGGTACTTCTGGTTGCTGCGGCCGCAGGCACACGCACAGCCGCACAGCCGTGTGTGTTAAGGCTGATTTATACTTCTGCGTCGGACCTACGCCAGCCTGACGTGCACCTCTCCAAAAATCTAACAGCGCGTCAATTCTACGCAGACCGCAAGCACTGTGATTGGTCTGCAAGAACCCCTCCCTCCATATGTACTTGAGTTTTGTGTGTGTTTATGTGCACTTTAATATATTTTAATGTTACACCTTCCTATATAAAATAAAACAAAGCAAAGAACAAGTGTCTTATCATTTATGATACTACATAGCATTATACATCAGTAGTTGTCCGCAACAAACAATGTTGATCTGCCGTGGTACAAGTTCTTGTGCAGATTGAAAGAATGCCATCATCTCCTGTTCCGTTGTTGTCTCCTTTTTGTAGTTTTAAATAATGATTTAATGATTTGATATTTATTTGCCGCCGTCACGGCTATAATGCTTCTCCGACGAGTCGCTTCTTCTTCGGCTTTTGCCGTGGTACTGCGGGTTACACCAGCAACATGCCCGTGGACACAGCCTACTAGCGGTTTGCATGTGTACTGCACGTTGACGCGGACAACGACGCAGAAGTATAAATGAAAACTGACGCATGGCCTACGGCGTAGGTCCGACGCAGAAGTATAAATCAGCCTTAATGCGTAAATTATGTGTTAACGCACAATCGCGTGTTAACGTGTTAGTACCACACGTTTTGGCCCTAACGGCCTTCCATAGCACTGAGCCGTGTGAGCAGCGTGTTATGATACGTGTTAGCGAATTGTTTTTTTTTTAAACTTCACTGCCACACGTGTGACGTCTGGCTCGACACTTCACTGCCACACGTGTGACGTCTGGCTCGACACTTCACTGCCACACGTGTGACGTCTGGCTCGACACTTCACTGCTACACGTGTGACGTCTGGCTCGACACTTCACTGCTACACGTGTGACGTCTGGCTCGACACTTCACTGCTACACGTGTGACGTCTGGCTCGACACTTCACTGCTACACGTGTGACGTCTGGCTCGACACTTCACTGCCACGCGTGATTTACGTGACGTCTGCGTGACGTCTACGCCTCGTCTGCGTCTTAAAATGAATGGATTAAATAGCAAAAAAAAATAATTTAAGACGTCAGTGAGACGAGTGCATGTTGCAACATTTGTTGTCATGACATCCAGTGAGCATATGACGTTTGACATAATCGGACGATATTTCACCGCTAATATGAGTACTTTTTTATTTATTTATTTTTGTTATAAATTTTTATTTATTTATTTTTGTTATAAATTTTTTATTTATTTATTTGACTTATAGCAGTGTCCAGTGTTTCCCATACATTGAATTATTTGTGGCGGTCTGTCACAGAATCAAAACTGACCGCCACAAATAGATTTTCCAAAAGGATTCTAACTTACTTCGTTGAATAAACTGAGCACTGCACGTTTCAAAATTAAAATGCAGCGCGGGTGTTTTTATATGAATGTATAATTGAAAAGAACCGACCGTCTTCAGAAAAGCTTTGGTGTCTTTTTCATTTCGTCTTTCCTAGCGTTTTGTATTAGATTACAGCCGTTACTGTTGTCTGTTTGGAGAAGGTGCTTTGAGCCATGTTACTATGAATTAGGCTACTACTACTAGTACTATTACCATCTTGTGCCCTGCAATAATCATTTACTCAAACTCGCTTATATGAAATAAAGAAGAAAAAAATTAAAAATCGGCCAAACATATCGGCCAAAAAATCAGCATCATATATCGGCTGCCCTGATTTCTAAATATC
This sequence comes from Sinocyclocheilus grahami, assembly GCF_001515645.1. Lineage (NCBI taxonomy): Eukaryota > Metazoa > Chordata > Actinopteri > Cypriniformes > Cyprinidae > Sinocyclocheilus > Sinocyclocheilus grahami. The sequence continues at coordinate 3,206,834 of NW_015505271.1, read as the reverse complement.
GGCATCGGCCAGAGAAAAACCCTTATCAGTCGACCTCTATTACTGACACTTAAATTAATTGTTTTGCCACTTTTGCACTTTATTTTAAAATAAAATGTTTATTTGTTATGCATGTTATGTCTGTTTATTAAAAACAAGTTTTGTAATAACCAATTGTTCCGGTCTGGACCTTTGACACTGATGAAAATTCAGATTTGGACCTTTGAATGTAGACTTTGAGAACCCCTGCATTAGAGTAATAAAAGTGAAAGATTTCGGGATTATTGGATTAATTAATTAATTCTTGATTCCAGACCCATAGGTCCATATCAAAAAAGTAAAAACATACATTTACAATGTAATTTATTTCTGTGATGCAAAGCTGAATTTTTCAGCATCATTACTCCAGTCTTCAGTGTCACACGATCCTTCAGGAATTATTCTAATATGCTGATTTATAATTAATGTTGGAAACAGTTGTGCTGCTTAATATTTTTTTTTGGAACCTATTATTCTTTTTTCAGGATTATCTGATGAATAAATGTAAAAAGAACAGCACATATTTAAAATAGAAATCTTGTCTAACAATACAAGTCTTTATAATCACTTTTTTTATCAGTTTAACACATCCCTGCTTAACAAAATTAAGAAAACTGATCCGAGATCATTTGCTGGCGTATACTTTTAATTGGAATGACATTTTTGTTGCTAAATGGGTGATTAGAAACTTTTATATGCAAGCTGACTGGTATTATTTCACAACTCTCTCTTTATTCCATTAGAGGGCGTCGTTTATTAAACATGTGAACCGGAAATAATAGCACAATTGACCTGTTCTTATTTTTTAAGCGGTTTTAAAAATGGCGACCGTGAAGAGGTGTATGTTTACACTTGTTAATGCGATTATAACGGCTCTTATCATAGAAAGTCAATGTCGGCTCCATCATCTCATACTTAAGGTATGTGTGTGCTGTGCTGTAAATGTTTTTTTGTAGGATATTCTTATAGTCGCTGTGTTTCCTTCACTATTGTTTAATGCAACGGATGCTGCTTTAAGATTAACCAGTCATTACCGTTTTGTTGTGATAATGAAAGTGCCATTAAACAGATGATAATGATGTAACTGTTAAACTCATCTCGTGCGCCGCTAAACAGACTCGTTCTGTCTCAGGATGACATCCGTCAGCGGGTCCACCTGAACACTTTCGGCTTTTATAAAGATGGTTACATGAGTATGAGCATGAACAGCCTCAGCTTCACTAATGGCAGGACGGACAACATTGACAGCTCCACGGTCAGACTCTCTCTTTCTCTCTCTCGCTTTCGCCTGTCTGTCAAATGAGATTCATTCACTGCGCCATAATAATATGGTCAAATAAACCAATATGAAAATGTCTCGGATGTTATTAATGGACGTTTTTTTTAATCTCACCATATACGAGACAATTTCTCCTTGTCAGAAAATGAAAATAAATATTCAGTCATTCTTGAGAAGTGGGACAAAACAGGGTGCAAAATTGAAAAAATAAAACCTTGTACTCAGACAAATGAAACTACATTTATGTATCTTATATGTACTAAGCTACTGAGCTATGCTTTGATACAACCTCCCAACTTTTCTCTTTTTTAACAAAATGTGCTTTTTTTATAGCTTGGACTGTGTAATATAATTTCAACTTTATCTTTAACAGCATTCAAGATGTTTTTAACATTTCAAAACACATTCTGGTGTTAGCAGACAGATTACACTTTCACATGTGACCAACAACTCCACAACAGATATCAAATATCATAATGAAATATTATCAAAATATTCAACTGACGGAGTTGACACATCTGACGGTGGTGACGAAAACCTGAATTTGTAATCATTTTAACTAGCAAATACATTGAATCAGTCAATTATTGTATTAAAACAAACACAACAAACAGTGAGTATGTTATTGTTTATAAAGCTTTTATTCAAGAGTCACATTGAAGTATTTTGATATATCATTGGAACACAAGGTCTTATGGTGGTGACATCTGACGGTGTTGACAAATTTGGCATTTCTTTCACAAAACCAATGGAGTTCATGTAGTAGCCATTTAATTTTTTTCTGTTGATGCTAGATGCTAATGGAACCTGCTTCAGGAGAATAAAATGATCTAAATATTTCAAATAAGTTCCTCAGAAATTGGAAGATGGTGTTGACATATCATGGCTGTGACGCAGGAAATATTAACATTAGGATTTAAAATATTTTAAAACTAAAACTTAGCAGAGCCTGTCTGACACTGATGTACTCTGCGGCGGTGAACTGTGGCAAGGGGGTCCTTTAGAGTGACAGCTGCCCCTGATAGTCCCTGATTTTATTACATTTTATTGAATGTCTGACGGTGTTGACAAAAAGGGGACGCAACTTTAAAATCTTATGAAGCATGCATGTGTCATTAAAAAAACAACCTTGCTTTGATAGGAGATAGTATTAAGTGTTGCTTTTGATAAAACAAGCTATTTTTCATCATTAAAAAAGCATTTTTATCCATTTTATTGCATATAAATGATTGAACCCTTCTCTGTGGACACACTGTTTTAGGCGTAGTGAGAGGGCATTAAGAAACACAGATTTGGTATAATAATGAGAAAATTCAATTGAAGGTGATGATTGTGTTTTATTTTTTAAAGCTAATAGCAGTTACCCTTGCTGGACCTGTTTTGTCCCACGGTTCAAGAATGACAGATTTTTTTTGTCACCTGCAGTATGTTGATGGGGAAAAACTGGCTGTTGAGTTTCTTCTTGAAATAATCTTTCTAATTTATATACATTTTTTATTATAAATGCTTTTATTTATTTATTGCAGATTGGTTTTAGCCTAGATCGTGCAAGCAATAATGGCTTCTCATATCTGGTCAGTATCTGCCTTTGAAAGTCCATCTGAATGCATTTCTGTGCTGTTGCTGTGTAGTTTGGGTATCTGTGTTGTGTACTAAATGTGTCTGTAGATTGTTATTGTTAGTTTAAGCTAAATGTCTTATTAACTTAATTTAAGTTAGTATTAGCATAAATTAACCACTGTAACTTGGCAATCTTGTCAGTTAAGGATATAATAGCATTACAGTATGATGTAGTTAATAATTATTAGATTAAAGCTAACATTACATTCAGTCATTCATTGTATGATCATCAGTCAAACTGAGTCAGATGCTTGATGACCTCTCTTATGAGTACACAGGACGAGGGTCTTGACTACTGTCCTCTGAAAAAGGATCCAAGTAGTAATTTTGCAGGGGTGCTTCTCTTGCTGGACTTCAAAAATAACTTGTGAGTTTTACTTTTTAAACTCTTTAAACTTTTTATTTATTCCTCGTTTCTTACAATTAGAATTAATTTGGGAGTTTTATCCAGTTTATGAATGTTCTGTCATGACTTGCAATATCCTCAGAGTGAGGAAGAAGACTTCAGCAGAGGCTGGCGTGTTTCCTAACATCATACCTGTGGTGCCCAAAAACATTGCAGAGGAGCTGCCTGCTGAAAAGGGGCAAGATCTCCAAGACAAGGGGCCAGACGATGAATCTCAGTTTAAGAGTAAGTCTTTCTTATCTTGAACTGTATATCACATCATGGGATACCCTACCGTACAATATCAAATTTGGGGTCAGAAAGATTTATTTTTTTTTGTAAATAAAATGAATACTTGTGTTCAGCAAGGATGCATTAAATTGATCATAATTACAGTAAATATATAATGTTACAAAAGATTTCTATTTCAACTAAATTCTGTTCTTTTGAACTTTCTATTCATCGCAGAATCCTGGTAAAATATAAATATTTACACCAACTAACTGTTCAACACTGATAAAAATAAGAAATGTTTCTTGATCACCAAATCAGCATATTAGAATGATTTGTGAAGAATCATGTGACACTGAAGACTGGAGCAATGGGTGCTGAAAATTCAGCTTACCATCACAGGAATTACAGGTTAAAATATATTCAGTTGTTTTATAATTTACCATGCTACTGTTTTTTTTGGTTAAATAAATGCAGCCTTGGTGAGCATGAGAGACTTTTCAAAGAGTAGTCTATATATGTTCTCATCCCATTTGTGTTGTAAATGAAAGCCTTTTAATTCATGCAATTATAATGTTGGTTTTACATTCCTGTTTTGTATCAGTCTCCTTTTCAGTTAGATTTTGTGTTTCTCTCCTATTAATTTGTAGCGGGTTCTAAATCCAAGCGAGATGTTGAGGTGAGATCTGTTTTTAATTATTTATGACTGCATTTAGTCTGAAATAACTCTTAATGTCTTAATTCTGCATTAACTGATTTTGATGTTGTTAGTCCCCCCAGAACAAGGCAGAAGATACCTATCCTCTTCAGAACGAAGGCAAAATCTACTCATTTCAGGTATGACATGAAGTGGTTTTGCTGAGAGCTCATGGGGCTCTGAAGTACATCAAGCTAGTTCTGAAATGAACTAATACCCGTCCATTTCTAGGTGTACTTTTAACATCTTCCCAATTGTGCACTCCATTGACTGACCTGTTCTTGTTTTAGTTTTACTTCAATGTCACAACAGATGAGCTGCAAGGCCTTTATAACTTTTATTTCTACAACTGCTACTCCATGCCAATAAACCAGGACAGCTTGGTGTCAGACATGCTGCCTTTCAGCATTGATGTGAGTGTTTCTGAGTTCTAAAATGCAATGGCCATAAATGTAGTGAAGTACAAGTCTATACTCAAGCAGTAAGTATGATTTCAGATCAACATCAATGAGAAGAATCCAGACAGCTTTCTCTCAGCGGGAGAGATTCCTTTACCTAAGCTTTACATCTGCATGTCCATGTTCTTCTTCCTCATCGGCACGCTGTGGATTCATGTTTTGCGTACCCATAGGTAAGTGCTACAATAACAGACATTATGTACATTTTCTATTTGACAGTTTCATACAAGAAATGACCAGTAGAGAGCAGCAAAATCATGTCTCTGATTGTCTCCTGTAAAAATAATAAAACAGATTTTGTGTACAGATTACTGTGTACTTCTGTCTTTTTTTTTTTAGTTCTGATGTTTACAAGATTCATTGGCTGATGGCTGCTCTTCCATTCACAAAGGCACTTTCCCTTATTTTCCATGCAGTGAGTGTTAACCTCTTTATGTGTGTGAATGTTGAAGGAAAATGCTTATATTTTAAGTAAAATTATCTAGATTTCAAGAACATTGTTTTTATCCAAATCACACATCATAAATTAGCAAACTTTGATAGTTTTTATGAAAAACTTGTAAATTATGGGAAATGCGATTGAATTGCAGTTCCATTTTGCTCTTTGAACCACACAACTGTTTTAGCCAGATACCCAAGGCAAAAAGCAGCATTACATTGCTTTTGTTTTAACGATTATATTCCTATTTTACAGATTGATTACTACTACATTTCCAATCAGGGCTTTCCTATTGAAGGCTGGGCTGTGGTCTATTATATTACTCACTTGTAAGTTCACCAGTACAAAGTGTGTGTGTGTGTGTGTGTGTGTGAGTGAGAGAGAGAGAGATGTATGTATGTAACTGGATAAGACGGGAATAGGGTGAAGTACTGTCATATAATAAAACAAAATAACAGACTGACATGTATGTACAGTTATGTTTTTGCGCTTAAGACTGGAATACATTACACAACCTTTAAAATCTGAGCAGATTTTAAAACACTGGACGTCATACACCAACCAACTAAAGATCAAACACTACTACACTCTTGTCAGCTTGTCTGATATCCTTTGATTGAATTCATTGTCTGAACCTGTGCCTTTGCATTACACAGTTTTATGTGAAATCGGTCAATTTCGACATCCCAAAATCTGCACACTCACACTGGCTTTGACTTTCGGCAACTTTAGCAGTGATTCTTCCAGACTGCAAATCAGGACAAAAGTCATGTAGTGTATTCCAGACTTTAGGTTGGTTAGGTGGGTAGTGAACTTGTTTTTTTGGATGAAAACCTCTGTACTGTTTTCATGATTTCTGAACCAGTAATTCAGCTAAATGTGCGTGCTGAATTTTTCCTTTGTGCAGGCTGAAGGGGGCTCTGTTGTTCATCACTATAGCATTAATAGGAACTGGTTGGGCCTTTGTCAAGCATATCCTCTCAGATAAAGACAAAAAGATCTTCATGATCGTCATTCCCCTGCAGGTATTGTTTTTTTTTTTTATATATAGACCCAGCTCTAATCGTTAGTGGTTTAGTAATCTAAAAAAATTTTTTTTGTTTGATAGGTCCATAAGACATTTACAAGAGGCATCAGCAACAGATGGGAAAGGTATGTCAATATAACATTATCAGAGCACTTTCTGGTCAACAGTTCAGTCTGATATAAAACTTGATCACATGTACCTTTTTTTCAATGGTCTTTTTTTATGACCAGTTGTAAAAGACGTCAGTCTTGTGTCACAATGTTTAAGCCATTTTAACTGAAATATTGTGGAAAGTGCGTATTTTTAATCTTTCCAAATGTTTTTCTTGGTCATGTGAGCTGTCCTCCTTCACATTTGGCTGTTCTCTACATTCTATTCAAAAGACTTGGTCTTTACAGCATGAAATTAAATTGTGCTGTCTTTCAGAATGCAGCAGTTATATATATGTTGCTGTAGACATATGTTAACCAAATAGTAAATCCTGCCATGTAAATGCAAAACAGCTCTTACTTACAGCCTAAGTCTCAGATTTTTTTTTAAAGACATTAATACTTTTATTCAACAAGGATAATTTGATTTATAAGTGACAGTAAAGACATTTATAATGTATGTTACAAAATAATTCAGTCAAATAAATGCTGTTCTTTTGAACTTTTTATTCATCAAAAACTCCTGAAAAAAAAAATCATTAAGCAGCACAATTGTTTCAACTGTGAAAACAATAAGAAATGTTTCATGAGCACCAAATCAGAATGATTTTTGAAGAATCATGACACTGAAGACTGGATTAATGGTTAGTGAAAATTCAGCTTTACCATCATAGGAATAAATGAAATCATAATTTTTAAAATTTTTAATTATAACAATATTTCAGATTATTACTTTACTGGACTCTCTTTACTGTATTTTTGATTAAATAAATGCAGCCTTGGTGAGCATAAGACGCTACTTTCAAAAACAAACAAAAAAACGTACAGGACCCAAACTTTTGAACGTATTGTATATGGAGAATTCTTGAAGTCAATCCATTCCAATTATTTGCTCATTATGAGCACCAATTGTTTGTATTGATTTTGTGGTATTATGATGCCATAAGTCAGATAAACTGATCCTAAGCTGAAAACACTGATGGATCTGGTCTTCATTATTAACACTGACCACAGTCAGTGGGCACGCATGAGCATTGGTCAGGGGTTAGTTTTTCATTCTTCTGAACAAACAGTGCATGTGTAATATGCATCTGCATCTGCAAGTCAACATTTGTTACTAACATAAACAACACATAGTATTTCTCCATTGTATGTTTAAAAAAAAAAAATTTTAAAGTGGAAAAATGGATCCTGCAAGAGCTTCTCCCTTTGGCATGTGCTCTGCCACCATGCAATGCTGCCTGTTGTGACCGCAGATGCCAGGCAGCTTGCAAATGTCATAGCTCAGAGAAACCAGCCTGGGTTATGACTTTATCCTACCCACAAATCCAGGGAATGGGTAGACAGATTTGACCCTCCAGCAAGGGATCTCTGCAAATTCCATCATCTGGAAAAAAAAGTATAATTTTTTGTTGGCTTTTACGTCGAGGTAAATACTTGCATAACCTCATGTACCATTATAATTATACTGAACTGACCGCCAACTTCAGTGATTGTAAAAGGAGCGCTCTTTATTTGCTTTGTGTGATTCTGTCGCAAATTAAAGTTTTTGTTTTTCGAGGCACTTTGTGATTTCTTACTTCATACACAAAAGTGCAAAACTTTGACAAAAATTGATTTGTTGATGATTTGATATTTTATAAATAGTGGTAATTTATAATAGTTATTTTATAATATCAAAATATAAAGCAAAAAACTGGAAATGAATGACTAATTGACCAAAAAGTGCTCCTCTGCTGCCATCTACTGGTTATAGTGGTAATTTTGTCTTTTTTCATTTTAAATAAGTGTTTGTTTGCCACAAAGTATATTTTGGTAATTCCATTCAAAATAACATTTAAATGTGATACTTTTTTAGAGCTTTAAAGTGCTGAAAATAGTTGTGTGACTAATACTTGAAAGTAGGGATGCACCGATACCAATACCAGTATCGGTATCGGGCCCGATACTGAGCTCCTGTACTCGTTAAAATGCCCCGATACCAAATGCCGATACCACACAGCATGTGATGTGCCATATTCAGACAAAGAAACACCAACAACAGACAGCAGAATGGAGTTATTAGAGATTAAGGATGTCTACGAAGTATATGTATGCAATGAATATAATGTTAAACATTCAGTATTAACGCCTGTATAGCTGATGTGCGCGAGCTGATGAGCAAAGCACACTGAGTGGATCGAGTGCGCGAGCTTGTCGAGCGAATATACCTTTCTCACAGACATCACTGGAAAGTTTGTAGTTTGGTCGGATATGTTAAGTTACTTAACGGTAGCGAGAGAGAGAGCGCACTTCTGTTGTGTGATCTTTGATGTTCACTCACTTAGCAAACGCATCATTTGGATTAAAACTAAATCGTAAAAATAAGACCATTTATAGGGGCATTCACTATAAACATCATTTATTTTCAACCATAGGCATACACGACTTTTTGCTGAAAGTGAATCTAGCAGCCTGTGTGAAATGCGCTGTACTACTTTTCCCTCTCACTCTGCATCAGTACAAATACGTGTACGCGTTACGCGTGTTTTGCTTGCTTGAGTGTTTCTGCATTATATGAGTGGCTTTGGAATATAAATCGCAGCACGTTTCAGATAAAAAACCCCCCCGCGACTTCTATTTCTGAAAATATCACCGTTAGGAGATTTATAACGAGTGGTTCCCTGCATTATTACAGCAAAGCGCGTGATTACAGTACTGAGCCACTGCAATGGAGCAGCTCTAATTTTAAATTATTGCTGTCATATTAAATTAAAGATGATGTACCATAGAGCAAAAAAAATGAACGTTGAAAGTAACTTGTAAAATACATTTTAATGGGCATAATTAAGTGTGAAAATATACAGTCAAACCAAAAATTATTCAGAGACTAGATATAATATTAGATTATTTTTTTTTACCAGTGGGTGCAGGACACTGTAGTTCATTTATGTAAGTGAGGATAAGAAAATAAAGTAAACTGTGACAAATTATACCCAAAAATTCTTCATACAGTGGACTACCAGTAAAACTGATACAAATTTGGGACCAAAAATTATTCAGACCGAGTCTGGGAAAAAAAGTTAAGGTTTGCATGAATCTGGATGACCGCATGCCCAGGAGACTCCAGGCTGTCATTAAGGCTAAGGGTTGCCCGACTAAGTATTGATAGTTGTGTAAATACTGTCATACTAACAGCTGTCTGAATAATTTTTGGTTGATTGTAATCTATTACATACTTTTCTATTAAAGTTATCTAACATTATCAAGCTGAATTTGTTCTGACACAGTTTAAAATATGAGTTCTTGTCATATTTTATTATAATTTTCTAACCTATAGCGAATAAACTGTGATAATGTGAGAAATGTTGAAGGTGTCTGAATAAATTTTGGTTTGACTGTATCTGTTTAAAAAATAGTTAACCAACTAACATTATACATAATCTTTTGGTTTCTGTACCCAATATTTAAAAAATTTACAAATGCAATAAAAATATCAGTGCTCGGTATCGGCAAGTACCAAAAATAAAAGTATCTGTATTGGGCGAGTACTGGAAAAAGTGGTATCAGTGCATCCCTAGTTGAAAGCCTGCTTGAATTTATCTCTCAAAAGGTTATACAAACCCTGAAATGAATAATGTAATGACATTCAACTCTTTCTTTCACAAAACCATGGTTACAGTTAGCGTTACTACGTCTGGTTTTCTATGTTGGCGCTGTTTGATCAGTTTATAACAGAATTCTCTAGATCTCGCAGCAACCTTACTCATTTTGCGGCGAATTCAAACGCTTCTCTCTGGATCTCGCAGCGTTGTGCAAGTAAACCTGTTCTGAGCTCGGACCAGTTTGCTTGCTTTGCGCTCAATTATTGGTCAGAGCTGATAAACGGTGCGTCCGCTCACAAAATGTATTTGCACCGGAAGAAAAAAAGTGGTCGCAGTTCGGACCCCTGATCTTTCTACAAATTTTTTTTATTTTATTTTATTTTTTTGTATACAAGAATATTGAGCAGCATGTTTTCAACATTGATAATAATAAGAAATGTTTCTTGAACACCAAATGTGAACCATGTGATGCTAAAGACTGTAGCAATGACTGCTGAAAATCAGAAAATTCAGCGTTGTCTTAAATAAATAAATAAAATCTTACCAACCTCCCATATTTTCAATGGTAATATATCTAGATGTTTTCTAATACTGAATTGATAAAAACATAGGTCAACTAACCTTTAACACCTTATTAAACGTAATATTTTTTTAGATGATATAGATATAGATAAGATTAGTCACATTCACACACGTACAATATAACCCAGTTATAACCACTACATGAACCCATCCTCACAAATTGACTGTTGTTTTTTCTGCCTCGAGCTGTCCTTGTATATACCTTTATACACAATATATATTTAATCTGATCTACTTTTAATCTGTTTGTATCTATTTTAACCAGTAACATAAATGGTACTTAAAAATGCATGCAAAGCTTGGGCACTATCACAAGTACTGGTGTATCTCTTAACTGTATTTTTGTTGTATGTTTTGCTTAGAGGACATTTTTTCCCCCCTTTGTATTGACTCTTATTAAAATACACAAAAGTGTTCAGATCAATGCTTTAAATCTTACATATGCTAAGCTCATGCTTAAGCTCATGCTAAGAAAGAAAACACAATGAAGAGAGATGCATAGGTCTTGATGACAATTCCCTGCTGTGCCTTGTGCTTCTGCAGTAGTGATGTTCGCTGAGTGAGGCTTTTTCAGGTTGGTAGCCTGATGGTGTTGGTGTTTTTATTTCAAATCTTTGATGTGATCCCTGAGGATGTCTATTTTCAAGCTAGCATGCTTACAGTAACTTTTTCCCACCAATATTAGTGGCTGTGTGAACAAGTGCAGGTGTGTGTGAGGGAGATCAGTACTCAAAATGAAGCAGGTTATTCCCTTAGCCCCACTGTTTGTGTCCCAATTTTTGCCACTGCAGAAAAATTAACGCTTATAAGATACAGAAGTGGAAATATTTAGGCACAATATGAGATACATATACTGCAGCACCACGATATGTTGCCTTGGTGTATTATGAATTTGTATAATCCTGTACTGAAGAGGAAATCTTATCTCCTTTTTTCCCTCTCAAATAATCATTGTTTCATTGCTGTCTATCACATTTTTTCCTGCTTTCATCTTCCCTCGCAGGGCACCAAGATATACCCTTTGATTGCCTTCTGATTTTAACAATTTTCACAGCAGGAGTGAGAACCACAGCAATTGAAGCATGAAAGGTGAAAGGACAGCTCATCCCCTCTCTCGCTCTATTTTAATCGTAATGTTTGGCTTCTCTTTCCCTTTGTAGCTGCCATCAATCTGGCTCAACTGAAACTTTTTAGGCACTACTATGTGATGGTATGTGTTCACTTCACTGTCTTGCTGTCATTCTCATTCTGACTGTCTGTCATGGCATGAGAATTATTAGTGATATTAGTTTTGCTTGATTTTAACAGTCACTGACTGAATAAATGCGTTTATTCATGAAGGTTTGTGCATGGATGCATTGAATTCACTTTTTTATTGCAATATTATAGTTTATTTCACAGTGATAACTCAAAATGCTTCTTCAGTCTCTTTGGTCTCGATTTGCCATTATATGTCTCCAGCTTTGTCCAATGTGTCTAAAACCACTAACAAATTATTTTATTTGGCGTTTTTCTAATTTAATAGCAATCTTTTTATTTATTTAAGAATGGAAATGAAATTACATTAAGTTATTACTAAATATTTTGCTGCAGTGGAATCAAGAATATCTGACCTTGAGGAATTCACTTGATCAGTGTCACATTTACTTAATTATTGACTTAAATAGTCCAAAACCTTAATTTAATTGTCGTCTTTATTTTGTTGTAACTTTGTTTGATTCAAAATCAGACTAGAACACACTGTTTATTGTGTTTGGTCATTTGTCTTTATTAAAAATGATCAGTCATTTGAGACATTGAAACACAAATGTATCACTCCTCTGTCTCTTTTCTTCTTTCTGTGTCACAGATTGTATGCTATATTTATTTCACCCGCATCATTGCCAGTCTCATCAAGGTCATTGTTCCTTTCCAATGGAAGTGGCTTTACCAGGTGAGTGATGGCAGCTTACTCAAACTTACTAAACAGATTTAACAGCTGGCAAACATTTGTATACTAAAAGTGCATTTAAAGGAGACATATTATGCCCCTTTTTACAATATGTAATATAAGTCTCTGGTGTCCCCAGAATGTGTCTGTGAAGTTTCAGCTCAAAATACTCCACAGATCATTTATTATATCATTTTGAAAATGCCTATTTTGAGTGGAAGCAGAAACACGCTGTTTTTCGGGCCTGTCTCTTTAAATGCAAATGAGCTTCTGCTTTTCCAGAATAGAGCTGCGCCATTACAGCTCGGACCTGCTAAAAAACATCTGTTTTGGTTCTGATTATCATGTTTATCGCACTGAAATCATGCGTTTTAAACCATATTAGTTTAAACTTCTGATATACGGTTTTCTAAGTGCACACATCCAAAGCACACGGACCGAAAGCGGCTGTCACAGCATGTGAGTACTAAACTAAGTTCTCATTCACACACAAGTTTACGTTAAAAACACACGAGTTACAAAAACAGTCAGTTATGTCTGTGAAGGTAAACAGCTGGGAAATAAATCGCATGTTTATTTTAGATCTGTGTGGCAGCAGCAATATACATTAAATAAATCAATAAATCCACTGCTCTCTTGTCTCCTCTGAGGCTGGGACTGTAAATAGTGTTCTGTGCTCATCTGTGTAGCCAAAGACAGAACAGTTAGCATGTTTTACTCAAACTTTCGCCATAGCATTACACCGTTGTCGCTTGCGAAATCAAAATGACGGCGCCGTGGTGGAAACTTGCAGATTAAGGGGCGGTAATATTATAATGAGATCCCTTTGCCACGTCACCAACGTAGCGAAATCAGACGCTTGCAGAAAAAGGCTTCCCAAAACAAAGTTACTGGGTTAATCTTTTTCACGTTTCCTTGGTTGGTAGATGCACCGGGGACCTGATTATAGCACTTAAACCCTGTAAAAGTCAGATTTTCATGATATGTCACCTTTAAGACTTGTTCACATTAAGCATAATATTCTTTATCATTCACATCACAGAAAAGTTTATGCCAACATATCTGTAACATTTATGCAAGTGTTTAACATTAAAGCCAGACAGTTAATGGAGACTGAAGTCATTGGCTTCACCAAGTAAACATGCAGCTTTGCTATTTTAAACGCTATTTTAATTCTCTGTTTGGTTTTATTACATTTTTCTTTTTCTTTATAAATAATACTTGACCTAAGCCCACCTTAGTTATTCTGTGTTGTAGTGTCCATTTGTGGAAGTCGTGCACTTTATAATGTTTTGAGCCCACTTCCGTAGCTTTGTGAAGTTTTACCTCTAATTCTTAAAATCTATAAGATACCTCTATGGTGTTACAAATACTTATTCAATACTTATTTTATCTAAGAATTAATTTAATGAAAACAAGATGCATCCCAGTTTGTGTACTTGTGCCCAATTCTGTTCCATTCTTCAAAAACCAGGCTGATTTACTTACTTAACAGAAAAAAATTGTTTGGATTGTTGAACACTTCATGCATTTAACAGTCACAGCTTTCCTTACATAACTGAAGGGGAGGGGCTATCAAACTCCAGTGTTGGATGACAAAAAGTCGTAAAAAATTCATACACTGAATGGTCAAGTATGTGGTGCGTAGTTTAAGTGTATAGTGTGTAGCATGGTTAAGATTAATTAAAATATTAAATTATTAGTAAAATTGTAAAAAAAAAAAAAAGTCTTATTGACTGTCCGCGAACCATTTTTTAATATAAAATACAGTAATTCCACAAATATATAGGCCTAAACCATATAGATATATATAACCATTCAAGGTTTTATTTAGTGTATTGTTCTTTATTTGTAGCTGTTGGATGAGCTGGCCACTCTGACCTTCTTCTTCCTAACTGGACACAAGTTCCGGCCAGCCTCCTACAACCCGTACCTACTGTTGTCTGTAGAGGACGAAGACGTGGAGATGGACGATGTGTAAGAAATCATACATAAATACACAGCTACTGGTGCATATCCACCTTATTTTTAACTTAGCTTGCCATTTTACTTGAATGTGCTTTTCCAGCCAGTGTCAGCTGCATTCACTTATTTTAGCTGTATGTAAACAGTCTGTTATGCTGCTTGATGTTGAAAACTGGTATTTTTTGGTATAATATATAATTATTATCTTAATCATACACACTGGTTTAAAGCATTAAAGGGGTCATGAACTGCATTTTTTTATTATTATATAATGTATATGATATATTATGAGGTTCACTTATAATGTTAGTGTGATTTTACTTAAAGGGATAGTTCACCCAAAAATGAAAATTTTATGTTTATCTGCTTACCCCCAGGGCATCCAAGATGTAGGTGACTTTGTTTCTTCAGTAGAACACAAACAAAGATTTTTAACACAAACCGTTGCAGTCTGTCAGTCTTATAATGGAGGTGAATGGGAATCACGGCTTTGAGAGTTAAAAAAAAAAAATACACCAACAAAACCAAATTAAACCCTGCGGCTCGTGACGATACATTGATGTGTAAAGACACAAAATGATCGGTTTGTGCAAGAAACTGAACAGTATTTATATAGGTTTTTTTACCTCTGATTCACGCAATGTCCGAACTGTTCGAACTCTCCTGAGTGGCGGCGCGTCCTCCTGAGTGTGTTCTCAACAGCAGGCGGGTGAGGCGTCTTCTTCTTGCTTTACGGCGGATCGCAGACTTTTAAGTGCAATACCGCCACCTATCTCTCAAATGGACCATTGACACTCTATCTACAATCTCAATTAGGAGTGTGAATGGTCCACTTGAGAGCTGAAAGAGAAATTGATTCGCGACATGACGCAACAGCAAGGAAGGCAATTCAAAGACTATTTTTCACAACTTACACTACACAGTGTCTTGCAATCTTGTAATGTCATCTTTATGATTCTGTTGATGGAGTAATCCTGTGCTTGCATCTCTCTAGTATTTCCTCTCCTTCTACTACTAGCGCATATTAGTGGGCGGGGCTAAAGAGGCAGTGATGTAGAAGCAGGCGTTGATCTTCTCCTGCGGAGGCGGTGCTTAGCCACACTTTTACATCATAAAATGGCACAATACAAAACAAGTCATTTTCTGAGCTTGGTTTCAATAAAAGCTGTTTTTAAACTAACGAGAAAGTTTTGAAACTTACAGTATGTTTTAATACTACATTTAGGCCTGTCGCAATAATCAATATATTGACTTATCGCGCAATATACAGTGGGGAAAAAAAGTATTTAGTCAGCCACCAATTGTGCAAGTTCTCCCACTTAAAAAGATGAGAGAGGCCTGTAATTTTCATCATAGGTATACCTCAACTATGAGAGACAAAATGAGAAAAAAAAATCCAGAAAATCACATTGTAGGATTTTTAAAGAATTTATTTGCAAATTATGGTGGAAAATAAGTATTTGGTCAATAACAAAATTTCATCTCAATACTTTGTTATATACACTTTGTTGGCAATGACAGAGGTCAAACATTTTCTGTAAGTCTTCACAAGGTTTCCACACACTGTTGCTGGTATTTTGGCCCATTCCTCAAGAGCAGTAATGTTTTGGGGCTGTCGCTGGGCAACACAGATTTTCAACTCCCTCCAAAGATTTTCTATGGGGTTGAGATCGGGAGACTGGCTAGGCCACTCCAGGACCTTGAAATGCTTCTTACGAAGCCACTCCTTCGTTGCCCGGGCGGTGTGTTTGGTTGTTATCGTGACAGGCCTAACTACATTGACCTGTTATATGTCAAAAGATCAAGGGTAATTTGATTTCTCAGTTCATCACCCCTTTAAGTGATTTAGTGTTTACTGCACTTTAGTCTTCTATTTATTTATTTTATTTTAAATATAATGAATCAGAAGTCTTGCTCATTCACAGGAAAAAGCTTACTTCCACGTTGAAAAATAAGGTGGATGTAACAAAAGACAGGACATTTCAAGAACGTTTCTGCCCTCAAGCGTTTGCACAAGTTTGAATGAAAGTGAATGGACATGTTTTCATAGTACGTCATTCTTTTATCTCAAAAGGTCCAGGACAGTTTGTTTCCCTCTTTCTTTACACACGCACACCCAAACGTTTGCTACTTATTTCAAAGCTGTGCCACTTGCTCACAATTTGAGTGACCTCATCAGGTCAGATGATTCAGTGTGTTTTAATGACTTTCTCTTGCTTCATCTCTTCAGGCTTTGTCATTTTTCCCCATCGTTGTGATTTTCTCTCTAAGATCTCAGTCGATTGCATTTCTCTCCACTCCCTGATGTCCAAGTCTTGTTCTGTTCTTTGACAACCCCTATCCTCCCAAGTCCCCATCTCCCATTCACCCCGCATTCCGCGTCCCCTCAGGCGGCATGTGCTCTATCCACCCCCCACCCCGGCATTTCCCAAAATAGCCCTGTGACTCCATATGTCCTTGTTCCTTGCTTGCACTTTCCCTCTTCTTCTTATCCTTTACCTCCTCCCACAGTATATCTCCCACCTGCCTTACACAGGACATTGTGCTGTACTCTCACTTGTATTCCTCCCAAGCTGAATGGGCAGAGAGCTTTTTTGTGGCCTATTTTCCCAAAAACTTTTTTTGGGGTGACTTGTGATGCGGCCTAATTCAGCTGTCCTCATTGAGTCTCGCAACGAACACAGAAAAGATGGATGATGGTAACCACAAAAATAGAGAGCATTGGAGTCTCATGAGCATTCAGAGTTTAGGTCCAAACTGCCCTGTGTGCCTTTAGTCATTCATTCTTTCATTAAGACACCTTTTATTATAGTGCAACAGTTGGGTTATCTGGTCGTTCACGTCGCCGCCGGTGAGAGTGTCAAAATTTGCTCTGGCTGCCCTGCCAACAATGCTGTAGAAAGATTCGTGGACGCTCTGACGTAGATCGAATGCTTGGTCCTGTAAACTTTATGTAAAGGGGCGGCAAAGAAAACTAGCTTGTTGATCGTGTGCAGACTGACCACAAGTAGGGTAGAAGTTAACCTCATGAAATATTTTAAATGTGAAAGTAAGAAATTGATAGATGGAAAGAACTTAACAATTATAGTTACATGTTTGCTAACGAAATAAACCAATTAAAAGCCATTTGTGAGGTGTGGCTTTTGTGTTCATGGTTCATATGATGCGATTTCAATTTTCCCTTTGAAGTGTTACAAGCTCTTGGTGCATAAAGAAGATTTGTAAAGTTGCAAAGACTAAAGTCTCAAATCCAAAGAGATATTCTTTATAAAATTTAAGAGTCGGCGACACCTACCTAAAACGACTCGTTCTAACACGCCCCCACATGTCTACGTCACGATATGGGAAAATTTGCATAACGCCGCCCAAATGTGCACGCAAAGAAAGAAGGCGTAACTTTTATTCTCGCTGTAGTATTGTTGCTGCTGCCGCCATGTCGTGAAGGCGCTGTGTGTTTCGTTATGAAAGTGAAACTACTTTGTTTGGTCTTCCAAAAGAGGACGATATCTGCTTTGTCATGCCTAGAGCTGATCCGTGCTGGTTGCTGAGGAAATACATCAACTTTGCGCTGTGGATCACCGGATCGGCTTTCACCATGGACAAAGCGGAGTCCAGCCCGGGGTCGTCACATGTGGTTGCCGCAAGCCCACTGGCCACGCCGTTCTCAAGCCCGCCGGCCTCCGTTCACTCTAGCCGCCGACCTCTGCTCACTCTAGCCCGCTGTGTGTTTCATGTGAAAGCGAACCTACTTTGTTTGGTCTTCCAAAAGAGGACACGACTAGAAATCAGTGGTTAAGTTGTATTTACAACACTGTTCCAGAACAGTTCAACCCAAATATTAATTTGTATGCAGCACATTTTATGGAGCCAGCACGAAACGCCTGGAATAGCTCTCCACACATCTAGAAACTGACATAGGTGCCGAATCTCTCCGGTCGCTATCGCTGGCAGCAGTGTTCGTAGACAGGCGCCCTGCCCTGGCGAGGCTAAACTGCTTGAGAGGAAACGGCTTGTCGAGGAAAACACTGGGAAGCCGTAACAGGCACAGACAGCGGCTCTGCACTGTTCTGAAGCCAAGCGAGTAACGCTGTATCCATATGATGAGGAGGAAACAGCTCTTTTTGTGAGGACGTTTGTGTTTTTATTAAACAAACAGAAACATGAACATTGGATTTGTCGCCTGCAGGAACAAGGGGAACATAGTTGCAGGATTGGGGGCCGGGCCTCCAGCGATCTCTCTCTCTCCTCCTCTTGGCAGGTCCGTGAGGTGACTCATCGCCTTTGCGCGGTTTTGCCCTGCACAGTAGATACTACTTTAGATAGTAGATACACTTTCGGGATAGTTTAAAAGAATTCGGGTCTAATCAGGTCCATTTGGGAAAAGCATGTTTATTTTTAATTACCCGAGACCCGAGGCCGCTAATACCGAACCCGACCCGTGTCCGAGGTACTCGTCGAAGTTTTGGACCCGAACCCGCTTGGGTCTCGGGTCGGACCTCGGGTTTTCAGATCCAAGTGGACCCGTGAAGACCTCTACCTCAGAGTAGCTCTCAATAACCAACTCCATGGCGTCACCGCAGAGGGAGTGATCAGAGCGTTGAGGAGCGCCTTACAGTCTGGGTCCTTCAGGTCAGCTAAGGTCAGCCATAGGTGCCTGTGAAGGACTACCATGAACCCCATGAAACGACCGATGACTTGAGCAGAATGCTTTGTTCCCATCAGCGCGAAGTCTGTCGCCACGCACTGATCCTGCGGTCCAGGGACTGCAATGGCAGAGTATGACGGCCCCAGACCGAGTCGTCACCGTCAGCGGCTCACTGGCAGCAGTGGGCCTCATCCCCGTAAGGCCACGAGCAATGTTCCTCCGAGTCCTCAAAACTAATGGTTAAACGGATCGTAGTTGATCTGTGATCCGTACAGACCAAGCCCCACGGTTTGGCATGCATGTGATCTGCGGATTAATTGCTAAATTTTACCATAATAGAGTAAGTTTATCATTTGTTCGTATTTACACAAGCAAGCGAATTTTAAACAATTGCAGAGAGAAAAGGCGAAAGGGAACTCGATTCGTTACTCGCGCGCTGTTGTCTCTGCGCACAGCCGTGCACACGCGATTCAGACAGCGCGCGAACACCGATCTGAATCCTCTTCTGAATCCTCTGAACAGACACATACACATAAAATTGACAAAATACCCATCTCGACAATAATTCAGTTAAACGCAGTCAGTTATGAAAGTGAATGAAACCAGCTGAGAAAGAAATCGGATGTGATGTGTATCATTATATCGGATCCGTGCATCAGGTCTTAAAGGGACAGTGGCCTATAAATACTGCTGCTGTCATTTAATGATCATCGAACAACAAAACAGCTGTGATAAAAAAAAATCTATATTTAATTTATACAGTGAACACTATGCAGTGTTATTTCCCCTAATTATTACATTTCTGTATTTGAATACTACCAACCTTATTTTATTTGTAACATATTCTGTTGTATTTATCTATGCTTGTAGTTTGTGTATTTGTTCTTATTTTTACTGGCTGTTCTCTTGTCTCTTTAGTCATGTTTAAACTTTCTTAGTTAATCTAGTAGTATTTGCTGTGGTATCATAGAAGTACTTTGCTTTAAGTAATAAATGGAAAGCAAGTTAAATTTAAATATTTTTCTTTTCTTGCTGATCCGAAAAATGATCCGATCCGTGGGTCAAAAACCGTAATGTGATCCGAACCGTGAGATTTGTGATCTGTTGAACCACTACTCAAAACGCTTGCTGGCAAGTCAGCGCAGTGCACGCAGTCGGATTCAGAGAACACCGCCTCAGCATGGGCCATACACACATTATATACTGCCCACAGGCTTGTCATTATTTGCATGCTATTTGCATAATTAGCGACAATTGGCCAGTTTATTGTGCTGGCGTTATCCTATAAGGTTTCAGGTTTTTCGGAGAAGGGGAGGAGTTCCCACTGCGAATGCTTCGCAATGTAGAGTGAACGCTCGAAAGGGAACTGGACTGGTGCTGTGGTCTCTGGACGTGTGGTGAATGTCTTCACAATTACTTTAAACTGATCTCTGCTGTGATTCTGTTCTGTAGCAGTAGTTATGTATTGCATTTAAATTGCTGAAAAAAGTTATTTTGCTCCACTGTATCTCACAACTCACCTAATTTCACTCTAGTACATTGTGTTCATCCAATGTTTTCTCCTCCTTTAATATACATTTGACCTGAATTCAAATGGACCTCAAATGAGTAAATATCATGTTGCTTCAACAACAGTAGGTCCTCATGCTGTAGATGAGTGGTGCATCTGAGCCGTGAACAGTTTGCTGGTGCTAGTGTGGCCATATGCACTCCAATCTGTGCTTAAATAATTATTAGGAAGAGAAGGGCAGAGTATGAAAGCAAGAGTTTATGCGTGCGTGTCGCTCTCTCTTGATCTCAGATTCTGCTCAGAACATTCTTGATCTTAGACACTCTGTGGCACTTTAACAGGTACACTCTAGTCAAGAGAAAGCCTATGTGAGGTCACTGCGATGTGTAGAAAACTGCTGTGCCAGTGACGTCTCTTTCAGCTATTATTTAAGTGATTATTTCCTGCTCTGACTTCTCAGAATGAATCACTTTTATGTAAATATGTAGGCCCTTAAAACATACATAACCCAGATTAATGTTACAGAAAATAAAATGTACAGTTCTCAAGCTTGGTCAGATTTGATGACAGCAGCTTTGTATTTGTATCAGTATTGTGGGTTGTTAAATATGGATGATGATAGACTTTCATGAAATAGATCCAGGGTGTCCAGAAACATGTATTAAACATGGATTAAAATGATGTCGGGGATCTTGTAATTTATGGTTGCTGGTAATGCAATGGAGGATTTTATTTTGATGTTTAATATTTTGCTTATTTTCAGATATCTTTTGAGCAAGCTTTATGAAATTGTGTTTCAGTATTAAATTGTGCAATGGTTTCATTTGTGTTTGTCTTTTATATTTTGTTAGAAGTGTGTATATATCATGTGAAATCACATGTTGATAATCTATATGATAAAGAATCAATCAGAAATCAACCCTGAAATTTGTATCAGCGTTTTTAAGCATTTTGTGTACATCAAGATTTAGTTTTTTAACATATGGAATACACAGAAGAGGACTGGTATTACATTAGGACAAAACTTTCACAAACTGTAATTCTAAAGCAGTATCTTGTCATGCTTGGACACAGTAAACATTTGACAGCACTAAAGCAAATGGCTCGCTTATAATTTATTCACAAGTCTCGAGTGCTGTGCTCACTTCTGCTCAAGTGCTATTAAGAGCATCTGATGTTGACAAAATGTCAAGGGGAACTAATGAAGAGCTTTGGCTGCTGAGGATTGGAGAATTGCAAATGCTAATTCTATTCCCCTTGTGTCTGCTTAGAAAATAAAACGAGAAAAATCTTTCAATTTTAATTTTATTTCCTATCCATTATCCCTTAATATTAATAATGGGGACAGATGCAAGCTTCAGTAATGCAGTTTGGAAGAGAGGTAGTAAAGCACAAAACGTTCAAATGCGTTGGATGTTCTGTCTTGCAAATTTGGTCTTTTGCTTGGAATCAGTAATAATCAATTACCAGAAGAACTGTGATTATGTGCTACTTGATTACTTCATATTCATTGTAAATCTTGATTAGAGAACCTTAGGTCACTTGGGTCATGGTCTATTTATAACAAAACAGTGTGGTGATTAACAAGTTTTAGTTATTATTGTAGTTAACATTTGTTCATTATGTTTATACTGTGTGATGTATTTATGTTTTATTCTTTTCTTGCTTGATTAAATGTTTGTACTATTAAAATAACGTGTACTTATTATTTAAGCTAAATTACTCAATTTGAAGCTGTGGTTATCATCTTAAAAGGCTAACTGCACAGTATTTACCTTCCCACTATAGGAGGTCAGGGGTTAGCCAGCTTTATGGTGGTGATAGTAGCACATGGTGTAAAAGAGAGTGACTAAAAGTTGACCCAGGTTGACAGTATTTAATGGCCAGGGTGATTGGGCATCATCGTTTTGTCTCTCATAGTTGAGGTATACCTATGCTGAAAATTACAGGCCTCTCTCATCTTTTTAAGTGGGAGAACTTGCACAATTGGTGGCTGACTAAATACTTTTTTCCCCACTGTATGTGCAATAGCATAGGCAGGAGAAATTATTTGAGGGTTGTTTAAAATCCAGTGTCTAGGAAGAAGCTATTAATATTCTTTTCTTTTTTTCATTTAGCAAAATGAAAAGGAACGCACACGGTGCGCACACAGAGAGCCGCGTCTCGGACGCTCGAACACCGAATTTAATTCTCCTTTGCGTCTTCTTGTAATTGAACGAACAAATTAGGGTGACCATACGTGCCATTTTCCCAGGACGCGTCCTGGGAAAATGGCACGTATGGTCACCCTAGAACAAATACACCTCATCAATTTAAACATTCAAGCACAAAAAGACGCGAAAGAGCTTAATCCAGCACCCGTGTGCTGTGTACTGAGCTGCGTCTCACGTACAGCCCTTGAACACCGAATTGAGTTTTTCCTCTTCTTGTGCTTGAACGGACAAATACATATCTGTCTTGGCAAGTATCTAAGAAAACAGATGAATTATCTCTTAAAGTGACTGCACCTAACTAGCTGCTGTCGGTGTCCCTAATGTTAATCCAAGAAAATAGAGAGAAAATCACTCACTGCTCTTGACTGAATTACTTTATAGCTTTAACAATACTTAATCTATATTTAATTTATACAGTGAAGACTATACAATTATATTTTACCTTTGCTTATTTTGTGTCTGCACTTGAACACCTTGAATTTTTTTTTTTTTTTTTAATCTATTTATTGGTGCTATTTACACCATTTCAAACATGGTAAAACCTGCATCGGGGCCCCACAAACCCCAGCTACAGCGGTGTATGTATGTCTATGTGTATACACAGATAGATAGATAGATAGATAGATTCTATCTAAGCTTCTTTAAATATACCTGGACGGACCCCTCATCACAATTTTCCAGAATTAAGTGGCAAACTGGGATATATTTTTCTTTTAAATATTAAAATGAATGTTTAATTGTAAATACAATCAATAAAAAGCATAATACAAATAAAACTTTATCTTATTTATCATATATAAGGCCAAGGTAGCCTACACTTCGGTTTTTACGCATACGCACAGGTCGCATTTACTTGGTTTTGCACCAATCTGTTGTTCCACAAGGTGGCAACACGGCCCGGGCCATTGCTGTACGGTAGAAAACAACTAAAGAGACGAAACAACATCAAAATAGGTGGCGATAATGCTCCTAAGGAGTTATTCGCCATAAAACAAGAAGAAGAAGAACAACAACATCAAAATAGCAGAGACTGCAACAACAACAGACAGCCGCATTGACAAGCGCTTGTGTGAGAGGGTAATGAGATTTAAAAGAGTTGTTAAAAAGCTCTAGTTTAAAAGAGTACAATGACATTTTTATCGTTCATAACTTCTGGAGACAAACAGAGCAGACACTGGACAAAGGTGAAGCTTTCTTGAGCGCATGTGTCGACTGCCTGCGTTCGCGCACTCCATCAAATGGAGTATACTTTGACAGGCTGTGCGTTCGACTGAACTCATACGCTATACGTGTAAATATCTGAATTACACTTTAGGCTTTAGATTCCATTCATGTTAGCCACTACCTTATCATAATGATTCCCCATTGCAGCAAGTGGTGTCCAAATGTGTTATGACACACCCCCTGAAATTATGGACGGTTGCTTCTGCTTTGGCTTTATTTGTAACTCTTTTTGGCGCAAAATGTGTCTAAAATGTAAGTTACGCAATATTAATTTATTGTTTATTAAACTGCTAATTAACTGTTAGTCAAACTTGT
The DNA here is from genome assembly GCF_001515645.1 of Sinocyclocheilus grahami. NCBI lineage: Eukaryota > Metazoa > Chordata > Actinopteri > Cypriniformes > Cyprinidae > Sinocyclocheilus > Sinocyclocheilus grahami. The sequence goes on along the minus strand of NW_015505271.1, from coordinate 3,182,563 downwards.
TTATTAAATGCATTATCACAGTCAGAAAGTTTGGGAAGTGGCAAACTCACTAAATATCTCTGAGATGAAATATCTGACACGTGCCTGTTTTTAAATTGGCTGTTTGCACTGAATTTGTTCAAGAACAAATCACAAGAAAGGAAGTCTTTAAAAGTCATCCCAAATAACTTCTACGTTAATGTAGCATGTGTCCTCCCACTAAAATTTTTGGTTTAGCTGAGTGGTATATTGTAGGTGGTCTGTGGTCTCATTTTCTGAGAGAGAAACGTTTTCAGAGGTGCGGACGCAGATTGAATACTCCACTAATCCATTGCATTCTTGGCCAAGGAAACTTTTTAGTAGAAAAAAAGCTTGCGTAACCTTTAGTTAAAAGGAAAGCATCTAACATAAAATTCTCTTGAGAGACTACAGTAGATGTCTTGTATTAATGTTACCAAATATAGCTTCCATCATTTTAGAAAGTGGTGCTGCTTGCCAAGCCAAATGCTTTGCACAACATGTCATTTTATGATGAGAGAAATACTTACTTTGTTCTGCCTGACGTTTACAAAATACTCGAAAGTGTCTTTCAACTCCTGGCTACTTTCCAGTCTGTTCTCCTGCTGTGCAATACCCCATAAGTCAATCTGAAAATCGATTCATTTTCTCCCTCTTTGCTTAGATGCCATTTATAGCCCTCTATAAGCCTCTTCCACCTTTCAAATGATTTTTGGCTGTGTTGTTTGTTTTCCAGAATTATCCTGTTTTAGAACATTGCTGTTCATGCTCTAATGGAACTAAATTAATCGCAATATGTCTCAGAGACTACTGTGCTGCTTTACAATATCAGTGTAGTTCATAGTTTGCTCTAAGAAATGGTACTGGTAGTACCATCAGGGTATCCAATGGTAATACTGTGGTTTTTTGATGTTTACTGTGGTTCTGAATTCTGAATACCACATTTATATCCCATGGTATTTACATGGTAATCTAAGGTACTATGGAGCTACCATGCTGCATGTCAAAAAAACAAATGTTGTATTACTATGGTACATTTCTGTTTTATTCTAAATGATAAAGTAACAATAATCAGTCATCACAGAATTGTTGAGAAAAAAGTATCTTGGGTTACAGGACAATTACAAATGTAACTAACTACAGCCTACTTTTAAAATCTACAAGATAGTTCTACTACTAAATGGTATAAGATGTCTACACTACACTATAGTTCAGAAAGTGCTCTAGCAGGTGAGGCTGTTGGCAAAGGCCTCTGGGTGTTTATGGAGCTGCATTAAGGTGACTCAGCGTCCCCTTCTTCTGTTTCTGCCTTCTTCATTAGACTTCTTCATCAAACATTTGCCTTTCTCTCTTTCTGATGCTTGAACAGCACTGCACAAACTAAACTTCCCCTGAGGAGTGAATTGGCCTGGACTTAAACTGGGCCAGCAGATTATAGCCGTGGCTTCATCAGAATATGACAAGACTATGAGCCATTACTCTGTACATCTGCACTATAATCCCAACTATAATCCTATTTTGGGATTATTCTTATGAATGTACGTGAATATCAATTTATATTAAGTCCTTAAAGGTTTTAGCCTTTGCCCTAAATTATAGATACATAATTTGAAAATTATATTTAATTGCTGAAAAATATAAGCAAAACCATTTATGATCATGTACGTACACTATGTATTGTACATGTATGTACAATATTTAGGCCTAATATTTAGATATTTTTACTTTAATATAATATGTATTTTCATTTTTATTAACATTTCCATCCATTTGTACTACATACAGGTGCATCTCAATAAATTAGAATGTCGTGGAAAAGTTCATTTATTTCAGTAATTCAACTCAAATTGTGAAACTCGTGTATTAAATAAATTCAATGCAAACAGACTGAAGTAGTTTAAGTCTTTGGTTCTTTTAATTGTGATGATTTTGGCTCACATTTAACAAAAACCCACCAATTCACTATCTCAAGTGGTATATTGTAGGTGGTCTGTGGTCTCATTTTCTGAGAGAGAAACGTTTTCAGAGGTGCGGACGCAGATTGAATACTCCACTAATCCATTGCATTCTTGGCCAAGGAAACTTTTTAGTAGAAAAAAGCTTGCGTAACCTTTAGTTAAAAGGAAAGCATCTAACATAAAATTCTCTTGAGAGACTACAGTAGATGTCTTGTATTAATGTTACCAAATATAGCTTCCATCATTTTAGAAAGTGGTGCTGCTTGCCAAGCCAAATGCTTTGCACAACATGTCATTTTATGATGAGAGAAATACTTACTTTGTTCTGCCTGACGTTTACAAAATACTCGAAAGTGTCTTTCAACTCCTGGCTACTTTCCAGTCTGTTCTCCTGCTGTGCAATACCCCATAAGTCAATCTGAAAATCGATTCATTTTCTCCCTCTTTGCTTAGATGCCATTTATAGCCCTCTATAAGCCTCTTCCACCTTTCAAATGATTTTTGGCTGTGTTGTTTGTTTTCCAGAATTATCCTGTTTTAGAACATTGCTGTTCATGCTCTAATGGAACTAAATTAATCGCAGTATGTCTCAGAGACTACTGTGCTGCTTTACAATATCAGTGTAGTTCATAGTTTGCTCTAAGAAATGGTACTGGTAGTACCATCAGGGTATCCAATGGTAATACTGTGGTTTTTTGATGTGTACTGTGGTTCTGAATTCTGAATACCACATTTATATCCCATGGTATTTACATGGTAATCTAAGGTACTATGGAGCTACCATGCTGCATGTCAAAAAAACAAATGTTGTATTACTATGGTACATTTCTGTTTTATTCTAAATGATAAAGTAACAATAATCAGTCATCACAGAATTGTTGAGAAAAAAGTATCTTGGGTTACAGGACAATTACAAATGTAACTAACTACAGCCTACTTTTAAAATCTACAAGATAGTTCTACTACTAAATGGTATAAGATGTCTACACTACACTATAGTTCAGAAAGTGCTCTAGCAGGTGAGGCTGTTGGCAAAGGCCTCTGGGTGTTTATGGAGCTGCATTAAGGTGACTCAGCGTCCCCTTCTTCTGTTTCTGCCTTCTTCATTAGACTTCTTCATCAAACATTTGCCTTTCTCTCTTTCTGATGCTTGAACAGCACTGCACAAACTAAACTTCCCCTGAGGAGTGAATTGGCCTGGACTTAAACTGGGCCAGCAGATTATAGCCGTGGCTTCATCAGAATATGACAAGACTATGAGCCATTACTCTGTACATCTGCACTATAATCCCAACTATAATCCTATTTTGGGATTATTCTTATGAATGTACGTGAATATCAATTTATATTAAGTCCTTAAAGGTTTTAGCCTTTGCCCTAAATTATAGATACATAATTTGAAAATTATATTTAATTGCTGAAAAATATAAGCAAAACCATTTATGATCATGTACGTACACTATGTATTGTACATGTATGTACAATATTTAGGCCTAATATTTAGATATTTTTACTTTAATATAATATGTATTTTCATTTTTATTAACATTTCCATCCATTTGTACTACATACAGGTGCATCTCAATAAATTAGAATGTCGTGGAAAAGTTCACAATAAATGTTATTGTTTATAAATCTTATGGATTTTAACAGAATCTTGCTTGTTACAACACTAGCCATATAAACTGTGTTCATACTTTTTAACTGATTAAATTTATTTAATTTGATCAATTTAATTCATTTAAAACCATAAAAATAATGAATGTATGTATATGTGTGTATACACATTTTATATTTGTCAAATGTAATACAGGTCTTTCTATCACATTAGATTTTAGTAAGCACATTTGAATGAAATTAGCAATGAAAAGCCAGAAAGTCTTTGTCATGGACATATTTAGGGAAACAGCAGGAGCGAGAGCACTGGGGGAGTGGCTTCTGTTGTCAAGGACAACAGCATCAACACATAGCGTGGTGACAACACACGCCCGCACCTGCACACACACACGCTCACAGCGAGAGCCAACGAATGCGTATGCATGTCTGAGTCAGTCAGTGAATCGATTCCTCTTCCTCTTCCTCTTCCTCTGCCAGACAGCAGTGAACACCCAGTTGAAGAGTGCCTCTCCTGGGCTCGAGCGCTGCTCAGAGCCACTGATTCCACAAGGGAACCGCAGACACTGGCAGGACTGGAGGAGTGACACCGGTTAACAGATTAAAGCCCTCTCTGTTTCTCTCTCTCTTTCATTCCCTCTGAGTGAAGAGAGACAACTCTAGGCACTGCATGCTGTAATAACATTGCTTCTGTGTAATTTGCTCCTCTCAATTACTTGTCCTTCCTCCTCTGTTTTTACACTGCTGCGGTCTGGAGGAAAGGCAGGGCACGATTCAACAGGACTTGTGCGTCTCTTGTGCTGCCGCCTCGTTCGCCCTCTGTCCTTCTTTCTCTCTCTTTCTTTAAATGTAAGTGGAAGGTGGGATTGGGGGGAGTGAATTAGGGAGTGGGATAAACCGTTGCGGCCAGCTGGAGAGATGGGCAAATCCAACAGCAAACTAAAGCCTGAAGTAGTGGAAGAGCTGTGCAGAAAGACCTACTGTGAGTATTCGTCTTTAGTCCTTTCTTCCATGTCTAGTGCCTTTTTGTGCTGGTTAATTGCATGTTATATCTAATTATTATTCTCCCTGTTTCTTTCTCTAAATTTAAGTGGAAACAAGCCCACTATAGTATTTACTTTAAAATGGTCTTTTCTAAATGAAGTATTGGTGGATTTCATAAAGTTGCATTTGACTGAAGAATAAGCTTAATGTAACCAAGCTGTTATACTCCACTATTGATTGTGTGTGTGTGTGTGTGTGTGTGTGCGCGCGCCCTATACCTGCCTGCTTATGAGCGATTATGTTCATGTACCTTTGTATTGAATGTGATCATCATTTTGTCTCTGGGGTCATTGATTGTCCTCCGTCACTAATCATATAATCTTTAAACGTGTTTTGACTGGCTTGCATCTATGTTGTGAGAAGATATGGGGCCTTCATGAACAGCTGGCAGCAACTCTCATGTCGAGTCAATAAGATGTGGGGCTAACTGCAAATTGTGTCGCAACAATCCTTCCCTGAGGTGGAGAAAGCATATTAGCATTATCATTTTCACATCAACTGGCTTTGACTTGATTTAGATGAGGACTTGAGACCTCGCTAATGTTGCATATTAATCCAAGTGTGAAATAGGGGAAGCAAATTTTAGAGGGAAAGGTAGAGCAGCATCACAATTATGATATACCTATGTCTACATACTAGATTAGCAACAGCTGTTTACGTTTTGTTTAGTGTAAGGTGAGGGCCACACTAGACTTTGTGTTTAATCCATTTACATTCATACACATACAAACACAGGAGAGTGGAAACACAAGCACATGCAAAGAGGTTACATTATTTGTTGCATTCAGACAGTGTCATTTCCCCCCCCCTTCAGAATATGCAGTAAATAGGAAATAATTTTGTGCTCTAGGGCTTATGTTTTTAATAAAAAAGTCCAATAATACATTTAAAATGCGAATATATATACCATCTCCACTTTCTCTCAAACTTGCAGCTTTCGAGGTTTGTGTTCTTCAAATTTAGCCATTCAGCCTTGAACTTGTACGAATGGAAGTCAGTGAAGCTTGATGTCTTTTGTGACTGCAACTTTAAGCAACATACCAAAGTTCAAGTTTGGTAACCTCTGACCTGTGAATTCCATATCACAAAGACCTTTGACCAGTAGAGGATCTAAATGTCACAGATTGACGTCTTGGCTCAATACAAAGAATACAAATTTCAGTTGCATGCTTTGCAGCGTTGAAGCAAAGTGTAATAGATTGTAGTAGGTAGTTTTTTTTTGGTCGATAATAACAAAAACTGTTTGGTTACCAATATTTTTTAAAATATATTTTTTTGTGGTCTTCAGAAGAAAGAAAAGCATACAGATTTGGCACAACATGAGTATGAGTAAAGGTGACAGAATTTTAATTTTAGATTTGCAACAATTAATAGCATACATTTTTTATTTTTCTCCTTACTACTACTTTAATTACTTCTCTGTTCAGCAGTTAGTATGAAACTATGGTGCTAAAGAAATGAATGACTCTCTAGGCCTACCATTTAATGTATCAGTTCTCTAGGACATTGTCAAAGATCCACCTGCTACGTATAGGTAACTTGGTTACTATTTTCTTCTTTAAACTTGAATGGAATTTAAGCACATTCAGAGTGGTAGTGAACCGTTCATGTTTGTGCACAGTGGGGGGTAAAGATCATTTCCTGCACCTTTCCTGCTCCTTCGCTGCAGGGTTAGATCAGTGTGTGAGCAGTGCACAAATCCAACAGGCTTTCAATGAGACGATGTCTGCTATAGAAGCCAAACATCAAAGACTCATGTCAGTCACTATTCAGACAACAAGTGTTTTGATGCACTAGTCACATAAGTGAGCTGAAGATGTTGTTTTTTAAAACATTGGTTAGGTTTTTTACTATGAGAGATTGGTTGAAAGTGCTCTGGTCTAACTGAGATCTATTTCAACCCTCTTTCGTCTTTCTATGCTGTGAGCTGGCTGTGGTCACAACAGTTGTCTCTGACCTGTTAGCAAAATACATGTTTCTTCTTTCCCCTTTCTTACTATAGAATGCAAGCTCACATTTACTATCTTCCTCCATCCAATCAACTACCAATCAATAGAATCAAGTCCCTGCTCTATATTTTTTTTCCTTTTTGCTGCTACTTCCGTTACATTGTGATTTTAAGGAATAGATAAAGCTCTTTGCCCTTTAGTCATTGCAATAAATGGTGTACACACATCATGGAACAAGCAGAGAGTACTTACACATACACAAATAACATATGTATTTTACATATGTGACCCTGGACCACAAAACCAGTCATAAGGGTACATTTTTCGAAATTGAGATTTATACATCATCTGAAAACTTAATAAATAAGCTTTCCATTGATGTGTGGTTTGTTAGGATAGAACAATATTTGGTCGAGATACAACTATTTGAAAATCTGGAATCTGTGAGTGCAAAAAAATCTAAATATTGAGAAAATCGCCTTTAAAGTTGTCCAAATGAAGTTCTTAGCAATGCACATTGCTAATCAAAAATTACGTTTTAATATATTTACAATAGGAAATCTATAAAATATCTTTATGGAACATGATCTTTACTTAATATCCTAATGATTTTTGGCATAAAAGAAAAATCTATAATTTTGACCCATACAATGTATTTTTGGCTATTGCTACAAATATACCCCAGCGACTTATGACTGGTTTTGTGGTCCAGGGTCACATATAGAGAATTAAGAGTGCATGAAGCCCTGAAATATTTGCATTGCAGGATTCACACACAAAAACAAACAAGCGATCTGTAATCAACCATTAACAGGCCTTGTAACCTCTCTTTTCTCTCTCTCCTTCTGTTCCCACATCCTTTTTCAGTTTTTCTCCACTCCAGTCCTCTCTCGTCTTTTCTCTTTCAGCCGGGTTGCATCTTGTCTCTTCTTGTTTTCTTTGCCTAGTGTCTACACTGTCTGTTCCACTCACCTCTCAATCTTTGTGTCATTATCACTGGTTTCACATCAGCTATGTTCATCTTCTGCCCCTTCTCTCATCCAGAAATGTAACCTTTGATTTCTTTAGATTGATTCACTTGTCTAGTTGCAGACAGACAGCTGTCTGTTTAGCCTAACACATCCTCAAGCTGTCTGTAATATCATAATATTTTACTCAGATTGTTTTTGTTGTCAGTTCACACACTCTGTTCTGTTCTAGTTTATCTTTTATGGTCACCACGATGATGAGCTGTATCCGGTAAAGAGTGTGAGTACATCTTCCACTGTTTAAATAAGTAGAAATAGGATGATACATTTTTTCATTGGACTATAGTTATTTACTTCTATCTGAGCCACTGATTCAGAGTACTTTTCACAGAGAGGGTGCATGTTGTCCCATTAATTTTTATTGCATTAAAGCCTGTTCACAACACAACAACTTTTCAGTGCAATAAATATTTTAATTTGAATGAAACCATATTAAACTAGGGTGACCATATGTAACATTTTACCTAGACACATCCTGGCCAGGATTTGTATATTGCCTAAAATATCCCGTTTTTGGCTTTGCTTACGCTGCGCAGAACAATTGGTGACATCGAAGTACCGTGAGAGCTATAGAGAGCAGACGGCTCTCGCTGTACTTTGATAGCTAATCAACGTCTTCACTTCATTCACTGGCCTATATCCTTAAATAGGGCACTATTTGAAGGGACATCCATTTGTAGTGTTGGACATTATCGAGCGCACTCATTCTATCCCATAACGCACTTCAGTAACGAGCATACAACTGATGTACACTGAATGCCCATAATGCACTGTGAGGGTCATGCCGAATTAATTCAAATATCTCACCAGAAGATGGTGCCTGCAGCTTAATCATCCATCAGTTTTCTAAATTGCTTGTCCAATGTGGGTACAGAGAAATATCATACAGGTATTAATTTCTTTTTAATTGATTATTAAATAGTTTCATTAAGGTTTATACATGCTAGTTTCCACAAAAGAGTTCAAGATAAATCTTTTCTTTACTGGAGCTGGCAGTTTGCTAAGTTTCAAATGATTATTAAACAGCAAGCACAAGCTTTGCAAAAGTGGCAGCCCTTACGGCGCTCTCAGGTCCAAATTCGCTCACTCATTTTCATTCACTCCTTCAACTCGACAGCCACTAGAAATGTCCAGGCAAGTGTGTTGGAGATGGTTGTAGCTAAACTCTGCAGGACGTTGAACCTTCAGGAGCAGGATTGGACAACCCTGGTTTAGACCAGCACAAACATACGCATGTCATCAATGTGCAATTTTGTTTTTCACAAAGAGGGTTATGATTGCTTTTCCATTGCACTGCAAAGAAAATTGGCTGATTATTAAATAGTTTCATTAAGGTTTATACATGCTAGTTTCCACAAAAGAGTTCAAGATAAATCTTTTCTTTACTGGAGCTGGCAGTTTGCTAAGTTTCAAATGATTATTAAACAGCAAGCACAAGCTTTGCAAAAGTGGCAGAACCTTACGGCGCTCTCAGGTCCAAATTCGCTCACTCATTTTCATTCACTCCTTCAACTCGACAGCCACTAGAAATGTCCAGGCAAGTGTGTTGGAGATGGTTGTAGCTAAACTCTGCAGGACGTTGAACCTTCAGGAGCAGGATTGGACAACCCTGGTTTAGACCAGCACAAACATACGCATGTCATCAATGTGCAATTTTGTTTTTCACAAAGAGGGTTATGATTGCTTTTCCATTGCACTGCAAAGAAAATTGGCCAACCAATAAGATTTGTGGTTTTTGTCACATGCCCAGTGCCACTGCTGTTGCATAAAACCATGATTTGGTGGCACTCAAAAACTGACTGTTTTGCTAAATCGTACCAATATTTTGTGCCAAACACTTGTTGCGGTGTGAACAGGCCTTTAGAGGCACATCTGACATATCTGTTGGATAAAGACAATTTTATTCCTTCATTGCCTCATGCTGTGATCGCTGTACCTTGTTTGTGTACACATGCATATAGGTGCGTGTATGTTTGTGAGTCAAGAGAAGACATCTGGAGATCCGAATAGAGATAGACAGGATAACTCACCGGCAGTGATGGCAACCAGGTCTGTCAGCTGGACTGACGTCTCCAGTATAGTCCTGTCTCCTTCCCTGCCTTCACATCAGGTTTATGTCCACAAATAGGCTTAATCAAATATCACAGTGGGTGGCCCAGGGTAGACGCAATACAGCAGGCGTGATGTGGAGGGAGATTTACCCAGAGTCTGCTGCACAGAATGTGGCCCACCCAGGCAGCCTGGCAGGGGATGTCCTCTGATTCATGTAATCAGCTATGCACTGCAGTTAGCTGTAGTTTCATGAGGTGTTTCTATTGATAAATCGACTGAGTACTGAGTACTTTTCAGTGCATATTACTCAATGTAGTCACAAACATTGGGACTATAGTATGCAAGCCCAATGGCACTGAGATCTCTGATGAAACAAACCCCTTAGACCTTGTGCAATCTTTTGTTAGGAAGCTGTGTCGTCATTCTTGTTGGTGCATCGAGGAGAGTACTGTCATTTGTTTTATATTCCAGGTGTTTATAGGCATGGTGTTCATGAGATTTTGTAAGTTGGCCTGTTTTACTGCCTACTACTGTTTGGGTCCCCTTGTGGGCTTGTAGCAGTTTGTAAGCTGTAGCAAAAGTTGTCAGATTTTTGTTTGTTTGTTATTTTTATGGGTGACTGCAGGTGGAGCTGTCATCTTCAGAGAACTTCCAGTGCACAGGAAAGTGGAAAAATGCCCATGAACAGAAGCTGAAGATGAACAGAAGATTTAATTTTTTGTTGTTGTCTTACATTTGTGCATTTTCCTAGGAGTAGGAATACTTTCATTAGTCATTAATTTGCCTAATTTTCACCTCCTGTTGTAAGTGGTAAGATCAAACAATTATTTAAAGAGAAGTACAGTAAAAACCAGAATATTGTGAACTATTATTACAAAAAGATGCATGTGTTGGTTTACCATAAGGGTCCGGGTAGTTAGCAGAATGATAATTTAATTTAATAAGTTAATGTTTTGTTTATGGCTCTTTTGAAGGTATATATGGACAAAAATGCTTTTGTGTCAGTACCATACATGCTAGTGCATCTTCCACTCATTTGAGTTATAAATCCATATAAAAGGCTCTGACACTGCATTGGCTCCCAAGGCAGTAGATTGTTCATTATTTTTAGTTTGTCTCTGTCTTTTGCTCTTGCCTTGCTCTTTTGCTGGTCTTAATTTGCTGCCACGGTCCACGATAGCTGACAGTGAGGTGGAGTGGTATTGTCGAATAAATAGAAGTGCCCTGCAGTGTGACAGACAGATTAGATGAGATGTTTTGGGGTTTGTTGTGTGGGGAGTATCTTGAGTAACTTATTTATTCAGTTTTAAAGGAGGTTTTTCTTCTAGTGTTTTTGTTTTTCCTCTTTTGCTCTTTGTTGTAGCAGATGGAGAAGAATGTTTTAGATGGAGTCATGTTGGGTCATATGCGCTGATGAGACACACCTGTGTTAACGTGCACTCTGCCCTCTTTTCTCCCTGTCCGGACAGCTTTTTGTTATACCACTGGGTTTCTGTTACCCTTTAGTTATGTAAATATTTTAATCCTTTTTACCTTTATTATAATATTTGGCTCCTTATTCAGCTAGTGCTCTCTCTCCTTGTCAAGGTCTAAGAGCTGTTTGTGCATATCCCTGTTACAACAATTCTCTTTCTCTTCATCCATAATCAAAGAAATCTTTAAATTTTCATACAATTTATCCTCTTTTACCATTTATTTTTCTCTGCTCTACCTTTTGCTCCACATGGATACACATCACTGACCTTGAGAATGACTACACTCCTGCCCCAGACAAAGAGCTTTTTCTGTGTGTGTGTGTGTGTGTGTGTGTGCAAGTACTCAAGAGTGTTAAGATGTAAACATTGAATGAACACAAACCGCAATGACCATCTGAGCCAATGGCATATTGAGAATATCAGGTCAAAAAAGTGAAAACGTGTTGCATCTGCACCATCCTCCAATATATCATCACATTAGGGCATCTCGAGACATGTTGTTCAAAGATGTAAACATAAGAACTCTGCACATATGATGTAAGTTTCTTTAGATAGAGCGAGATCTCAGAAAAGGCCAAACACATTCTGCTAGTACAAAATAGCATCTAAATGCACTTGATAAAAGTCCTGAATGAATACATATAATGTGTAATTGTGCATTTTCATTTACAGGTCCATCCACTGTAGCATTGGTAACAGTGTGGGTCTGCTCATGCGTATGTATGAAAAATAAATCTTTGTGGAAAAACCTCTCTCTGCAATGGCTTAGAGGCTGTCAAATGTAGTGACAGTGTAGTGACAGGCCTGATGTTAGCTGTGTTGACATGGCAGTCTGCCTCTAAGCTGTGAGAGACAGCTACAGCAGTTCTCCTGTCAGGTTTCCATGTTTCCCAGTCTCCATTCAGCTACTCAGCAGCAATATGATGTTGGTTATCTACTGGAATTGCAATACCAATAATTCACTCATTTCCTGATCTGTCTGTCTTTCCATCTTTAAAAAAAATGTTTATTCAGCAAGGGTGCATAAAATAGAGCAAAAGTGACAGTAAAGACTTTTACATTGTTATAATCTATTTCAAATAAATTCTGATATATACACTGAACAAAATTATAAATGCAACACTTTAGTTTTTGCCCCCATTTTTCATGAGCTGAACTCAAAGATCTAAGACTTTTTCTATGTACACAAAAGGCCTATTTCTCTCAAATATTGTTCACAAATCTGTCTAAATCTGTGTTAGGGAGCACTTCTCCTTTGCCGAGATAATCCATCCACCTCACAGGTGTGGCATATCAAGATGCTGATTAGACAGCATGATTATTGCACAGGTGTGCCTTAGGCTGGCCACAATAAAAGGCCACTCTAAAATGTGCAGTTTTATCACACAGCACAATGCCACAGATGTCGCAAGTTTTGAGGGAGCGTGCAATTGGCATGCTGACTGCAGGAATGTCAAACCTCAAGATTTTTTTTTTAAACCTTCAAATAGCACTATGCCAAACCATCATTTAAAGTTTTACTTTACAAAATTTCATTTTCTTGTTAAAATTGCATTCATTTTATTTATATACATTTTTTATTTAGAATATAAGTCCCATTTTATTTCTACTTCCTTAATTAAATTTAAATTATACTTCAGTGTTCTGTTCACTACCTCAGGTCAGAAATTGATTTGGAACTTTATTTTCAGTTCAACTCTCAGCAGACCAGCACCAAACCAGCATTACCCAGCACAAACCAGCATTACCCAGTGAATCCCGTATTTAACTAGCATGTAAAGTTTTCATACACTGTAGAATGACAAATTCTAACTGTCTTCATTCTTGTTCTGTCTGCAGTCACAGAGAAGGAAGTTCAGCAGTGGTAAGTGTGCTCTTTATGTCCTCTCTCTGTACCCATCCCTCTCTCTCTATCTCTTACCTGTTATGGGAGTCAATGACGAATGAAAAACTTGTAAAAATGTGACTTCAAAAAAAAGTAAATAAAGTGTCGTGGTGTAGCCATAAGAGTAAAATATTTTCTTTATACTTTAAATACATGTGGAAATTGTATCATGTATAATCAATTTTTTTTTGTTTATCAATTATTAATTCATAAATTTCATTATGTTTTGGGGATTTGCACCAAAGTAGTTTTACCTTTTCATTAAAAGGTCAACTTATCTGACCTTATTCATACCTTATGAATTGCATTTAGTGTATTTTTAAAAAATATTAATAGATAGGGCAAAAAAATGGTTCACATCATTGACCCATTTAAAACCTCCTAATAGCAAACACCTCTCTTCTTTACCACACTGACTGACTCATCTTGAGAATGTCTGTCACTTAAGGAGGGGATGATATTTTACTAAAGTACCACATCATTGTAGATATTCTGTGCTGCTTTGGAGCACAAATTTTGGCTGTGTTGAATCATCGTGCCTCTCTCTTTGTCTCTCGTTCTCTCTCGCCCCCCTGTTCTCCATAAATTCTTAACTTCACATGCCAACATCTATACTCCCCCTGGCTGCTGTATGCCACTCATGGCAGATGGGGAACGGTTGACTCTAGGCAGGGTGCCCAGTAGGGAAAGAGAGAAGGATGAAGAGAGAGAGAGAGAATGAAAGAGCAAGAAAAGAAGACAAAAATTATGGAACAAAGAAGTGCGACTAACAATCCAGATTAAAAAAATGGAGGCAGTCAAATACAGCGCACACACAGGATAGGAAAGAAAATGTTCTGCTTTTATGACATTTACAAACGTGGGCTAGTCTTGTGTGACTGTTCAGAAAACCTTGTATTTTATATGGTTATCTATTAAGAGCAAGCCAATAGACACCCTACCTTTACTCCTTGTCTAATTCTTCTTCTCTGAGATGATGTACTGCACTGTACTTTGTAGATATGCTTCACTGGCATCTCACTAGAGTAAAGACAGGCACAACTGTCTTGTGCTGAAAGCGGAGCCCCTTGGAGCTCAGTCTAGTGCTGATCAGATCGCTAAGCAGCAAGCATAGACATGCCTGCCAGTCACGCACACAAACACGCGCACACACAGCTCAAGGTGCAAATCACTTTCTTCTTCTCTTTCTCTGATGATTGAAGTATGTTTGTTGATACCAGAAGTAGACTTGCCTTTGAGCTATCTGTATCGAGTCCTCAGAGGATCAGTAGACAGAGCCTTACAAATGCACTTTCAAAGTATTCCTGGTGAAGTGCATCAGATATATAGTGGAGGGGCGATTTGTCTGTTCACTTGTTTGGCAATAGATGCACTAAACCTGTGTACAGGAGCTGAAAGTCTTAACCTTTGTTATAGATTCTTAGGCAAAGTGGTTGAATTGTGCTTGTGATAGTCAAAACGAATACATGAGTTGTTGTGACGTCAAGAGAGTTTTGGAAATTATAGCTGCAGTGTTGATTGATGTCTTCCCGATTAAATTAGAAAAACGATCTTTGATTCTAGGTAAGTTATAATGTATAGTTAGTCATCTTGAAGACTTTTATTTTATGATAATGACTGACTAACTGTACATTATACCGCTTATTACATGGCTAGCAAGTAAATCAATGTACATTAAATAGTGCTTTAAATTTAGATTATTATCATGTTAATAGAAAGAGAGCATTGAGCGATCCAAGAGACATGATATGAGCATTGTGTAAGAGATTGGTTGCTTGGGCAACGGTCAAGTATAAAGTTTAGAGGTCAGTATGTGGGGAAAAAAATCAAATTAAGTACTCTAGACAACTGTTCAATAAACATCTTTTAAACATTTTTGTTTGTGAAACATTTTTGTGAACAATATATGATAGTAGTGTATGACAAATGATAGCATACTTTCCCAAAAAGTGTCTATCTGAAAAACAAGTTAAAATATTTTCCTGATATTTAGTTCATTTAGTTTTGATTATTTAAAGCACTCAAGTTGCTTATTAAATTGTGCTGCACATATGGCCATGTCAGTATTCTGTCATCAAGCTACTGTAAATTAGCATAATGTGAAAAATCTTTCTCTGAGGAGGAAAAAGCCCCTCTGAGGAGGTAATGAACGATTAGCTAATTAAGTGTTGTTGTTTTTAACCGCAACATATGCTTGAGATTTTTATAATGATTGTGAGGGCCATTTCGTACAATGACTAAATTCTATATATTCACAGAAAATTGTCTTTTCAGTTTGTCACTGTTTTTAATGAGTTTTTTTTCATACTGGTATCAGTATTCAATATTTCAGATAGTTCAGTTCACACAACTTGCAGCTAGCAAATTTGGGCCACAAATACTGAGAGAGATTCCTAGAATGAGGTCTAAAATGCAGAATCTAAACTGATGTGCTTGGAAATGAATTTGCAATTGAAGACTGACGTGCCCTGTAATATCCTGGGCAACCATTTCGCCCTTTGCCTCGAATTGCTCGGAAATGATCTGGAATGATAGTTCTCAGATTTGTCAGGGATCAATTAGCATACAGAAAACAAACAGCGCTGATGTGTTGTTTCTGAAAATTGCTGGATAGAGTGACAGAGGTTTCATTTATCCTGAAATACCCTGACTACATGTTCTGTAACACTGCTAGTAGTGCATTTCGGTGCTAACAGCTGGTGCCAGAGTCAGACTCTTTATTTTCACAGGGGGGTATATACTGGAGGAAAAATGTCTTGTGTTTTGACTTCAGGTGGAGAAAAAGCATAATGCATATGATACCTCTTTAAATGTTGATTATTTTTTTCCCCACTTCCCTTTCCACTGGTAGTTTATACATTTCTTCTACATCAGTGTTCAGAAGTTTGGTGTCAGTAAGCATTTTTGAAAAATGGTTCTTGTGTACACCACATCTGTTTTGATCACATTTATTTGATCAAAAATACAGTAAAATTAATAAATTGTGAAATGCCATTATAATTTAAAATTTTAATTTATTTTAAATATTTTTAGGTAGTTTTTTTCTGTGATTGCAAAGCTGAATTTTCAGCAGCCATTAGCTACTCCAGTCTTTAATGTCAATATGCTGATTTGGTGCTCAAGAAACATTTTTTAAAATCATTATCACAGTTGAAAATTGCTGAAAATTGTAATTTTTCCGCATAAATGTAATGCATCCTTGCTGAATAAAAGTATCAATTTCTTTACTGACCCCAAACCTTTGAAAAAATTGTGTATATTTGTGTGTTCTATAATCTTCTATGATGTCTAAATCTTATTATTTTCAAAAACTTTAGTAAATAAAAATCTAAATTCTTTAAATACAAAATACAGTCTCTCTTTTTCCTTCAATCCTGCCTCCTCACTCCGATCTTGTTTGATTTTTCCTGTATGTGTGGCAGGTATAAGGGTTTTATCAAAGACTGCCCCAGTGGTCAGTTGGACGTAGCTGGCTTTCAGAAGATCTACAAGCAATTCTTCCCCTTCGGTGATCCCACCAAATTTGCCACCTTTGTCTTCAATGTCTTTGATGAAAACAAGGTAACAAGAGGCTGAAAAAAAGGAAAAGTCATTAAAAGGAAAGCACTGTTATATTAGCCTAATGGGTCTTTTTAAAGTTGCAGTTTACCAAGAAATGTTTTTATTATCTTCTTTACTGAGTTGGAAAATTATCACCACTAGAATCTCTCCCCGAAGAACTGTTTGGCTGAATAGCAAAATACCATGTGAAAACACTCCATTCACTTTCATTTACTCAGCGACAGGGACATTATGTCTTTCCATTTTAGTTGTAGAAATGCAGCTTCAACAGATTTGCAGTATTTATTTATTGAAAAAAGTAATCTGATTACATAACTTGCATTACTTGCAATGCGTTACTACCCCCAACACTGGTGAGGATACTACCATATGCACCACAGGCTTTCTGGCTGTTTTTCACTTACCTCCTCTAAAATGATATTTTTTTTATTTTTAATTTTTTTATAAATATTAGTTTGTTCTTTTCGTTATATATATATATATATGTGTGTGTGTGTGTGTGTGTGTGTGTGTGCAGATAGATACATTATGCTGTGGGTTAAATTGTGTTAGCCTTTATTTACAAACGAACACATATAAAATCAGTAGTTAAGGATTTGTATAGGCCTCATGTCAGCTGTTGCAACATTTGATATAATGTTAAAAGAATACATTGGCGCTCATCATTGAACACAGCAGAAAATCATCATCATGGATCTCTTGCTATAATAGGGCCTTTTGCACCGCAGGAACCTTTTCATAGTACCAGAACTAATTGTGTATTTAGAGATATCTCTAATCCAATTTCTTACTAGTGCAATTATAATTGCAGATATCTCTAATTGTCATTGTGACTAGTCGAATTATAATTATGACTTGTCAAAATACAATTGTTCCTATCTTAAATGATATTTATGGATAGTCAAAACAAACTTTTAAATGCTAAAACGGGTTGCCATAGTAGTATAGGTTGTTTGCACATGACGTCACTGATGACACTCGAAATGCAGCTGGAGGGCAGGAAGTGATTTTTCTCTCCATAGGAATCACAAGCAGATGCCAGTGTTTTGCGTTGTTTATGGATGCTTAAATTGGCCAAACCGAGAAAGCACAAGGAGCTTTTATCGTGTTCAAAAATGTGTTGTTCATGAGTGGGGAAAAGTCAAGAAACTGATTGAAAAACGCAGGAAAAAGTGGCTTGTAAACCTGTGTCTGTGGTCAGGAAGAGTGAAGCTCGTGTGATAATGTTTGTGCGTGCAAATGGTTATTATGGGATATAATAATATATTAAGATATTAATAAAGAAATATATAGATTGGGCTGCCACCTCTCACGCATTCAGAATTCACTCGGTGCTAAACGCCACACGTAGACACGATGTAAATAAGATATTATTTGCAGTTCAGAGAGCTTCACTGATTATAAAGGAACATCGTGAGGTTGCGATAAATTGAAGTGAGTGACAGCTTTTTAGTGATTAAATGGAAGCGCTATTTGCTCGCTTTCTAGGCAGGCTATAATCAATTCAGGATTTGAATAAAAGTTTTGTTTTACGTGCTGCTAACAGGACCAACAGCCACACATATTGGACGTGATCCTTGTTATAAAGAGGAGCGATTTTTAAACTAAATTGAAATACTTTCGTGCCATTGAGGCGGGGGATATAGGCTAAGCAACCCTGATTGTAAACAAGCTATTTCGAAAGTGAATCCCGTATTTATATGAGGGATGTGGAATATATGTCACTCCTGAAACTTTGCTGCATGTAAGTTACAGGGTATGTGGCTGTTGGTCCTGTTAGCAGCACGTAAAACAACTTTTATTTAAATTCTGAATCGATTATAGCATAGAAAGCGAGCAAATAGCGCTTTCATCTAATGTTAATCACTAAAAAGCTGTCACTTACTTCAGTTTATCGCAATCTCACGATTCCGTGAAATGAAGCTCTCAGAACTGCCAATAATATCTTATTTACATCGTGTCTATGTGTGGCGTTTAGCATTCAGTGAATTCTGACTGTCACCCTGTATCCATTTATAAATTTCTTTATTAATATTTTAATATATTATCTTATATTAACCATTTACACGCACAAGCATTATCCGGCTTCGCTCCTCCCGACCGCAGACGCAGGTTTACAAGCCACTTTTTCCTGCGTTTTTTTTCTTCAGGCAATTTCTTGACTTTTGACTTCTTGGCTCCGTGTGGTTTATCAGTTTGGCCTATTTGAGCATCCATAAACAACACAAAACACAGGCAGTTTGAATTTCTGGTAGTGATTTCTATGGTGAAAAATCACTTTCTGCCCTCCAGCTGCATTTTGCGCGTCATCAGAATCACGTGATTGCAAACAACCTATGGCTCTGTATAAAAGGCACGGTTTATCCCACATCATTGCTTTTCAAATGCAGTGTAGTCTGATCTGACCGGTTTGTGTCAACAGGTAGACGCCCTCATGTGCCCATGGAAAAGGCGGCTTTCGAGGGGTGGCTGGAGTCAGTTTCCACCACCTTCCTGGCGCTAAGTGACCAGCAGCGCAACCAATCGCTGGACCACCTCATCTCACTGAGCGGTGCTGCCCAACTGCGACACCTGTCCAATAGGCTGGAAGCGCTGCTGAAGCGGGATTTCCTGCGCCTGCTGCCGTTAGAGCTGGCTTTCTACCTGCTCCGCTGGCTGGACCCCCAAACCCTGCTCACCTGCTGTCTGGTGTGCAAGCAGTGGAATAAAGTCATCAATGCCTGTACAGAAGTGTGGCAGAGCGTGTGTCGAGACCTTGGCTGGCGCATCGATGAGTCCATCCAGGATGCGACACACTGGAAAGGTGTTTATCTAAAGGCCAAACTGCGCATGAAGCAGCTAAGGGAGGAGGATGCTTTTGAGACGAGCTCTCTCATTGGACACAGTGCTCGGGTATATGCTCTCTACTACCGGGATGGGCTCCTCTGCACAGGTGCATTACTTTTTATAGTTGTCTTTCTTGGTTTTGTGATCAAAAGGAGATCTGTTGTGATGTTAAAGTTGGCTTGAAATTCCTATCCCGGTCTAATTTCTAAATGCATCTCTTTGATCTTGTTGTGAATGATTCGTCCATGCATACAGTGGGGAAAAAAGTATTTAGTCAGCCACCAATTGTGCAAGGGCAATAATATGTAAGTGCCGTGACAAGTCTCGGTTAGCCTAACACTTTGATGCTCAGTAAAAAAAGTATTCATTCTTTGATGAATAGAAAGGTCATAAGAAAACCATTTATTTAATGGATCCTTGCTGAATAAAAGTATTTAAAAAGTATTAATGTATATACCAACAAGCATTGTTATACAGGTAAATAAATAGTAATAATAGTAATACAGCTAAATGTAGGTATATAGAATTAACAGAAAAGTTTAATCTGGTGTGCTACTTCACAATAGATGAATCTAGGATTATCTATTAGAAGAAGTTACAGGTCTGTGAGAGTCAGAAATGTTGCTTGTTTGTAGGTGCCCAAATACTTATTTTACAGAGGAATTTACCAATTAATTCTTTAAAAATCCTACAATGTGATTTTCTGGATTTTTTTTCTCATTTTGTCTCTCATAGTTGAGGTATACCTATGATGAAAATTACAGGCCTCTCTCATCTTTTTAAGTGGGAGAACTTGCACAATTGGTGGCTGACTAAATACTTTTTTGCCCCACTGTATGTTTCTGCATTGAGCTTGTTATTTTTAATCCAGTTTCTATAGCTCAATCCTCCAGTGAAGCAACAGACGACTTCAATCCTTTCCACCACTACCCTTTTTTTTTTGCTTTTTATTTGACTTCAAGCCTGCATTCAGTGTATTAAAAATAAAGATAATTTAATAATACAATTACTATTGTTTTGCATTAATAATAAATGCAGTTTCTAATAATATTGCATGTTTATTTCTTGGTAATACACATTTGACTGTAAAGCACTGAGCTTGAGTTTGCTAAGCATACAAAATGTACTTTTATTAACAACAGTAACATGCAAAATCAAATTTTTATATAGAAAATTAATATATTCTACTCTTATTAAATGTACCAATATTCTTCTATAGTATTATACAGAACTGACCGATAGCTTCAGTGATTATAAAAGGAACACTCTTTATGTGTGATTCAGTTACAGAAGAAAGTTTTTTTTAAGGCACTTTGTGACTTTTCTTTCTTCATACACAAAAAAAAAAGTGCAAAACGTTAACAAATTTTGATTTCTTGATGATTTTATAGTTTCAAAATATAAAGCAAAAAGTAGAAATGCCATCTACTGGTTATAGTGGTAACTTGATGTATTTTTTTTTTATGTAAGTGTTTGTTTACCATAAATTTATATTTTGGTCATCCCATTAAAAATAACATTTAAATGTACTCATTTTTAGAGCTTTAAAGTGCTGGAAATAGTTGTGTGAAAAGCTTGAAAGTCAATGAAGTGCATACATTTTCTTCCTTAGAAAGGTTGTACAAACCCTGAAACACCATAATTATAGTTGGCGTTACTATTTCTGGTTTTGTTTTCTGATGTACGTCAGCACTATTTGTATGAGTAGTATGAGTAAAAGACTTAAGATATTACTCGTTTTAAATTAAGATCATGTTTTGTGGTGCGCTGATCAAAGACACCTTTTCCCTTAGGTTCTGATGACCTGTCAGCCAAACTATGGGATGTCCGCACAGGGCAATGCGTCTACGGCATCCAGACCCACACTTGTGCCACTGTCAAATTTGATGAGCAGAAACTGGTGACGGGGTCTTTTGACAACACCATTGCATGCTGGGAATGGTGCACTGGTGCCAAAATCCAGCAATTCCGAGGACATACTGGGGCGGGTTAGTGTCAAGTTCTCAACATTTTTCCTGCTAGTGGCACAAAGAAAATGAACGTTAATAGTTGTTTTTGCTTCATGGTTGTCATGACATCAAGACATAGCTTATGCATAGTCCTAAAGATTTGCTGTTGTTGCAGTATTCAGCATAGACTACAATGATGACTTGGACACCCTGGTCAGCGGCTCAGCAGACTTCACTGTAAAAGTCTGGTCCCTGTCTTCGGGAACCTGTGTCAACACTCTTACTGGACACACAGAGTGGGTCACCAAGGTAAGACTCTTGACCAGACTTTATTATGCAATATTGTAATGTATTATTTAGCTGCTTTTTTTAATTTTGTAGTTGGAGATCAGTTTTCCTAACTGTGCACCTATATGGTACATCTGTGCTTGTTTAGGTGCACCTTCAAAAAAGCCAAGTGGAGTCCATGATGCACAGTCCTGGTGACTACATTCTACTGAGTGTCGATAAGTATGAAATAAAGGTAATGTAAATCATTTGTACAAGTATTCTTAAGTTCCATGAATATTTTCAAAGTGTTGTTCATTGTGGAGTTTGATATTTAAAACAATTAAACACAAAGGTGTCTTTAAGCTAGTCACACGTTTTCATTGTTGGATTTAGGGTGAATATTAGATTCATTATGCTATTATGTTTGCCAAAAGAATTCACTATAAAAATGCAATTGCAGTACCTATTGAAATTTTTGGGGGGGGGAAATAGAAGAAGAGAAAAGTAACAAATAATCCTGTTCTAATTAATCTTTAACTTTTAGTTTTTTTGTTTTTGTCCTGTGAATCACACTCAAAACATGAGTGTAGGGTGGCACATAGAGAGTTTGTAACCATAACTAAACAAAAGCATAAAAAGATAACTACTTAACTAATTAGTATCTTCAGTTACATAACGCCGGTAGTATTATGTTCTTCACACCAATAGCTCTGTCTGTCTGAATTCCAATTAGCAGCTCCCTTGAATGTTTATAATAAAAGCAGCCATCAGTACTAAAAGAAAATTTGGATTATGATGAAATTATTGAACATCTTAAATTCAAAACCCAGACGACTTCAACTTGTTTAGAATAGACATCAATCATTCAAGGTAAGGTAATATGCGATCATTTTTTTTGTCTTTTTATGCAGTATTTGCATTGCAATTGTTTAGGGATATATGTCACTCCTGAAACTTTGCTGCATGTACAGGGTATGTGGTCGTTGGTCCTGTTAGTAGCGGGAAAATCAAAACTTGCATTCAGATTCTGAATGGATTATATGTAGCCATTTAATCACTAACAAAAAAGCTGTCACTCACTTAACTTTTATCGCAATCTCACAGTGTTCCATTATAATCAATGAAGCTCTTATTTACATCATGTGTATACCTTGTTACGATGAGAGGATTCGCGAGTGTGCAGGAAAAATCCGGCGTTTAGAGGTGAGTGAATTCTGACTAACTTGAACACAATGGCCAATCACAGGTGTTCAAGAAATCAACAGATATGTCTGACATGTGGCTGCATTGCTCAATGCTACAAAAACATGTAAATAGACATTTTTGATGCTTTCCAGAGCACAAACACAAATATGCACTGGAGCCTTTACCAAATCTGTTTTGCCAATATCCTATTATTACAGTTTTAACTGAGGGTGCTTTTGACTGTGTGAGAAAATGAAATGGATGTGTGATGTGACAGCGTGAGAACAGTGTCAATTTCATGAATCTCATGCTGAATGAGTGAGAATTGGCAGCCCAGTCAGATAGATAGATAGAAAGCTTTGCTAATTTTATATCATATAGCTTTTAAGCAGGGCTGCCAACTATCTATCTGATAGTCTGTCTGACAAGGGCTGACTCACTCGTTTGGCTTGAGACTCACGCAGCTGAGACTGTTCTCATGCTCTCACGCCATACATCCATTTTCTCACGCAGTGAAAATGACCCTCAAATGAAAGCAAGAGCACCCTCGGTTGAAACTATAATAATAGGATATTGGCGAAAGAGATTTGGCAAACTCTCCAGTGCATAAGTGTTTGCACTCTGGAGAGTGTTATAAGTTTTTATTTACAACGTATTTTTGTAGCATTGAGCAATGTAGCCAATCACAGACATATCTGTTGATTTCTTGTACATGCAGAAAAGTTTCCGGAGTGATATATAAATGCCTCATCCCTCATATAAATGCAGGATTCACTTTTGAAATGGCAATGATTGAGGTAAACATATCAATGGATGGGGAAAAAATATAATTTGTCTAAATAGATGTGCATTAAGCAATGCAAATTGCTTAGATTGAATAGATTAATGCTTGGATTACTAATAGATTAAAGGCAGAGTAAGTGATTTCTTTTAGCCAATGTCGATATTTGAAATCACCAAAACAAACACGCCCCTACCCCAAAAGTGTCTTGCCCCTATTTTGATAGCTCCGCCCCACATATACGTAAGCAACCCAGGCAACGATTAGTTCTGTGAAACAAAACAAAACCAATGTTACACCATGTCTACGGACGTGAGCAGTGCGGCGCAACAAATCCGGCAGAAAACTGCTGCCGGGTTCTATTTATGACATGCTGACACAAATTTCAAATGGTTTTCAACGGTCGTTTGATCGCGTCCAGTGTAGGCAGACTTTAGCTGTTGTAGACACGGTGTTACTCACCCATTGAGAAGAAACAAAGCAACCTCGGCGTCCGATCTCAGGCCTCCGCTCCTTGAGTTCTCTCCAGCGCTGGAAAGCTGATCCGATATTTACACGGGTCCTACTTCTTGCCTTATCGTTCTGCAGACATTTTCCTCTTTTGTTTTTTTATCCACCATCTCTATCTTTCTGTTGCTCGACTAATGTCCGTCCCATGCACTGAAAGCTCTCTCCTCCACATTACGAGACGAGTAGACACGCCCCTTATTGCTGATTGGCTACAAGTTTGTTTTTTTACTATTCGGCCCGAATCAGTTTTCTTAAGTGTTTTTGAAAAATCACATACCCTGCCTTTAATTGAAAAATATATGAAGTTTCATATCAAAATATTTTTGAAAGGCGGTTGCAATTATTTGTAAAAGTAATTGTAAATCTGGCAATTCTCTCACTGTGCATTGCTATTCTTGTTGTGGTGAAGTTTGCAACAGTTATTTTACATAATTTTATGATAAAAACACCGTAGTCTGCTACTCATCATGACTATGCTAGGCATGTCCAGATGTCAAACAAAACTGCTGACAGGTTTTGCACTACAGCGCCACACTGGTCAAACCGCGTTATTGCAGGCTCTTACATTAGGTCATATGAGATCAAACGACTCAATCCACAACAAAAATATTTGTCAACAATTTTTCATTGCCAGTGTTGTCGACTAATCGTTTCAGCCCTAAGCACAGGTGTTCAAGAAATTAACAGATATGTCTGTGATTGGCTACATTGCTCAATGCTACAAAAACCCATTGTAAATAAAAATGTATAAAACGGATAGTTCCGGTCCTTGATTCTGATTGGCTGAGCCACGTTCGAAGTTGTTGTAAATTACTCTACAAACATACACCTTTGTTTACGTTTGTCTTTTGCTTGGCAACCTCTTTGTTGCAACCACAACTGATTCTGAGGAACTACATTGTTTGGTGGAAAAATACTGTTTTTATTAATGTCATTACACTTTATTTGCTCGGTTTTATTTTGTGAAACCTTACTACGTATATACCGTTTTATAAAAGCAATAAGCCCCGTGAAGCCCCGTGATAAACGTTCATCTCCGGCGGGTAATATTTGTGGAGATGAGTGTTGCAGTAGCGCAGTGGTATCTGGAGACAATATAACACGCTGCCACATCTTTTGGAGGAGCAAAATTCAAATGTGGTTCAACAACCCGATGTATTTACACAGACATTTGTGTCTGGAGTGCGTCTCAAGCCACCTCCTGAAGTGATTTGCGCTATCGGATTGTAATCCGTCTCCAATGCGGATCAGTCCATCTTTTTTGTTTTGTTAAATTGAGCCGGCCCACCTACCAACTACTTTCTGTATCTGCAACTTGCTGAAATCCACATAATTTGTGCTAATGTGACCGCACATTAACACACTGCCTTTTACGGAATCCAAAAAAACTCCCACACTGGCAAACTAACTTGTGGGGGAAGAGTGTGCTTGTGCCTGTGATCTTTTCCGACATGATTTTGTGCGGCAGCAGTAGATAAACAGTGTTGTCATCTTTTTTTTCAATTTTATGACAGGTGGAAACCAGTGTTTAGGTGCAATACTGTGCTTGAGTGTCAACCAAGCTGCTGGATTATTTGCAATATTATCATGTGTGTAGTATTAACATAATATCAATATATATATTTTTTTTTATCACAGATATCACAGTTATCGTTAAAACCAATATTTTGCAACACCCTTAGTTGCATTGATGTAGTTATGTGATATTCTGACTTTTATATGTATTCAGTATTTATCTGATTCTGTTTATCCATAGGTGTGGCCAATAGGCTGTGAGATCAACTGTAAGTGCTTAAAGACTCTATCCGTGTCAGAAGACCGCAGTGTCTGCTTGCAGCCACGATTACAGTTTGACGGCCGGTACATTGTCTGTAGTTCAGACTTGGGCATATACCAGTGGGACTTCGCAAGTTTTGATGTCATCAGGTACATTAATTTCTGCCCCTTAATTGTTTAACCAAGCTGCCAATAACCCTGTTGAATCAACGATTCTTTGAATGTTCGAATATTTTTATTTAGAGAGCAAACTAATTTTTTTAAAAGATTTATTTTTCCATTTAAATCTATAAGTTAAAATGGAAATGTTATGAAATATTTGGCACTATTTATAGATCAAAAATCAAATAAGCAGATTTGTGCAACTATATATTGTTTTACTAAAAGATAGGTATTTGTTTTTAATTGACTGATCCTTTAATATTCACAGAGTCATCAAACCACAGCAGGACCCCTCCAGCCTCTCTCTGCTTGGTTTCGGCAAGGTCTTTGCTCTGCTCTTTGACAACCACCACCTCTATGTTATGGACTTGAGGACTGAGGTCACTGTGGGTCGCTGGCCACTGCCAGCCTACCGCAAATCCAAACGAGGCTCTAGTTTCTTACCGGGCGTCACCTCCTGGCTCAACGGACTGGACGGCAAGAACGATGCGGGCCTGGTGTTCGCCACCAGCATGCCCGACCATAGCATTCATCTGGTTCTTTGGAGAGAGAATGGGTAGAAAGGCAGAGGAGGTGAATACTAGCCCTGTGCTTTGAAAGCAGGCAGGACTTTTACAAACATAAAAAGAAGAAAAAAGGGTGCTCTCCATTTGAAAAATATTACAGTTAGATAATGCATGGACCAAAGTGGTTTTCCCCTCCTCGCCTTTGTTGCCATTCGCATTAGGGATTCACTCTTGCTTCAGTCTTTTTCTTAGTCACTTGCAAACTACGCATTCAACGCATTACAATCTTTAGAAAAGAAGACAGCTGGAGATTTGCAGTACAGACCATAGTTTCTCTCCATAATGTGAACAATCCAAGGTTTTTGTTTGTTGAAGATTTAAGAGAGATTTCCCACTGAACTTCAGAGTTTCGCTCCTTTTGATTTCACACCAGTGAGGGATGGTGAAATGCCATGGCACCTCCGTAGCACAGATCGCTTCACAGCAAGCATGAGCAGTAGAGTTGGCGTGTTTTTATAGCACAATCACCAAGATTGACAATGAAGTACATTTTTTTTTGTGTTATCTATTCAACAAATGTGCGTTTCCTTAACACGTCAAGAATTTTCCTTTGGACAAAGAAATGTTGCCTTAAATCTATGATTTCCTATTGAAGAAATTGAATTTGCAGACCTCTGCATCTATAGGCGCTGGCTTGTGCCCCAAACATCTGTGTTGGTCCTTTTACTGAGTCTTGAAAAGGCTTTGATAAAATGCTGTTTTAATGAATCAAATGGCTTTTGTGTGAAGGTCATGTTACTGACCCTTGGTTTTTATTTTTCATTCAGTTTATTAGTCATGTGCCTTTGTTTTAACAGTTAACCATTTGCATTTACAGTGTGCACATTTTGAAATCCAATCCTCCCTCAATGACAGAAGAATAAGTTTTATGTTAAGTTTTATGTTTTTTAAACCTAATGTAATTGATACAATAAGAATTAGTCTTACCACTATTTAGCCAGACTAGATCACACAAAAGTGTTTCTTGTGAATCTCATTGAATGTTAATTTTTAATCTTTATTTTTAAAGACTGATCTTATTTTTGCATAATCCAGGGCTAACCAGCCTTTGTCACTTTATATAGCTGCTTCTGTAGTTCTGTATATCCCACTGGAATGTAGTTCAATATAACTGTTTATTTTCCAAAATTATCAAAACAAAGTATTTTGGGTTGATAGTTTAATGCATTTTTCATCTTGCTCACACATTTCAGAGGATAGAAACTGGGTAACATTTTGATTAAATGAAAATATCATTGGGATTTATGATGTCTGTATGCACTGGTCGTGTGTTACTTCACTGAAATGCAAACCTCACAGACAGTAATGGCATCCATCCATCCATCCATCATTAGCAAAATTCAGGTCTGTTGATTGTATAACAAAATAACATGCTGTCTTAAAAATAAATGACAGTAGCTAATGATAGAAGTTGACTTTCTTTTGACTCATGATATCTGCCGGTTTTTCTTATGTGGAATATCCAGTTATGATCTGTTGCATATGATTTATCAGTTTATTCCAGGTTTGCGTCAACATAATCTCTAGTCTGCTGAACAGCTATGCATGTCACAGGCTTATTATTACCAGAATTACAGGAGCCTTTCCCTTGCGAGGAGAAGCATGTTTTATTCAGTTTGCACACTAGAGGGCGATGCTGCAACAAATTTATTAGGGTACAAGACTGCCGAAGGATTGCCTAAAACATACAATAACAGCATATATATATATATATAAAACTATTGCACAAAGTTTCTGAAAAAGTGAACTTTTGTGTTTAATAGATAAAAAATATCAGTACATGAGGGTAAGTGAATAATACATTTTTATTTCTGGGTGAACTGTCCCTTGGCGGATGAAGATGTGTATATAACAAAATGATTAAAGGGATAGTTCACCCAAAAATGAAAATTTGATGTTTATCTGCTTACCCCCAGGGCATCCAAGATGTAGCTGACTTTGTTTCTTCAGTAGAACACAAACGAAGATTTTTAACACAAACCGTTGCAGTCTGTCTGTCATATAATGGAAGTGAATGGGAATCACGGCTTTGAGAGTCAAAAAAACACACAAACAAATTGCAGACTTATAAGTGCATTACCGCCACCTATCTCTCAGATGGACCATTGACACTTCTAATTGAGATTGTAGATATGGTCCATTTGAGAGATAGGTGGCGGTAATGCACTTTTACTTTCACTAAGTCTGTTTTTTTGACTCTCAAAGCCGTGATTCCCATTCACTTCCATTATATGACTGACAGACTGCAACGGTTTGAGTTAAAAATCTTCGTTTGTAATGCACACGTTTGTAGGCGGTAATGCACTTATAAGAAGACGTGCCTGCTGTTGAGAACGTGCTCAGGACAGTTGAGAACATTGCGGTGAATCAGAGGTAAAAATTATATAAATACTGTTCAGTTTCTTGCACAGACCGATCGTTTCGTGTCTTTACACATCAATGTATCGTCACGAGCCGCAGGGTTTCATTTGGTTTTGTTTGTGTATGTTTTTTTTACTCAAAGCCGTGACTCCCATTCACTTCCATTATATGACTGACAGACTGTAGCGGTTTGTGTTAAAAATTTTCATTTGTGTTCTACTGAAGAAACAAAGTCACCTACATCTTGGATGCCCTGGGGGTAAGCAGATAAACATCAAATTTTCATTTTTGGGTGAACTATCCGTTTAAGAGCATGTATAACTTTTAGCGTCATTCCCACATTTTGACGCTCTCCTTACAATCAGTCTGATCTCAGTTTTCCCTCTTCTTGCTCAATTGTCTCTCGGCTAATTTATATTCCCCCTCTTCTTTTTCCTTTCTTCGCCCTCTTTTTCTTCCCACATGCTCCCCCTCGCGCTCCTCCTTTCAGTCTCTCCAAAACTCATTGGAAGGAGTTAAAGCAGAAGAATAACATGGCGTGTCTCTCTCTTATTCCCTGTCTCTCCCTCTCAGTCTCAGTGCCAGGGCAGAATTAATGGGCCATTTAGGCTAAGCATTATGGCGTAATCCCAAAACTTTCATTCACATCACAATTAATCATCCATTTTGCCATATAGACCTTTTTTTCAGTCCATGAGCAAACAGGATAGGAAAATGCTTGAAAAAATGCTTTATAAATGGTTAGATTGAATTTAACTACATTTTATAATCCACTTCAAAAGGTTCCTTGTAAACTTCTTTCTTATACTATTTATTTAGGCTAATATTATGTATATCCATTGTTGGGGGAGGGATTCAGACATGATTATAAAACTAGTTAATATACTATTTAAAGCTGAAAGTAAAGAATTTTGAATGTTGACATTTAATGGTCAGGACATTATTCTTGAAGTAGTGTATTGTTATTTTAGAGAAATTAAGTAAATTATAAATTAATTTAATTAGATTCCATATTTTAGATATGTTCCTTGTGCTACAAGAACAGTATTGTTAGGGAATGTTGAAGTTACTTAAAAGTTTTGGTTACACTTTACTTGAAGGGGTATGCATAAGACTGACATGACACCTACATAATCATGACATGACACATGTCATGAATATGAAGGTTTTTTATGCATGTTTATGACAACTGTGATTAAGTGTAATTCGCTCAGTTATGTAATTTGTAATGCAAAGATGACATTGTTTGAGATGTCTTTGTTATGGGCTATGTTTAGGGGTAAGGGTAGGGGTAGGGTTAGGTTAGGGTTAGGTCAGATAATGTCATATTTGCATTAAAAATGACATAACTGAGCGAATGACACTTAATGAGAGTTGTCATAAACATGCATAAACCCTCCTTCATATTCATGACACGTGTCATGTCATGATTATGAAGGTGTCATGTCAGTCTTATGCACACCCCTTCAAGTAAAGTGTTACCAAAGTTTTGTTGTGTTATTCTGCCAAATTATTGTTTTTAATTCTTTTTTTTTATTCTAGAAATGTTTGACATTCCAGCACTGGAAGGATCAGGGAAAGCTGTTACCCACCGCAAAGGGTGAATTATGAAGATATGACGACAGAGATGAAATTGAATGAAAGTAAAATGTTTTATGTTGTTGTTTCAGTGCAGAAGGTCTTCCCATTTCCAAGACCACCCACATGAAAAGATTTATATCAGTATGCATTGAAACCACAAGCAATTGCAATGCAAAGGACCACTCTGATGAGCTCCATATGCTCTATATGCTCCATACGCAAATGTCAATGGCAAACACAGCACATTAAGTCTTGATGAGATACATCTCTTCTAATCCTTTTAATGATTTGTGCATGTTTAATTATGAGTGCTCTAAACATATTGAAAAGGCATGTCTGCGCTGTTTCTATTATGGGATGAGAGAACACACAGACATACACACACACTGGTGTTTATTTTCACCCTGTCCACAGACCAAACATGATTACACGTTGTACAGTCAATATTTAGATATTGCGGTTAGGCCCTCAGCCATGCTCTCTATTCTCCTCCCCTCAATGTGTGCATGTCATCAGACAGGATATTCCCACTTTTACTGAGCTGATCTCAGATACTAAGGCAATCACTGTAATCGTTACAAGATATTTCTGTGATATAGTTGTCAGTGCATGTGCTCTGAGATGTTGCACTGTACACAGCTGGCTTCTAGGGATCCATGAAGAACCTTTAACATCTGTGGAAACTTTCCACTGCACAAAAGGTTAATTTTTAGTTGTCCAAGGTTCTTTAAATTATTCAAATGTTCTTCACACTACATAGAAGAACCCAAAATGGTTATTCTATGTAGTGCTCATGTAGGTAATATAAATTCGAGTTCGGCTCATCATTTCCAAATCCTGTTCTCCCCATATACAGTGCCTATCAAATTTAAAAGTAAAACGTCTCAGTGCCCCTGCAGTCGTCATCTTAAATACTGTTATGTAACTGTAGTTTTTTAATAACTCGTTTCTGTTTCTTTTTAACCCTCTCCAACATCAAATGCATACAGATATTTGCAGATAGGAGACAATGTACATAAGATATGGTCTAACCCTTCATGCACATACTATACCACTGAGCAACACTGTCAGGACAAAAATGTTTCCTTTAGGGGTACAACAGCTTGTCACTGGTACCCTTAAAGGGACCATATTGTACCTTTACTACCCCTAAAAGGTGCATATTACTAGTAAAAAAGCCCTAAAAGCCTTTTAGGGGTAGTTAAAGATTTAGTTCACCCAAAAATGAAAATTCTGTCATTAATTACTCACCCTCATGTCGTTCTAAACCCTTAAGGAACACAAATTAAGATATTTTTGATGAATTTTGAGAGCTCTCTGACCCTCCCATAGACAGCAATGTAATTACCACGATCAAGGTCCAGAAACATAGCAAGGAGATCGGTAAAATAATCCATGTGACATCAGGGGTTCAACCGTAATTTTATGAAGCTACGAGAATACTTTTTGTATGCAAAGAAAACAAAAATAACAACACTCTAAAAAATGCTGGGTTGTTTCAACCCAACATTGGGTCAAATATGGACTAACCCAGCTGTTGGGTTAAATTTTTTTATTTAAAAAAGCATTTTTTAGATTGTACTTTATTTAACAATTCGTCCTCTCCGCATCACCCAGTAGTGCCATTTTGGAGAATATCCACTGAACGTAAACGGCAAAAATGCTATTCTGTGTCAGCTGCGTCACGCGGATACGTTGTTTTCGTTCAAATCAAACAACAGAATAGTGCAGCTGACACAGAATAGCATACGCTGTTTACGTTCAGTGGATATTCTCCAAAATGGCACCAGAGTGA
>NW_015505271.1:3120203-3150135 GCF_001515645.1 Sinocyclocheilus grahami | reverse complement strand
CTCTCTGACCCTCCCATAGACAGCAATGTAATTACCACGATCAAGGTCCAGAAACATAGCAAGGAGATCGGTAAAATAATCCATGTGACATCAGGGGTTCAACCGTAATTTTATGAAGCTACGAGAATACTTTTTGTATGCAAAGAAAACAAAAATAACAACACTCTAAAAAATGCTGGGTTGTTTCAACCCAACATTGGGTCAAATATGGACTAACCCAGCTGTTGGGTTAAATTTTTTTATTTAAAAAAGCATTTTTTAGATTGTACTTTATTTAACAATTCGTCGTCTCCGCATCACCCAGTAGTGCCATTTTGGAGAATATCCACTGAACGTAAACGGCAAAAATGCTATTCTGTGTCAGCTGCGTCACGCGGATACGTTGTTTTCGTTCAAATCAAACAACAGAATAGTGCAGCTGACACAGAATAGCATACGCTGTTTACGTTCAGTGGATATTCTCCAAAATGGCACCAGAGTGACGCGGAGGAGATGAACTGTTGAATAAAGTCGTTATTTTTGTTTTCTTTGCATACAAAAAGTATTCTCGTAGCTTCATAAAATTACGGTTGAACCCCTGATGTCACATGAATTATTTTACCGATCTCCTTGCTATGTTTCTGGACCTTGATCGTGGTAATTACATTGCTGTCTATGGGAGGGTCAGAGAGTTCTCAGAATGCATAAAAAATATCTTAATTTGTGTTCTGAAGACGAACGGAGGTCTTACGGGTTTAGAACGACTTGAGGGTGAGCTTTTTGGGTGAACTATCCCTTTAAGCTACAGAGTTGTCACTTTAAGGGTAATAGTGATTGTTGTTGCACCCTTAAAGGTACAATATTTTCACTTTTTTTTCTGAGAGTGACAGAATGTACCCAGCAGTTTCACCTCAAAATGGCTGACAGCAGCTAGACTTTCACAGTGTGTGTAAAACTCTAATGTAAGCATAAACTAAATTCCAAATGCACAACCCAAATGGGAATTGTGAGGAAAGTTCATCTGTAGACTTACACATCCATTTATTAGTGCTAGTGATGACATTTATCTAACCATGGTATGCTGATGTCGACTTTAAAGAGCGGAAGGATAAAGACCGTAGAGAATACAGGTGGTGGAACAATTTGAGAAGATAAGCCTCTGTAACCATGTTCAACCCTAAAAAATAGCTCAACATTATTCAGTCCCTTGATCTTATTGATGAATAATATACTGATAAGAACTCATTGTCTATATTAACTGTTAATTCCTTCAAATAATTGTTTTACTTAAATTGAATTACTCATTCCTTTGTTTTAAAGTAACAGCAGTCTTTCAAACCCATTCCTTTGCAATACTGTAATGATCAGGCCAGGAACCAACACAGACGCAATGAAGATATGTAAACATCTCTGAGTTTTGTCTAGATTCATTTACCTATTCAGAAACTCTCTGTCATCTGTGTTGATGGTGGTGAGCTAAAGGCCCAAACAATTCCAATCTCCTCCCCTCTCTCCAGCCCTCCACGGACAGACAATGGATCATTCACACTGCCCTGCCTTCATGCCACTGATTGGCTTATGGTAAAAAAAATAAAACATTCAGGCCGCGTGGGAACTTTCCAGCCGAGATCATAATCAGAAGGGGGAGGGAAGGGAGAGGGACAGATACAGGATACAATAGGCAATAAAGACTTTATTTACATCTCATATTCCCTACCCAAACAAATCAACAAAAACATGGGCCTAATAAGACAAAGCTGACAGAGCTGGTGCCATTACACTCGATGCTAAGCTAAAGCTAACTGCTTTACTTTCAGTGTCTGTGCATATGTGATGTATATACATTTAAACATGAATGCAGTTCATGGTACAAAATGTTTTGTTTTTTTTGGTCAGTGTTGTAATGATCGTGAGATTAGTTACTATCGTAATTTTTACTTGAGAAAGTGAACACCGGAACTTGGTGTTGATTTGTAACTAAGAGACCAACAAAACAGCTGTCAGTGTACAAAAATATGTTACAGTATAAGATTAACAATACAAATTGTACAAGAATGTAAAATGATCTACAGTGCGAGTGTAAGAGCTCGGCTCAGGACCACCATGAATTCTCTTTTAATCATGAAACATACTGAGGCTTAATGGGTCAAACTGTCCTGGGACACGAGCTATGATGTCAGTTAGCCCACATGGATCACATTTCATCTCCTCTATGATGAAAAATCGGTAACACTCTGCAGAAAGGTTATATATGTGATATAACAAAATGAGAATCTAGGATCAATTTTATTCAGTATCATATCTCAACAAAGGATGAGCAGTTCTCTAAAGGAAGTGAAAAATATTGAACATATTTGGGGCCTTCCATTTATTAGTATTTGTAAACTCAGCTGTATTCTGGCTAGCACACAACTAAACTTTAAACAAAGAAGTTTTCATGTGATTAAAAATTTGGCACATTATTAATGTTCTGAAATTCGGATCAAGAAAACAACTTTACGACTGTGACATCAGCCCTCGGTTCTGTTCTATTCATTTCACAGATGCTTTGTAACTAAGAACATACTGTTTAAATACTACCAGACCATTACTTTAGGGTCAAGTGCACATTACGAGTTGTCTCAGTGAGGACAGCAACGTCTCAACAATCCATTTAAAGCAGCACTATGTAACTTTTTCTGTGTTCAAAATTTGCAAAATGTATAATGAGCGAGTACATCATAAATTAATCTTCCAAACCGCGTTTTTGTCTTATTGCGAATCACTACGGTACACTTATAAGTACTTATATTTGGACTATTGTAGCCTGGTCGGGTCGTCACTGCTGCGGAGTAACACATACCTGCGTGAATCGCCATAGACATAAACTTGGCTGACTATACAATATGGCTTTTTACACACAGAAGAAGTTTTATTATGATAAACAAGATGGATGTGTGACATTCTAGACATTAGTGACACATTACAATCATCGACTTTAAAAGAGGGAAATTCCAACTGAAGTTTTTGCTCAGTTCAACAGATGGTATTTGTATGACGAGCTTTAGAGAGGGTCTTCCTAATAAAAGACCCGGAAAATGGCTGCAACAGCTCATTTAGAAACATTTGCTTAAGATATAAAAAAAGCAGACGGTTAAACAAACACAGACCAGTGAAAGTAATGGAGAGACTAACAGCTGTTTCCATTAAATCAGCTTGGTGGAGCCAGGCCGTTTTGGCAACAAGCTAATATCGTAGTGTGCCATTGCTGTGCCTTTGAGAGCTTCTTGACGAGAGAGGTCCTGATGAATATGTTTTTGGCAAGGTGGCTTGAGTGTGTGTAATCATTTGTGACAGTGGTGGAGACGTGAAGACTGAGACTTCTTGAGTGCTGAGAAAGCAATGTGTCCCCTTTCCAAAAAAAACCCCCTCAGAATTCCTATTCTAGAGTTGTTATGACTTATTGTCACTGTGGGCAACTGTACAAAAACAGTTTCGATAGGAAAAGGAAATGCTGTGTTATACAAAGTAAATGTCTTCATGCATTGTGATTTCTTTACTTTGGTACTTTTTAAATAGCTCTCTTGACCATAAAGAAAACAAGCATTTCACTGTACAAAGTAATACAATTAAACTAACGACACCTTTGTAGTTTGTACCTGTAATAGTATTAAGTACGGAACTGGTTAAAGCTATGAAGGACAGAGCTGTCTGTTCACGCCTCAGACAGCGAGAGAAAATTTGGCCCACTTCAGTTCTGGCCTGCATCCAACACTGACATGTTTCAGGCTGGATTTCAGCAGCATGCGTGTATGAAAAGAGCTAGAACTTTTCTAGAACTTAAATTATACAAATAATTAGACTCATCTCAGATCCAGGTCTTTCCACTGAAAGTTCTCTTTTAGTTTTCCCCCTGTTCGCAAAGCCTGGGCTACTTTTCAGCAAATAATGATAAACAGGTCTGACAGCTTGGCAAGAGGGGACAACTGACTCCTCAGAGAGATTCTGAATACATTTCACAGCAGTTCTCTCTATAAGAAAAGGAAATGCCAACATCTCGCAGTAATAGTCTCAGCAGATTGAACAATTTCATCCTTTGTGAGGAGAGAAGCCTTGAGTCCTGTGTGTGAGTGAAAATGTACAGGGCTCATATTCTGTTTTCTCACTGTGTTGGGCAAGCAGTTTCATTACTTGTTGTGCAATAGTTTGCGATTTTAGAAAGTGTGATTGATCTATTATTTTAAACGTTCACGTTCTCCTAAAATAAATCACAACAGATGAAAAACTGCAGCACTATTCTCATTTCCAATTAGTTTAAAATTTGATTTTGACTTCACTTCAACAAAAACATGCTTGTGAGAAAGCTATGTTAGAAATAGACGTGCTCTATTACAGTTTTACTGTGGAATGTTAGAGAATTTGCATGAGACTGTTTGCTCCTTTCCTCCCAAATGGGCCATCTAATCTCTCTAATTGGGAAAAGGAGAAAATGTTGAAAGTTGGGGGTGGGCTGTGGGGCAGTTTTGGCCAGCTGCCCAAGCTTTGTGGTTTGAGTGCTGTAGTGTGATAGGGTCAATGTAGCATGGATAACATAACAGAGTTCGCTCTGTTCTCCAAAAACTGCCTTCTCCTTCTGCAGATCTGGGCCAGGTGATGATCATAATCAGTAACTGAGAGATGGAAAGCACAGGATTATAAATGCAATTAGGATGTCAATGTTAAAGATATATACATCAAATATGTAACAACAAATATATGTAATTATTGTTTTATGTAATTATAGTTCAAAATGCAAACCTGATACTATCTGGATATTGAACATGAATGAGCAAGGGCTTTTTGTAGAATACTGTAGAGTACGAGGGGACGAGGGGACAGAGAAGTTTTGGTGGTGAGAACTGGAGGAAAAAAGAAAAGCTGTGTGTGTTGGAACAGCTGATATTTTGCTCCATAGGCAATCAAACCAACCAGAGAGGATCAAAGGATTGTTCATACAATCACTTGCTGACCAAATGCAATGCCCAATGCATGTCATCACAGAAAACATCTTGAACTTTCTAAGTGTTTCTGGTAGAAATGCATGAGTCCACATGCCTTGACTTTTGGGCAACTCTTTAATAACTGTTGTGTAGATTTTGGACTTCTTGAATGAGACCCACTGACTGAATATGAAACTGGAATATTAACACTGAAATAGTCAGATCACGCATTCAAATGGAGGAGTGATGATTGCAAAAACATCTTAAACAGACAAATCCAATTCTCCAAATAAAGCAAAATAAAACTAAATGCTTGTTAAATTCATTATGGATTTCAAACATGGAGAAACATAAACCAATGTAAAATTAATCCATATATTAACCATAAGAACACACACAAATCTGTTATTTCATTTAGAAATCAGTGAATTGTTTTATTTATGTTCTTAAATAATGGGTATTTAAAACAAACTTGACTTGATAATTTTCCCTTAAAAATTTCAATTTCCTTTCCTCTTTGTGAGGAATGAAAGCAATTGATCATTATTTTTCTGAGATTTCAAAGTATCAATATACTGTAATATGGTTATTCCGTTTTTAAATCAAACAAAATAAAAATGATAAATTAACAGATGGTCTTTTGTAATACCTCTTGAACTCTTGAATATTTCCCTATAAATGTTGTTCCTTCATGATATTTCTCTGGAGCACAGATACATATTTTTATGAATACTTATTAAAACACTTTTTAAGTCAGGCTGAAGTCTGTCCAGCTAAATAAATTAAAAGAATTACACACAATTTCTTAGAACTGAATATAGCTAAGCATTGCTGTTTGGGTATCTACTGAGGACTGGGCAGGAACATCGATTGAGACATGCAATGCACTGTGATAGCCTAAATATTCTAGCACTGTGTCACTGTAGGCGGGGTCTGATACTTTATCAAGTCAAATTACGGCCCACACCCTCTTCACATTCTCGACCTTCATCAAGTTCTGACCTCCACCCTCCAAGTGACGTCAGAAATCACAACAACTGTCCGGACCAATAGTGTGCTGCCTGCATGCATACTTCTGGGGTCCGGGTAACTGAACAGATACACCAAGACATCTCAGAAAGGAGTCAGAGTGGGTTGAACTTTTTGAAGCTTTGTTATTTGAACAAGATGCAGTGTGAGATCGCTTTTGGGGTGTTTCGATATAATCTATAAACCGTTGATTTAGTGCTGGATTACTGCAACAAAGAGCAGTGAGAATAAAGACTCGTCGCGCGTCAAGATGTTGCAGCACGTTTTGCTTTCGCGGCAGTGAGCAAATGCGATTCGTTTCCAACCATTTGGTGTTTTGTCCATGGAGGAGTTGCGATACACGTTTCTGCGGATATTGAAGGAACAAGTATGAGCACACTTAACTATCTGAAGTGGTCAACAGAAGAACGCGGCTAGACGAACAAGGGGAGCTGTTTGTCTCAATCTCTGGTGGAGAAACAGTATGGATTATGGACCAACAAATGGAATTCCTTGACCCAATAAATTAACTTTCAAGCTGCTGCATGCTGGCACATCAAGGAATGGCAAACTCTGGCAACTCTGCAGTCATTCTGCGGCTGCAAATAATGATTTTGTCCATCGGCTGTGCGTTGATATGTTATAGTCGTTTATCCACCGCATCACCGGCACACACTCAGCGTTTGATATGCTGGCAAGCCATCATGAAGTGCCAAGGAGAGCCGGAGTGTCACTACGCGTATACTCAGTATCTTCACGCGTGCGGTCCGGTGATAAACGGCAGCAGGAAGAAATGTCCCAGCCATTGCATTTCTTCCATCATTCAGCTCAATCTGACTGTGAACGGCCCGGCACTGGAGGACTGCGAGTGCGCCTCGGACACTCTATGCAAGATGACCAAGCGAGCCATTGAGCCCTGTATGCCCAGAACGAGCCACATGGGCTGCACCGAAGCTCGTAAGCAGTGTGAGAAGGATCCCGAGTGCAGCACCGCCATGCGGGACTATCTGTATCATTGCAGGAAACTGTTCGGAGGAGAGCGCTGCTCGGACGACTGCCGGCGGGTCATCACGAACATGCGCTCCATCCCCAAAGCCCAGCAGCTGGACACTTGCGTGTGCGACGGCACAGAGAGGACCATATGCGAGTATGTCAAAGTCAGCATGAAAAACTTCTGCTTTAACGACCGATACGGCGGAAGTGGCTTTTCAGATACCGAGGACGACTTGGAGGTTGACTACGAGACGGAATATGAGACCGAGGAGAGTGATGCCTGGGATTTAAGAGCACAAAAGAGTTCGATTATGATGTCCACCGTGTTGACAATTTTTCCTCTTGTCATTATAAGATAAGGCGTGTATATTAGACACAATATTGTATGATTTTGCTAAAGTGAAAATATTACCTATAAAGCCACAGAAGAACTGTTGTGCGTCTCCTAATAAAACACAAAAGATGTTTGACTGAAGCAGCACTGCAGACCATTCTGTGTGTGACATCAAAGTACAGCGAGAGCGATTAGACAGCATTTTTTTTACATTTTGTTTTGATGTCAAATAAGTCTGTCGCTGTTTTGCATTTTTGTTAAAGCAGTGTTGCTGTTGTAAAGTTATACAGCTACAGTTGTGTTGCTGGGTTTTAAAGCAGGTTTGATTTTTGATTTTCTTCCTTATCAGTCTGTCTTTACAGGATTTCACTGTCCACTCTGTTCAAATGTGGATGAATGGCTACACATAGATGTGTGCGCACTGTCAGAGCTGTGTGAGATCACTACCATCCTGCTTTTGTGGGGGTGGGTAGGGGTGTTAAATAATTATAATATTTTTTTTGTTTTGTTTTTTCCCAATAAGTTTTTAACATTCTAAAAGCTCTTTATTCCAGAGATACTACAAGCTAGTCAGTGTATTCAGTAGGTGTAATGTATTGTAAGTTGCTTCAGAAGTATTGCAAGTATTACATACAACAATAATAAAACAGCATTGACAAAGGAAATTTACTTTTGGTACTAAAGTACTTTTAAAAGCAAGTACTTCTGTACTTTTACTTAAGTAAAAATCTGTCTTTACAACTTCTACGTGTAATGGAGTAATATTTGACCTTCAGTATCTGTATGAGGTGTGTACTTTGTCCGCCTCTGTACATAGTTGAATGTGCGGGCGTACCACGAGACGTGCTGCACCAGATGTATCTCATATGGTAAATTACTGACAGAAAAGTAGCCCCCCTGAAAGAGTAGGGTCTTCGAATAATTCACATTGTATTTGGTCCTATTAGCTAGAAAGTCCTGTTTTCCTTACGTTTGCTTAGGCGCTTAAAGAAGAAAATGAGAGAAGAAAACCAGAATCCTATAGTGAAAGGTTGTTTTTCAAAACCTAGTTGAGCTGCCAAAATCTGCACACCATGAAAAGGAGTAATTTGTCTTTATGTAAAGAAAATATGTTGGAAATATGTGCTCCGCTATATATTAAGTTATTATGAAACTTCTATTCAAAGAGATAAATACTGGAAGTTTATTTTTGTATGAAAGATTGGTTAGTGTAAAATTCTAGGGAAACAAAGTGATTATTGTAAATGTGTATAATGTTTCTTTATCATATAATTGTGTGAATAATGTTGATAAACAATACCATGTAATACTGTTTATAATGTTCATAAAGATTGGCTTCAAATTATTCCAAAGATCATCTGACTTATGTGTCTGGTTATTTCACTATACAAACCAATACAATGTATATATATATATATACAAACCAATACAATGTATATATATATATATATATATATATATATATATATATATATATATATATATATATATATATATATATATATATATATATATATATATATATATATACACACTACTGTGCAAAAGTCTTAGGACATTTGTATTTTCGCCAACAAAAAATGGTTAAGTCAGTTATTTCTATCTATTGCTCTAGTGTGTCAGTAGGAAATATCATCAATATTTTGCCATTAATTTTAGTAATCCAGTTGGATTTTGTTGTCAGACAAGGAGTCTGACAACAGCCAGTGCTCCACACAGAGATCTCTCACCATCATCCAGTCCGTCTGGAGTGACATGAAAAACAGAAAAAAACTGAGACAGATTAAATCCAGAAGAACTGTGGCAACGACTCCAAGATGCTTGAAGAAACCTACCTGCAAAGCTACAGTACTGTGAAAAGTTTTAGGCACTTGTGTAAAAATGCTGTAAAGTGAGGATGCTTTCAAAAATAATGTCATAAATAGATTTTATTTATCTATTAACTATCAACTAAATCAAATCAACATTTGGTGTGACCAACCTTTGCGTTTAAAACAGCTTTCGTCATAGGTACACTTGCACAGTTTTTCAGGTAGCAGGTAGGATTCTTGGAAGCGTCTTGGAGTTGTTGCCACAGTTCTTCTGAATTTAGTCTGTCTCAGTTTTTTCTGTTTCTTCAGTCACTCCAGACGGACTGGATGATGCTGAGATGAGATCTCTGTGTGGAGCACTGGCTGTTGTCAGACTCCTTGTGCATACAGCAATCTCACTGGATTATTCCATTTAATGGCAAAAGAAATGTTTAGAAATGTAAACTGATATTTCCTACTGACACACTAGAGCAATAGATAGAAATAACTGACTTAACCATTTTTTGTTGGCGAAAATACAAATGTCCTAAGACTTTTGCACAGTAGTGTGTATATATATATAAATATATATATATATATGTGTGTGTGTGTGTGTATATATATATATATATGTATGTCTAATAACATTTACCATCTGCAGCTAGATTTTAATGATTGTTATATTTATCAGTTGTGCAACAGATGTCTACTGAGAGTTTTTATGCCCATCATGCGGATCTGATGTCAGGCAAATGAAGGTATGTTTTTGCTTTCTATTACACATTTGATAGCAGATTCATGAAATAACATACCATTTTAAAATATGCTAATAAAATGAGCATTAAATATCACAAGTCATTATAAAGTAATTTAGTCAGTAATGTTCTTATCACCAAAACTTCAATTTCCACCTGACGTCCCTCGCAGTTTGTAAATATGACCAAAGTCATTATCACGAGCATGTGCTAGTCAAACATTTTGGCTCTGTCTGTGCCTGCACTTGACCTTGTAAACATAAATGTTTACAGAGGGAGTTAGTCTAAGTTCCCAGAGACTCTTGACATCTAAGGAAACAAATGAGGTTGTCTTTAAACAGGATCAGAA
Source organism: Sinocyclocheilus grahami (assembly GCF_001515645.1). Lineage (NCBI taxonomy): Eukaryota > Metazoa > Chordata > Actinopteri > Cypriniformes > Cyprinidae > Sinocyclocheilus > Sinocyclocheilus grahami. Next base: position 3,139,969 of record NW_015505271.1, on the reverse strand, counting down.
TTGAGCATGAGCCAAGCAAAGCCTTGACTGGCTTATTTGTTCAAAGCTTGAGTGTTTATTTAAAGTCTTCACTCAGGCTGACAAGGAAAAAAAGCTGTGTTTGCGTGAATGAAGCCTCAAGTAGCCATCAAAAACTCACTCAGTGTGCTACTGTGTGTGTTTAAGTGGGCTTGTTACTGCTTAAAATTTGAGTAGCACTCAGTGTGAGTAGCATTTGGGAAGTACAAATCTCCTCTTGGATTCCATATGCATCTTTGTTCAGTTACGTTTAATATAACAATACCAGCTTGATACCTAGTTAGCATTTCAAATACAAATGTGCAGAAAGGTATTATCCCACAAAATGTAATAGAATTACATTACACACAGAAATTAATCTCTGAGAAAACACTGAATTTTTATGCTATGTTACAAGAGTTCTAGAGATTCAAGATGGGAGCCATGGTGCTTAGTTCATTTCGAGGCAGACGTGGGACAAGGCTTCACAGTCTTAATGAATGACGGAGAAGTCGAGTGGCACTTCTGTCATGCTAATACTAAACACACAATAGAGGCAGCACACAATGACCTGGCACTTCATTCTGTCTTCTAGCTGACACCTCTAGAAAGAGCAGAGCGAGCATTCTTAAGAGAGCAGAAGGAGGAGATGGTACTATGTAAATTTTGTTAATCGGATCCAAATGGAGGAGGTTACTTTTTCAAAAACTATATTCTTTAATATCTTTTACACTTTATTTGTATCTATACCTGTTAGGAACACATTTTACTAGAAAAGGTAAAAATGTAAATACATTATTTTTGGGAGGGTAAATACTTTGCATAAATGAGCAGTATTTTTTTCTATTTTTGTTTTGTGAGGAAACCTTTGGATTTCATATTTTTGTGATGTAAAAATTTATCAGAAAATATGTATTTATTGATAGTCTGTATTTTAGTTACTCTTTAATGTATAAGCAACAATGGCATGTAGAAATAGTTTAAAATATTTTAGAGAGATGAAATTTTTCTTTTAGTGTTCATTTTTTCTTCTTTTCTTTCTTTCTTTCTTTTAAACCAGATATTTATCAATTATTTTCAACAGGTTTCATGCTGAAAATACAATCTAAAAAAATGCTGGTTTAAAAACAATCATTGCTGGGTTAATTGGCAACCCAGTGCTGGGTAAGTAGCCTATTGGACAGAACACATATGGGTTATTTGAATAGTTGAGTTTTATTTAACTATTTAAAAAATTACTATATTGCTGGTTTAAAATGGGCTGGAAAAAAAAAATCACACACAGAATTAATAGAGGCAACAGCAATAATCAAAAGATGAACATTTATTAATAAGCAAGAACACCAATGGAAAAAAAGACAAATTTAATTTGGTTTATTTGGGTGAATAAAGCATAGTTTACAATATTACATACACTCTTAAAAATAAAGGTGCTTCACGATGCCATAGAAGAACCTTTTTGTCTAAATGGTTCCATAAAGAACCTTTAACATCTGAAGAACCTTTCTGTTTCACAAAAGGTTCTTTGTGGTGAAAGAAGGTTCTTCAGATTACAAAAAGGTAAGAAAGAGATGGTTCTTTAAAGAACCTTTGACTGAATAGTTCTTTGTGGAACCAAAAATGGTTCTTCTATGGCATCGCTTGAAGAACCTTTTGAAGCACCTTTATTTTTAAGAGTGTACATTCAAACTTGTTTAACAGGCATTTAAGAAATAAAAATACGTAACATTTAAAAGTAACATTTTAATTCAAGTGTATTCAACCGTTCTGTGTTATCCTTTTTAACCAAAATAGTTCTGATTCTCGTGCCGGTGTGTCGCCACAAATCTGAGCCGGTGATGGGCTGCTGTTCGGCGGGGGTGTTGTGCCGAAATCAGTGACCTATCAAAAACTGTGACCAGGGGTCGCTGTTCAGCAAATGTTCTCACGGGAGCGTGCACGCGTTAGATCAGACGATAGTAGTAGGCTAATACACTAGCTGACAACAGCAGCATTCACGTTTCATTTCTTTTCTATATAAGAATTTAGATGCTGGTGACCATATCTAGCTTGTTTTCTTTGGTCTTAAGACATGAAACTTGTTTTACAGCACCGCTCGCCATATCTGACACTGATCATTCGGCTTCAGCGTCTGATCTAATGCGTGCACGCTCCTGCGAGAACATTTGCTGAACAGCGACCCCTGGTCAGTTTTCGATAGGTCACTGATTTCGGCACAACAGGTGTTGAACTGCAAACCTCAGACCGCCATCTCGCATTTCACTCGTAACTGAAAGATGCTGTGACTGACTTCATAACCTGCCCATAAACTGAGATTAGAGAACATATTTTAACGGCAAAACACATTAAATTCAGTATTATAATGATTAAAAATCAGTTTATGTTATGCAAGGCAAAAGGCGTTTGCGTCATGCGAAACGACCGCTCCTGATGCATTTAGCTGACTGACATCTTATCCCTGTATGTTGCGTTGCGTAAAATAATATAATTTACAGCACAGTAAAGACTTTATAGATGGCATAAAACGTCTACAATCCTTTAATTCACAGAAGACGTGCACCGGTTCGGCGGCGCTGAGAACCACTCTCTCCTGAAGAGGATGCAGAAATCCCGCACTCTGACTGTAAACAGCTGAGTTGAAGTAACCCCGCGCTGGGTTGTTTCGTCGGAGGGAGCGGGAGGAGAGTATAGTTTCAGCAAAATTGACCCAGCAGTCACTAAACCAACGGCTGGCTAAACTACCCAGCATATGACCCAACAGGCTCCACCCAGCAGTTATTTAGAGTGTATTTGCAAAGAATGCATACTGAACTTCCTGCGTGTTGTTTTCTCTCAGTTTGAAGTAACAAGATGAGGTGAGCTGACTATTCATCCTCTTCAGGTGAAGGGCCCCATTGGGACTTTGTAAAAGGGGAACCATTTCTCAAATCAGACATGCTGTGTTGAACCTGTCGCATCCAGTTTTTGTTGAGAACAGACCCCTTTAAAACTGACAGCACTGTTGTTAATCCAGTTATGTCCACATATTTGAGTTTAAGGGAAGTGAAAAACAGCAGAGCAGAAAATGTTGTTTAAGATTCCTATTACTTTTACATTTTTAATTATTGTATTGGGATACTGATTCACAGCATCCTCTCACCTCATCAGTTGACTCATTCCTGCATCCAGCTCATCTCTCTGACAACATCCTTGCATCCCTGGACCAGAGCTGAGCTAATTCGCTAGGGCAGCTATCTCTAACATTCAGAGCGTCAAACAAACACATATCAGTTCATCCACACAGCACTGTAATAATCCATGTATATTTACTGTATATTCACTGAAATGCATAATGTACTGTACTTTTCTGTCAATAAACAGTGTATCAGATTGCTAGCTGTGCTTTTACGTTTCAAAACAAAGATTCAAATATAAAAAACGTGGCAAACACGCTCATAAAGCCTCACCAGACGCGCGTTCATTCCTCTCCACGGCACCGCTGAACGTTCTTCACCATATATAACTTGTAATATGATTATCATAGATTGATATTATCAGAGCCGCGTGTGCAGTACCCTTTCCGTGAGGGAAACGCGCCTTCAAAACACCCAGCGGTAAATTCCCAGACGTGAAGACCCCCCTCTCCCCCCTCTAGTGACGCAGAGGTGTCAAATTTTACTGCTCTGAAATGGCCGCTGAGTTGAGAGACATCAGACGCGCTGGCTGAGAGCGCTTTTGATATGGAGAGCGCGTCTTTGACAGAAGCGCGTCTATTGCGCAACCTGGACAAAACGCTACATATCTCACCGATGGAAGCACGCAGAAACGTGAAAATGGTCTTGTCTGAAAGAAGAGATCCTAATCTAAAAGATAATATATATAAATATAAAGATATCTGTGGCTGTTTGCGGCTGACTGAAGCAGTGCTACGAGTATAAATGTAAATTCGCTCAGAGGTGACAACATTTTACATCGTGATTCTATCGAAGATAATTCGATCTGTGATTGTCACACAATGAAATAATCTACATCGTCAAATTCCTGAGAATGAGAGCTTTCTTGTGATATATGACTTGACTTTTTTGTGAAAAATATATAAAATACACATTCTTCGTAATAATTATTCGCAGTGGTTAGGCGGAAATTCGTGTGTGGGACGAATAGATTTCTAAGCTTAATTTTACTGCTTTATGAATATAAAAACCACAATGTATGTATTCTTTGTAAAGAAGACACTCCAAGCTTTCAAATGAACCCATATATGGGCTTATCCCATATAAGGAAGGCTATGTAAATGAAGCATAAACATTTTTTAACGCGATTTTGCAGAGTTTAACTGGTTTTAATAGCTTACTATTAAAACAAACGTATACACATACACACATGCTGGTTTTTCTGTTAGAGTATCACAGTCATTTAACTTGTCCTTCTGCTTTTGCTGCTTCAGAAAGTTGGAGGTTGCCTGTAAGTCCAACCTCTAAACATTTCTTGACTGTGGATTCTGTGACCTCTGCGATCAGATAAAGCTGAACCATCAAATAAAATCAAGTACATCTTTTAATGAGACTTTCAGGATGAAAAAAAATGTGCTATGCTTCTTGTTAATGCCTTGTCATTGAATCATGTAGCCTCTATCTTTGTTTCCATATTTTATATAAAAAAAAGAGGGGGGGAAAATCATTTGATTTTAAACTTACTTTTTAGTTTGAGGAGCTCCTCATTCATTATATAAACAGGTTCATATTCTCCACCAGACATTCAGTTCTTGGTGAAGTGTAGTCTCCAAGAAAACAAAATACTGGCCCTTCTCATATGTAAGTGGCAGGGCATCCACATCATCCAGGAACGTTGAGGACACCTCCAGTCCTCGCCGTCTCATCCTGTAGGTGGCCAGCTCCACTCTGCCTTTCACTCTCATGAAGGTCTTCCTCTGAAAGAGAACATGTGTTTGTATAGAAGTATACTAAGAAGGTAGTCTTTATTATGTATACTCGGACCCTACATGAGCAAAATACTTTTTTAATATTGTAAATATTTTTTTTCTCTTTTTAAAGTTTTGAATTCTAACCTGTTCTATGCACATGGTGGCTCATGAGCTTAAAGCTGTGAATTATAATGAATAAAGAGCAAATGGGAAAGAAATAGCTCCTCAAACATTTCTTATGATTTTCAATATTGAAAACAGCTGTGCTGCTTAAAATGTTTGTGGAAATGGTCATACTTCTTTTTCCAGAATTCTTTGATGATTTTTCAAAATATCTCTTGATCAAGTTAATGCATTCTTGCTGAATAAAAGTATTTATTTTTTTATTGCATTCTTTTTTTAAGTAGCTTTATTGACCCCTTACTACTGAACAGTAGTGTATACATTTTAACATTTGTATATGTTGTATAAATGAACATTCATTAATATATTATGAGCAAATGTTGAGAGATACAAAAGGCTCTGACCCGTATCCAGCTTGGATGGCTATATCAGACTCAAACACAGCTGTCTTGCCGCAAGGTATCCTGATGACATCACACTCATCTTCATCAGACGTATCCGGCTCTCCACAGTCGTCATCCCCATTACACCTCAGATTTTTGTTTATGCATATCCCTGAGGGCAGAGTAATATTCTTAAAACTGAATATTTTTTGAAAATTCACCCTACAACTAAATTTCTACCGGCCAGCTTTGCAAAGACAAAAAATACTAACCTGAAGCACACTGCCATTGAGAGTTCTTGCAGACAGGTGGAGGGTCCATCTGGTATTTGGTAGAAGGTTTACAGGGTTTCCGCTCTCCAATTGGGAATATGCATCTAGAGCCTTTAAACTGCCCAAAGACCTCAGTACCTCTAGAACGATGCTGTGTTATACACAGACACAGTTGAATGCTTCACATTTATTCATCTTAGACGAATTGTGTGTGACTTGTTGCATTATTATTAAATCAGAAGGACTTCACACGACAATTTGAAAGACATGATACATTCACGAGTGTGAGACAGATGAAAAGACAGGTGTTGAAATAGAGAGAGTGACAGAGGAGAACAGAAATTGCGGTACTGTCATATTAGTGCACGGGTCGCAGGATGTCCACTGGAACCAGGTGCTCATTTTGCAGTCGATTGATCCAGGATCATTAATTTCCCGCACCTCTCATCTTGACCCTTGTCTTTAAGAAAGATAAATAATGATCAGCTTAATAATCACTTACAATTCCAATTCCAATCTTGTGCATGACTTTGGTTTAACATAAAAAATAAACATAAAAGTACTATTTTCCCACATTTTCCAAATCTAAACGTATAGCATGCACTCCAATTTTTGTGTATTTGTCCGTTATGCTCTTTCCATTAACCTGATAAAGAATGCATATCGTTACACAGAAAGCAGCTAAACCCTTCATGGTGAAGCTTTGGACGGTCCTCTGTGTGGGAATTTGTACGCTTGTATTTAAGCATCGATGTTAATAATTATCGGCAAGTTTTTTAGAGTTGACAGGAGGTTTGGAAATGTGTGTGTCTCCAAAGGTGGGATTTTACCATAACTGTCTGTTAAACTATCTGACTAACATATTTCAAGCTGTTTTTGCCTGCTTTTACCAGATTTTTTGCACAGAATCTATATTTTCTTATAAAAAAAATTCTTGTTTTAAAATGCTATTAGCATTCTCTGTATTAAGTACAAATCATTCATATTCTACACTATAGTATTTAATATAGCAATTTTATATAGATGAGGATAAATAAAATGTTACTCAATCCTGGGATTGCATTCTATTTGTTATGTTTCGATGGAGTCTTTAAAAGGTAAATATGTTTAAATAAGACAAAAAAATCTTTAAACAAATAAGTAAAAACTATGCAATTTCTACGTTTCCTCAATTTAGTTTCACTTTAGTTCAGTTTAGTGTAAAACTAAACCCTTTTTTCTGACCATGAGATCATTGATTTCACAGGCATGTTGAAATCTCAAACAAATACTATTGACATCAGAAGTCCAAAAGTGATTACTGGTTGCAGGCTTTTGGGAATGCGTCTGTTTGTTCAATGTATATGTATAAATGTCAGTCTTAATGCACAATCCTATATATGGATGTGTGTGGTTAAGTATTACTTATATTTGAATTCCTTCAAATAAATTATTTGAAGGTGCACTCATACACATAGTGAGAAGTGTATTTACTTAAGCCTAGATTCCTACTTTCAAAGTGAATGACCTATCAGCAATCTGCACTTCATCTGTGCCAAATCAGCCTTCACTCATCAAATTCAACCATGTCACAAAACAATACAGCTCTGATGATGTCTTTGTGCAGGGTCAAAGAGGAATGTTGGCCAGGCAAAGTGGAGGTCAATGAATATAGATCCTTGTTCTGTACACTACAGCTATGTGCTGAGAACACCACTTTTTAATGTTTCAGACACTTCCCCTCAGCTCACTCAGGAAGGTGGAGAGGCATGAACTGCACTCCTCTCCTCTTTTCCTGTTTTTGGGGCACTATTGGGAGACTTGTACTATGCTGGCTCTATCTGCAGCCTCAAAACTACATTAAAACGTATAGGTCTAGAGACATTAATACTTTTTAAAAATCGTATTATTATTCAGTCCTGCACTTTAAGCATCTTCAAGGAACCCTGAAAAAAGCTCTATAAATAAAATGCATTATTATTATTGTTTAAAATAATCAGAATGATCATTTTAGATTAAGAATGTACTGTATATGGTCAAAACATAAATACATGAACTTCATATGCAAAAAGCCTGTAGGAGATATGGCCTGGTTTCACAGACAGGGCTTAGATTAAGCCAGGATTAGGCCATACCTCAATTAGCACATATAAGTAGCTTTTAAACATGCCTTGGAAAAATAAACAATAAAAAAATTAATAGATTAAAAAAACATTACTGGTGTGCATCTTGAGACAAACAATGGCACTGACATATTTTAAGATATGTTTGTGTAGTTTTATTTCTATAAATACTTTTCTCCATCTTTAGTTATGCAAGCATTTTCTTTACCCATTCCTTCTCATATATGTCAGCAGTGTCAGCAGAGGAAGGGTTGTGAGGAAGGAAGGATGAACAGAGAGCTGATTTTCTTTTCTGGCTTTCAGAATGTTCTAGGGTTTAGTGAAAAGGAAATCTGCACACAGTATATGTAAATGTATGCGACCTCTCATTTTCATGGGCGCAGAATACGCGGGGGACATAAATTCGTGTGTTCCATAGAGGTTTTCAGGGGCCAGTGTGAATAAATCTAGATTCAAATTAAAAGAGAAAAGATAGTCTATGCATGACCTGGTGTATTATTCGTATCCAAAATGGATCCACTCCCCTGCAGTGTATGTTTCATTCATACTCGAAGCCGGAGGCCGCTCTCACGCAGAAAGTCCAAAACAGATTCACAGAAGTAATAACTTATGACGTGCCAGGAAATCCCTAATATGGACAAAGGCATCCACAATTGCAACAATTTACTGTTTATGTGTGTTTTTCAAGTCATCTCCATAATAAACAAAGTATCTGAATAATGCAGTGCTAACTGACATAGCATTTATTACAGTTTAGAAACTATAATATATATATATATATTTTAGGGCTGGTAAGCGATTCAAACATCAAATTTGGTTGAGAAATTACTCCCAAAAGTTCATTTAAAGTCATTGTTGTGTAAAGCATCAAACAAACATTACAAAAAGTAGCTTCAGCAAGAAATATTTTGTGTGATAAAATGTATTACATATACTCTTTTGGACCATGAGGGTGAGTAAATGATGACACAATTGTCATTTCTGCGTGGGTGAACTATACTTTTAATAATTTATTTTATTAATTTTATTAATATTACTATGGAAATATGAAAGTATTTCTTTAAGGAAATTATACTCTAAATAATAAACTAAAACTGTCAGTAGGTGGTAGTAAATGATTAAGTCATCGAGTAATTTATTCATTCATTTGATTCGTTCACATGGCTGATTCATTCAGGAGTGAAGTAAATGGTTCTTTATGAATGGTCCATTGAATCATTAGGCTTGTTCGACTTGAAGCAGATCATCACCATCAGACCAATCGGTGTGTGACATCAAAGTACCGCAAGAGCTCTCGTGGTACTTTGATGTCATACACACAGCACTGCTTCAAATCCAACACGCCTATGGCCAGTGGTTCAACGCTCCAAATGGTTCACCCAATTCGTTCAAAACGTGCATTAAAGTCGGCATGAAACAGAAGTAGCAATTGTCTTTTTTTCTCTACTGTGACGTCTATCCGAGTGAAACGGCATCTGAAATGAGAGGGTGGGACTTGATTTCATACTTCGGGAATTGATTGGATCGTTGGAAGTTGGGGTGTTGCTAACAAAATGGAGGCGGATATGAATGCCAGTTTCCAGTTAGTTGTGGGGGGATTTCTCTCCACTTTGGTCCATTGAATCATTAGGCTTGTTCGACTTGAAGCAGATCATCACCATCAGACCAATCGGTGTGTGACATCAAAGTACCGCAAGAGCTCTCGTGGTACTTTGATGTCATACACACAGCACTGCTTCAAATCCAACACGCCTATGGCCAGTGGTTCAACGCTACAAATGGTTCACCCAATTCGTTCAAAACGTGCATTAAAGTCGGCATGAAACAGAAGTAGCAATTGTCTTTTTTTCTCTACTGTGACGTCTATCCGAGTGAAACGGCATCTGAAATGAGAGGGTGGGACTTGATTTCATACTTCGGGAATTGATTGGATCGTTGGAAGTTGGGGTGTTGCTAACAAAATGGAGGCGGATATGAATGCCAGTTTCCAGTTAGTTGTGGGGGGATTTCTCTCCACTTGATTCACCGCAACACCCCTAGCATGAAGACATTTTTTATTTATTGAGGAAGACGAGGACGATCAACGGCACAAAACATACCTAACAGCACGCACGCAGAGAGAGACTGCCTGAATGACTGAGCGTGTCCTCAATCAGGTTAAGTCATACTCATAAAAAATAGTTTGCCATGTCCTAAGAGTAATGTTGTGGTAATATCCTAATATCCTTTCAATTTTAAAGGTAGTCTCCCCCATGGCTTGTGTCAGCACTGGTCAATGCATTGATTTTGAGAATTCTATAAAGCATCAGCTTCAGTTTTCCCCCCTGTTGTTTATACCAGCGTTTACCCCTCACGTCCCTAGCTCCGCCTTTGCGCCATAGCCCGTGACCGGAAGAGAAGATGAGTCGTTTCGAGGGGGAGGTTAACGTTTTTGAGGGCACATGAATTTAAAAAAAATAATGAAGTGCGCGGATAAATTATTTATAATAAACACTACAGTATTCCATTAAAAAGTAAGAATTTTCCATTTTGATTTCATGGTAACTTTAAGAAATGAAATGCTGCTGTTGCTCGGAGACGAACAGTTCTGCTTTGTCTTTATATTTTCGTTGGCAAAACTGAGCAAAACAATTGGGCAAAATAACAGTATTAACTTCTTACTTACTGAACTGTTGTATAAGATCAGTATTTGCACTCGTGTGATATTGCACTTAGCCTATTGCTTAACTATATGATGTAAATATGAGACAAAAACTCAAACAGGGGCATTTTTTGCCTCATATCTTGAATTTTAGTGACATTCTACGTTCTCTAGGCTCCATCACTCAGTGAGTTGTTGCCCTGCCTCATATTTGTTATCAATCAACTGTATGAAATGTCAGATGAACCACAGGTCTGGGGCGGGGCAAGTACGTTAAATGTGTTAGTCATTTTAAAGCGTTATTTATAGATACATATGCCTTATTCCGTGATAAAAATGGAAAGAAATTGTAATATATGAACAAATTATAAAAAATATAGGAAAAAATATAGTGTCCCCCTCACTTCTGAAATGATGGCAACGCCCCTGCTCATTTGATCAAATCTTTCAGGAGAAATTGCCTTATGAAAAATATGTCCATATTATATTTATGCAATATTATCAAGTTCAGCTTTTTGCTAAAATAATTTGTGACCTTCAATTCAAGGTTGATCAATCACTAGTATTTGCATAGTTACAGGAAATGTTATAAAGGGCGCGTTAAGGTGCGCGGTACCTGTGGGAGGCGCTCGAGTCTCCATCAGTTTGGGGAGGCTGAGGACCGCCTGTTTGGTGGAGGTTTCACTCGATCAAACTGTCCACGGCTCTCATCTGCACCATTCTGAGTTTGTTGTCAGCGTTTGAGGTGTGGAGTTCAAGAATGCACGATAGCGGTAAGTGACGGATACCGTGGCGCATTAATCCTCACGTGTTACCTGTGTGGTGTTTTTGCCTTACCTGTCAGTGCGGCATGTGTTGCTGTTTGACTTGATGTCAAGTAGGGTAGCAAAAGCAAAAAACGCTGAAACATGAGAAATTTATTTACATTTAAAAATTAAATGACTATGAACTCTTTATATTTTCTTGTCTTATTTAGGGATTTTAATTACTTCACGGGAGTAATAGGCCTACAGCCTTTAAACTACAAATTAAGAGACTTAAACAATTTTAACAAGTGTTTAAAAAAAAAAAAGGCTACGCAGTTAAGTGCTCCATTTTAGTAACATACTATGTAAACTATTCAATTATTTGAAAACAAAAGTAGACTACAAAGATTGTGTACCATAAATTTCAGCATCAAGTAGTTAAAAAAAGGGTTTGTGGAATGTCAAAACCAGGGGAAAAATGACAATCAGTTGTCTTACCAAGTTCATAGGTGTCATTTTATAGGCTACTAAAGTGTACTTATGTTTTATTATTCCGTGCTAATCTGCTATTAGTAATGTATTTTGTGCATGGCTAATGTGTAACTGTTTGTAATACTGATGATGTGGAATTGTGCCTCTGTTTATGAACACCCTCAACTCTTGCTTCCTCTGTTTTAATGAAACTTAACTGTTGTGACTTTTGGGTTCATTTAAGTTACTGAACAGCCAGGGGCCATGAGACAAGTCCACATCGGAGTATAAACAAGCCATTATGTTACTGCACTGAAAGGTGTCCAGTTTTAAATGGAATATCCCAATCTCAGACATCTGGATCTCAGAAGTGTTATCAAAACATTCAGGGGATTTGTATGGTCTTGGTTCTAAATTCTAAAAAGAGTTTGAATTCAGTAATGCAGTGTGCCATCATCTCCTGAGCTTGTGTGCTCCTCCATCTTGTGTCTTACTTGGCTCATCTGGGTTAATGTGTAGATAGTCATAAGATTTCTTGATGTATTTGTCTGTGAATTTTCTCAGTCATTCAGGTTATCACAGAATGTGTTGAACTCATTCTGAAGCATCTGGGCATTCAGATTGAAAACGTCTTAAGTTCTCTTTGTGAATTAGGGAGTTAGATATTAGGCAAAATCCATGTATTGGCAAGACCGCAGAAGAATGTTCGGTTTCTTTTTTTAATATGACTCATCAATGATATGCCTCACAAATAAGTTTCTATTAAAACTCAGTTTCCTTTTCTTATCTGATCAGCTGTAAGACATGTCCGATATCAAACTGTTGGATTGATTATTGCTTGTGCTGTATGTGCATTTTGATTGGTATGAATATAATGCCCCTCATAACCCATGTTTAAAAGTAACTTTTATATGTGCATTTCACAGCAAAAAAGTTTTTATGATTGTGTGAATTTTTATCACCATTTTATTGTGTGCTTGTATAAGAGGATGCAGATTTGCTTGGTGCTTGTAAAGCAGAAAAAACTCATGATTGTGTGTCTTCTTGCACAAGAACCTTCTTATAACAAACACTTATCACTCTTGTTTTATGGTTGCCACATTACAGGCCATTTTACATCGCATGACCCTCGACACCGAGTAGTAATGAATATTGTCTTATAGCAATTCTGCCACTGTTTTCCGCTCTTGATAATCAAAACTCAGCTGATAAACTATTCATATCTCTGTTTGTCAGCTGCTCAGTGTCATAAAATGTTACTCTTCTAGCAGTTGAGAGTTCATAATTTTATATCATTTATATTACTCTTGAAATTAATTGATTTGCCAAGTTTGTTTTTTAGTTGATTTAAATGTATATTTATGCTGTCATAGTTTCTGCTTGTGCAATATAAAAGGATAATGCAAATGCTGCTCATGGTCACAACCTAATAGAACTATGAGTTAATTATAAAACTTTTTCATATCTATTTTGTCATTGTCTGTCAGCTGCTCAGTGTCATAAAATGTTACTCTTCTAGCAGTTGAGAGTTCATAATTTTATATCATTTATATTACTCTTGAAATTAACTTGATTTGCCAAGTTTGTTTTTTAGTTGATTTAAATGTATATTTATGCTGTCATAGTTTCTGCTTGTGCAATATAAAAGGATAATGCAAATGCTGCTCATGGTCACAACCTAATAGAACTATGAGTTAATTATAAAACTTTTTCATATCTATTTTGTCATTGTTTTGTCTCTGCTTTTGGTTCCTGCTGCATTACGATTTTGTAAACTCATAAGCTTGGGTCTAAATATTGGTCACAGCAAATTCATGTCAGATAAGGAATAGATGATCTGAGCAAATCAGATTTACTTCTCAAATTTAAACTGGGAAAAGTAATTCTGCCCAAAGACAAGCCCTGAAAGGAGAGCATTTGGGCAGTCTTGAAAATCATGGGATTGGAAATGTGTTTTTAGGGCTGATGAGCTGCTGGAAAAGGATTAACAGGTTTTAATTGCTCAAACTTTGATCTGCCCACCTTTGCTCTCTTGCTGTCTCTTTCCACTTTCTGCTGAGATATACACTGCTAAACACTATTGGCTGCTCAAGGTATGTCTTTCAGACCATTTATATTATATTTTATCTTTGCCAAATTATCTTTCCTTCATTGAATGAGACACTGTTTTAATTTAACTGATTGAAGCTTATCTATCTGTTGGGGGATCTTATGTGACTGTGAATCCTTTGGTTGAGATGAACAGCCTTTCCCTCGATCTCTGAAATTAGTCCACAATGATTACGGGGTTTTTAGGGCTGATGAGCTGCTGGAAAAGGATTAACAGGTTTTAATTGCTCAAACTTTGATCTGCCCACCTTTGCTCTCTTGCTGTCTCTTTCCACTTTCTGCTGAGATATACACTGCTAAACACTATTGGCTGCTCAAGGTATGTCTTTCAGACCATTTATATTATATTTTATCTTTGCCAAAGATGTGTAAGTTCTAAAGCTTATACATTTTGATTGATTTTATTGATTAAAATGTGCTTTGATTGATTGTTTGGAATTGGGGAGATTAGAAATTGAAATGAAAGGAGTGATTATTTCTTTGCAACCTTGTAAAGATTTTCCCATCAATGTCATTTTCTTATAAATCCTGTATTTCAGGAATGGGAAAACATTTTTGGCACTTTTGTTTTGTTTTGCCTACTAAGCAGGAAGTGTTTTTTTCTGCTGACACTGTTTCCTCTCTTTCTTTCCTTTGCCTTTCTGTCACTAACAGAATCTATGGGCCAAGTTAAAATAGTCTGTAGAGTTTTACATTTCTTGATGTGTATGTAACGAATGATGTGAATTTGAACAATTGACTTCTTTGTACTTGTAGATAGACACATGGATGTTGGTGTTAAATCTGATAAACCGATAAACATGTACGTAAATGCTTGTTTCTGTGACTGAATGTCATGAATAAGAGCGACACTAGTCACATTTCACCTCTCTCATCTATCAGCTTCTTTTGTTTATTATATTCATTGTTTTTTTTTGTTTTTTTTCTCTCTCTCTCTCTATCCAGGCGCAGTGCTGAGAATGTGTGTTTGCTGAATATCCTACCTGTGTGTGTCCACTAGTTTCTTTTGCCTCTCGGCTGGGTTTTGTCCCGTCTTTTGCTTTCATTCTCCTGTAATGAAAGCTGTAACGAATGATGTGAATTTGAACAATTGACTTCTTTGTACTTGTAGATAGACACATGGATGTTGGTGTTAAATCTGATAAACCGATAAGCATGTACGTAAATGCTTGTTTCTGTGACTGAATGTCATGAATAAGAGCGACACTAGTCACATTTCACCTCTCTCATCTATCAGCTTCTTTTGTTTATTATATTCATTGTTTTTTTGTTTTTTTTTCTCTCTCTCTCTCTCTCTCTCTCTCTCTCTATCCAGGCGCAGTGCTGAGAATGTGTGTTTGCTGAATATCCTACCTGTGTGTGTCCACTAGTTTCTTTTGCCTCTCGGCTGGGTTTTGTCCCGTCTTTTGCTTTCATTCTCCTGTAATGAAAGCACCCACCATGTCACAGCCACCTGATGCAGAGCCCATTACTGTGGTACCAGCAGAACCAGCAACAGCTACTGAACCAGCATCTGCCACAACACCCACCGCACCCGTCACCAGAACTTCATTCTGGAGGGAAAGGAGAAAAAGTACAGTCTGGCCTCTTCTTTTTGAAGATATTTTTAAATAGGGTTGATGTTACCTACAGCAAACATGTAAAAGTTATTGTTTATTTGTTTGTTTTAAATGGTAAATAATGAGCTGTTTCTCTTCCTCTACAGTCCCAGAGAGGACAGATGAGTTCCTGCTGGCCAGGTTTCAGGGTGATGGCGTGAGATATAAAGCCAAGCTCATTGGTGTAGATGATGTCGCGGAAGCCAGAGGGGATAAAATGTGTCAGGATTCCATGATGAAACTAAAGGTGCAGATCCAAGATGGTTGCCTTCATTTATATGGAGAGATATGGGGCGAAGTGATGATGATGATTATTTTATTCTGTTAATGGTACAGATATTATTATAAAGTGCCCAGTTCTTGTTTGTATACAGGGCATGGCAATAGCTGCTCGTTCTCAAGGCAAGCACAAGCAAAGAATATGGGTGAACATCTCTCTAACGGGAATCAAAATTGTTGATGAGAAAACTGGGGTGAGTAGTTTTGTGGATACTTCTGTAAGTCAATTTGTGAAATTGAGAACTGCCCACTTCATTTATCATACAATTCTGTATTGACTTTATAGCATGCTCTCAGTGTCATCTCTCGCTCTCTCTCGGTCTCTAAGGTGATTGAGCATGAACATGTGGTGAATAAGATCTCATTCATTGCTCGCGACGTCACTGATAACCGGGCATTTGGATATGTTTGCGGAGCAGAGGGACAGCACCAGTTTTTTGCTGTTAAGACAGCTCCGCAGGTCAGAGTTTCTTCATCGGATACAAAATCTTATCATAGAGCACAAATCTGTATGCATGACGTTTTTCAAGTGCAGTTAAGTACATACCAGTTAATGTATGGTGTGGGTTTGGGGTGGAACTGACTGTATGAATGAACAAAAGAAGACCATGTAGGATTGTCATTATTTTGCCGTTCTATTTGGTGCCACTAGCAAAAATTGCACACAGCTGAAAATTATTACAGTTGTAAATGTGAATGGAATATGTAATCCGAAGTGTAAACGGAGAATGCATTTACTCCTCTCTTCTACAGGCAGAGTGTCTGGTCATTGATTTGAAGGATCTGTTTCAGCTGATATTGAATTTGAAGAAGAAAGAGCAAGAGGCTGCACAGAAGGTGATGCATATATTTGTATTACTTGATAACAAAATAAATTCTGTTATTTAGATTATAGTATGTTTTAAGTAAATGTTGTCTGAAATTGAATAATGAATTTGGTGCTATATATTTCATGCAAATAGATTGTAGACTTGTCTAGATATTTGTCTGTTGGTAAGCTAAGCTATTTTGAGTACTCGTGTCATTTAGTTTTGCTCAAGCAGCTCACAAATATTGAATGCCTCAAATAAATTATGCAGAAAAACATATTTAACTAAGCAGTTTTTCCTATTAGGTTAGATGCATTTTATTGACTGAAACCTTTACTACTTTGCAGGGTGAAGGAAATGGCACCGTGATTGAGGTGGGTATAAACATTTTGGGTAATATTTCAGTCAATTATTTTGATGTAATCCTTCATTCATTTGTCTTGATGTTCTGTCGTCAGAATGGTGGTGATGCTTTACTCACCTTGGATGGTAAAGAAAATGCTGTAAAAGTGCGTGCTTGCAACTTCATACAAAATTATATTATTGAACAGTTCAACTCGAATCCTCAGAAAATAACCTAGAGGATGTTTTGTGTGTTATCCTCAGACTGTAGAGCAGATGGACCTGTTTGGTGATATGTCCACTCCACCTGACATTCACTCTCCGACGGTAATGACCCTAAAGTATACATGTTTGCCATGGATCTGCTGTTGATGTTGTTTCAGTGGTTTATCGAATATTTCTTTTAAAAATATCCCCAGAGTTAGAATGAGCAAAGAGTTTGCCTTGATACATGTGACTAGATTTGTTGTTGTATAGATTTTTTCTTAACATACTGAATGCTTTGCCAGTATCTTTCATTAACACTTACCAACTTACCAAAGGCATCTATTGGCCGTAATTTCTCTTGTAAGGGTCTCAAGCATTTGGATTGGCTCCTTTTCATGACCAAAGAAAATATTTCTTCACTACCAATAATGCTTTTGGGAAAGTCCCATTGGCCAGTAGATGGCAGCCAAACCCAAGAAAATCTTCAATTACATCCTATTACTGGTGTTTGAGACCCTTCCTATGGAAATGTTCATGTTATTAATGCTATATGATTTTAAAGTCACAGAGATCATTTTCTAACTATCTTACTATTTTCTTTCAGTATTTGTCACAGAATCTATCTCATCTTTTTTCTTTTAAAACCAGCCTGACAGTGTTCTGCTCCTTGACTTTGCTTTTGTGATTGATGGCAATCAAGGAAATCCTTGCATCTCATACTCCAATACACCAGATGACAAACCTGTTTCATCCATTTCAGATCTTTTCCCAACTCTTAGTTCTGATCCCTTCAGTGATGATCTCTTTTCTCCCTTGAATGATCAGTCAGATTCCATGTTTTCTTCCAATAGCGAGTCGGATCTTTCTAATGGACTGACCAATACCCAGTTATCATATGAAAGCAAAGTAAACCAGCTTCCTTTAAGCAATATGAATAATGAAAGCAATTCCCCCTTTAGCCAGAATCCTTTTTTGAGAACCTCCGTGAACAACCCACCAATCTTAAATGGGTTATACAAGTCCGTTTCCCCTGTCCTCCAAACTCCTCTCTTATGTAATGGATCGAGTAAATCAGTGGAATTGTTTCAAACCATCCTGCCAACTTCTGTTCAAAATGGAGGCTTGATAGTCCTTTGCCCCCCACCTCAAAGCTGGAAGTCTGGATGCATGCGGAGGAGAGAGAAGGTGAACATTTGACAAGAGAAACTCTTGTCTGTATTACTGCACATCCAAATGCTGAGAGAGACCATAAGGACTGTGCTGTTTTGCATAAATGGCAGTAATTGTATTAAAAAAAGATTTAAAATACAGAATACATTTTTACTTTAATGTAAGGATGTTCTCCTATACGCAGTGAGGCTTGAGAAAGTTTACATGGATGGTTTAATTATTATTAAATACAGTCCTTGTAGTTTGTCTTATAGATCACTGATCACAGTTGGATTTATGGTTTTCAGGGAGGTGTTTGGTGTTTAAATGAGGGTTTGGTGTTTTTTGCACTTTGGAAATATTGGATGGAAAATGCCACACTCTCTTGTGTTGAGGGACATGGCATTGTTGTCTTTGTACTGTCAGTGTCTTAAAAATTGATAATATATGTTTTGCTCAAGAATGCTACCAAGTTTTGTAATAACTGACTGTGGTCCTTATTCACTACTTAACAGTAGTAGCTTTATGCATCAATACTAAAAGGTTCCTTTCCAACTTGTTTTAACATAATTAAAGTATGGATGCAAACAACAATGTCATAACAGTCACTGAAAACAATACTGTGACTAACTGCATGCTTCACTTTGCATACCAATTGACATTTCATGAGCTCTACTCAGAGATGAGTTAATAGAAAATCAGACTTCAGATTGCCAGTATATGTTGTTTGTTTCCTTGTGCCTCAGTTTAAATGTGCAGGGTAAGTATAAGTTCAACTAAGTATCTACATATACAGGTGCATCTCAATAAATTAGAATGTCATGGAAAAGTTCATTTATTTCAGTAATTCAACTCAAATTGTGAAACTCGTGTATTAAATAAATTCAATGCACACAGACTGAAGTAGTTTAAGTCTTTGGTTCTTTTAATTGTGATGATTTTGGCTCACATTTAACAAAAACCCTCCAATTCGCTATCTCAACAAATTAGAATTCTTCATAAGACCAATAAAAAAAACATTTTTAGTGAATTGTTGGCCTTCTGGAAAGTATGTTCATTTACTGTACATGTACTCAATACTTGGTTGGGCCTCCTTTTGCATGAATTACTGCATCAGTGCGGCGTGGCATGGAGACAATCAGCCTGTGGCACTGCTCAGGTGTAACGGAAGCCCAGGTTGCTTTGATAGCGGCCTTCGGGTCATCTGCATTGTTGGGTCTGGAGTCTCATCTTCCTCTTGATAATACCCCATAGATTCTCTATGGGGTTCAGGTCAGGCGAGTTTGCAGGTCAATCAAGCACAGTAACACCATGTTTTTGAACCAGCTTTTGGTGCTTTTGGCAGTGTGGGCAGATGCCAAGTCCTGCTAGAAAATGAAATGAAATCCGCATCTTCATGAAGCTTGTCAGCAGAAGGAAGCATGAAGTGCTCTAAAATTTCCTGGTAGATGGCTGCGTTGACTGTGGACTTCAGAAAACACAGTGGACCAACACCAGCAGATGACATGGCAGCCCAAATCATCACCGAGTGTGGAAACTTCACACTGGACTTCAAGCAACATGGTGTCTGTGCCTCTCCACTCTTCCTCCAGACTCTGGGACCTTGATTTCCAAATTAAATGCAAAATTTACTTT
>NW_015505271.1:3117933-3119115 GCF_001515645.1 Sinocyclocheilus grahami | reverse complement strand
GACCTGAACCCCATAGAGAATCTATGGGGTATTGTCAAAAGGAAGATGAGAGACACCAGACCCAACAATGCAGATGACCCGAAGGCCACTATCAAAACAACCTGGGCTTCCGTTACACCTGAGCAGTGCCACAGGCTGATTGTCTCCATGCCACGCCGCACTGATGCAGTAATTCATGCAAAAGGAGACCCAACCAAGTATTGAGTACATGTACAGTAAATGAACATACTTTCCAGAAGGCCAACAATTCACTAAAAAGGTTTTTTTTTTTTTTTATTGGTCTTATGAAGTATTCTAATTTGTTGAGATAGTGAATTGGTGGGTTTTTGTTAAATGTGAGCCAAAATCATCCCAATTAAAAGAAACAAAGACTTAAACTACTTCAGACTGTGTGCATTGAATTTATTTAATACACGAGTTTCACAATTTGAGTTGAATTACTGAAATAAATGAACTTTTCCATGACATTCTAATTTATTGAGATGCACCTGTAAATCAGACTTAAAGGAGTAGTTCACTTCCAGGATGAAAATTCTGTCATCATTTACTCATCCTCCACTTGTTCCAAACCTGTATTGAGTGTCTTTCTTCTGTTGAACACAAAAGAAGATATTCTGAAAAATTTTGGTATCTGAACAGTTGATGAGCACCATTGACTTCCATAGTAGAAAAAAAATACTATGGAAGTCAATGGTGCCCATCATCTGTCCGGATACCAACATTTTTCAGAATGTTCAACAGAAGAAAGAAACTCATACAGGTTTGTAACAAGTGTAGGGCGAGTAAATGATGACAATATTTTCATTCTGGAGGTGAACTAATCCTAGCATACATATTTGTTTTCCCATGAGAACTTTTTGGTGATAAAATTGGGCTTTTTCTTAGTGACTGTATTAGTACCTTTTATACTCCTTATATCTTTCTTTTTGAAATGTATGCTGTATCTCGTTTGGCACTGTAAGTTTGCTTCAGAGCATAGTACTAAAATGATTTTAAACAAATTGTGCCCCCACAGTCACCTGGAAATGACCTGTTTGGAGCTGAACTTTTTGCTCCACCGGCCCAGAAAGCGTCTCAGCCATCAGATCAGACCTCATCCATTCCAGCAGATCTATTCAACACCACACCATCCTCCACCGTCAATGCTCTTGGTATAATGCATGCTTTCTATCTGTGTATAAA
>NW_015505271.1:3085622-3117834 GCF_001515645.1 Sinocyclocheilus grahami | reverse complement strand
CCCCCCTTGAAAACTTTAACTAAATACTTATTCTGCTTTTATATTGTAAGTAAATTTCATGATTTCTAAAGGCAGAATGAAAACAATGTCAATTCAGTAAATGTTATCAATTAATTTAAATAAACAATGCACATGTAAAATTGTAAGATCACCTTTTTTTTCCCTGAATTTCCTCTCCTAGTGCCTTCTGGGTTGTTTGACAACACAATTTCTGTGGAACATTTTTGCATGTCACTTCGAACATGGTGAACATTTTTTGATGTTTGTAATTCATGTAATTATTGTGTTCTGTAGGGTCATTGTCTCTGGGCCCCACATCTGTCACTCAAATTCCTGGGACAGCTCCATCTCTATGGAGTCAGACTCCCACAATGTTTCCTCCTCAAGGCGGTGTTCCTCAAGTAATGGTTCCAGGACAACCAAGCCTTTTTTCTCAACCATCTGCTTTTGGAGGACTGCCTGCACCTGCATGGGGGCAGCAAGGAGCTTCCCCTTTTGGTCCACCAGCTGTCACTCAAGCCTGGGGTCAACCAGGAACTGCAGCACCTGGTGGGGCCTGGCCCACCTCTGGTCCTGTGGCCAGCCCTTTCCAACCAAACCAATTTGCTCCCATGATGCCTCCTAATTCAGTGATGGGTATGCAGCAGAGTGCAGTGGTTCCTCCTCGACCTCCACCTCGTCCCCCGGTGAAAGAAGATACCCCAGTGGTCAAAAGCGCCTTTACAGCTTTGGACCCCCTAGGGGAGAAGGAGAAGAAGACTGGAAAAGATATGTTCAAAAATTTCCAGATGGTTAAGACCCAGAGAGCAGAACAAGGAACTGGTCCAAGCACCAATGGCTCATTTGACCAATACTTTTCTAGCAAGGATGGCTTGGCTCAGGAGGTGGCAGAACGTGATAACTTTGACATAAACCAAATCTCAGTTAACTCAAATGGTATACATTTAATTAACAGCTGTAACTTATGATCTATGTCACAGAGAATAGAAATTTCGATGGTTTGATAATTACAGTTCCTTGTCTTGTCCAGGGACCTCCAAACTTGCTCCTCAGCAGTCCCCTCTTACTGTTGCAGTACCTCAGGGAGCAGGTCTGATCCCGACCCTGGCCCCAGTCACAGGGCTTTTGGATGCTGCCTTCACTCCTAATCCAGCCCCTGCACCCTCAAACCAAACTCCCACAGCAGGCTCAAACCTTTTTGATGACCCTTTTAGAACTAACCCTTTTGGAGCACCACCCATGAATACAGTATGTACATTTACATAGTTTTTGAATTCTAAAAGCTTATAGTGTTGAAAAGACAGTTTTATGTGTAACACTGTGTTTGTCTGTTTTTACGGTGTTTTTGGGATTGCAAATTTTGTTGACCTTTTGAATTTTTCTGAATTAATTTTGTTGCCCGTTTTCTATCACAGAGCACTCCAGCCACTCAGACTGCTGCCCTTGCAGATGCTTTTGGAGACCCGTTTAGTGGAAATCCTTTTGCCTGAGAAACTTTAGCACTGTTGGTGAGAAACTATAAAGACACTCACTTAAATACTACTTTAAATGTTTGGTTATTTTATATATTGTATAAGTCTCTAAGAAATATGATTTGCAGTATGTGTTAAAATAAATACATGACCTGTTCATATACTTATTTCAGTACACTCTCACTGATCCAGTGCTACTGAACCAGAGGACCACACAAGCACTGTAGAGTTGCAATCAGCATTCTACTACATGGGAAAGAAATGTGCCCATAAAACCCCTTTTCTTTTATTGTGTGCTTCACTGTTCTCATTCTCACTATATATCTGCTGTAGCCTCTCTTTCTGTGCCTTTCAAACTGATCAGAGATCGGCCCTTCTCCAGCCCATTCACATCAACCCATTTCAGTCCCAAGTCACTCATGAAATAAGATGCACAGTTGAAGTAGGGTTCTTCTAGAGCGTGTAATAGAGAAGGAGAGGGAATAAAAGATGTTGATTATGTTTGTGTACATGATTTTTCTGTATGCAAGTATCCCGAGCATTTATGATGAAGTAAAAATGCGTAATCCTAATGATTTGTCATTAAAGAAAGTGAATAAATATCTGGCTTTGTGGGGGTTTTTTTTGTCACCTGCTCTCAATTTAACATCAGGTAGTAAAATCGGAGCAATTATTAATGTTATGCAGTGCATCTTAGTATATCTGGCTCTAAATGTTGTTTACAAGAGCTGAGATAAATGCTGAAAGTACATACTGTTGTACAACAAAGTTGGTAACTATAGTGAAAGAAAGGGCTCCAAGATGTGACCAGACTACAGAGGCCATTAATGCAATGACACTTGCCAGTGTGCCCATTATCATGCGCCAAGAATTTGCCATTACCCCTTCAGTTCTATTTATACAGACAGGATGGCATCATTCTGTGTACGTCAGATTGTAACACAGGGGTGAAAGATTTGCCAAGCCTCTTTGTTGACGTTTGGGACTGGATAATTTGGGATAAAGGTTTAATAGACAAGAACAGTATAAAAGAAGTGAGCGGCAGCGGTTCTATTTATACAGACAGGATGGCATCATTCTGTGTACGTCAGATTGTAACACAGGGGTGAAAGATTTGCCAAGCCTCTTTGTTGACGTTTGGACTGGATAATTTGGGATAAAGGTTTAATAGACAAGAACAGTATAAAAGAAGTGAGCGGCAGCTTTCTGTAGCATTTCACAAGTTCACTGTTGTATCTGCATCAGGTATTGAAAGCTCCAAAAGTGTTTTTCAGTTTTTAAATTGTTTAAAGATGCCCCGTCCTTTGTTTCAAAGAAATGGTTGCTGGGACCCTCTACAGGAAAAGACACAAAGCCTTTTCAACCAAAACACCGACCTCCCCGGTTTCCTCGAACCAGATGAGGTTAGCTGGATAGAATCAGCAAGGAAAAGATTGGGGACTTCAACCTGGCCAGGATCTATGCGTTTACCTCTCTTCAGCTCTTTGTGCATGGAGATTCCACCTAAACCATGTACTGGATCAGAAGGATGTGTTTCTGAATCTATATGTGAACAAATGAAAGGACAGCAAAACTGGAACGTGTGTCTAGATGTCAGTCCATTTTCTCCAGAGGAGATAAACATCAAAACCAAGGAGGGATATTTGGAGATAACGGGTATGATGACCTTCATATGCCTGGCTTTATTCTGTGTGACGAATTTATGATGCACTGCATATTTATGTGAATGTAACCAGCGTATGCAATGACATCACATACTGCAGATCACATTTCCTAGAGATTTCAATGGCATGTTTTCTTTCATAGGTAATCGTGAGGAAAGGCAGGAGAATCACCGGTTGATCTCAAGAAGCTTTACAAGAAAATACAAGTAAGGTAGTTTTAGGTTTACTTTTTTTATTTTCAATTTGTGTTCTCATAGTAACTTCTCATGTATTTAAAAAAGAGTTACATTTTAAAATCTTGTATTACAGCTGTACAGAATGTACGGTGTTACTCCATTACTCATGGCTGGCGTCATTTCTCTTGTGTAATTCATTAGGCTTCCAGCTGACTTAGACCTAAAACAGATCAACTCCATGCTGTCTCCAGATGGTATTCTCGCAGTTGAGGCCCCATTACCTGGCTCTAATATCAGTCTCCCTGGAGAGATTGTCATCCCTATTCACATGATGGACAAACAGTTACCTGCAAAATCAGATGAGCTGTGCCTAACTGGTAACAAGTAATTTACAGTTCTAGTTAAGGGTTAGGCATAGCCCATCTGATTTAATATGTATGTGTACATATGTGTGTTGAAAGTAATGAATGTTTTAAACCTTTTGTTTTTGAAAGCTAACATTAGAAGAATTTGAAATACTGGCTTTGCATGAAAATATTTATCTTCTGAATTATTAACAAAACATTACTAGAGATGGTAATATGCTAAATTGATGAGTTCTGCTGTTACTTTGGTTTTAAATACCATTATGCAATACATAATTTGTGCTGTATAAGAACTCTTAAGATAATCACTTGTATGTAACCATTAAGTACTAAAGAGAGATTAGATTTTCCAGTTCACACTTTCTCAGGCTAGAAAGGAAAGAAAGAAAGAGGCTTCATATGAGGCTTGTGTCATGTAATGCCAGGACAATCCTTTTGATTTTGAGAGACTATTTTAGTACATCTGTTTTGAGAATGGTGGAAATAATATAACAATAAAGTAATGTAATTATAATTAACAAGAGACTTTGAACTGAAATTGTCTGGGAAAATCAATAAATAGGTAAGCAAATAACTAAATCTGATCATGCGGCTGAGCAGAACTTCAGATCGCATCCTCCAGATGGTGCTGGTATTTAAAGCTGTAGAGCTGACACCAGATTCTCAGTGCGTTAAACTTCACACTACCACACTGCTTGTGAGGAAGGTCATGACGCAGTCAGTTATGAAACACAAAGCCTGCCTTCCTTTAGTTTCCTTGGGGTGTTTAGATGTATGGAGGCAGGTTTCTTTTTACCTACACAGTTTTACCTTGACTATTTTTGTATGTGTTCCACAGCTTTCATCACATTACTCAGGAGCAGTCATCAAATGACATGTCTCAGTTACACTAGGCACGGTAAAAACAGCAATGTGTTGACATGCTCAGTATTTTCCCTTTTTCTGTTACCTTGATTTAGTATGTTGGCCAGATGACGTATCCTTTTTACCCAAAGATCTGTGTTGCTGACAGATAATCAAGCATATTATATGTATATATCTAGCTGGTTTGAATTTGTTGCTTAGGGCACAAAACAGCTTTATCTCTGTCATTCCTACAAGTTGTTTAGGGATTTTACACAATCAAATGACAGTATGTTACAGTCAAGTACAGGTGCATCTCAATAAATTAGAATGTCGTGGAAAAGTTGATTTATTTCAGTAATTCAACTCAAATTGTGAAACTCGTGTATTAAATAAATTCAATGCACACAGACTGAAGTAGTTTAAGTCTTTGGTTCTTTTAATAGTAAATGGCTATTAAAAACCTGACAGTATAAGGATTTCTTTATTTCCTGGCTCAATGAGTCAATTATGACTTAATGCATCATCAGTTGTATTTTACAGAGGCTGAGCCTATTAAAATTCTAATGATGATTGCTGTTAGTATATGGCAGATTAAATTAAGTGCTGGAACTAGGCCTGTAAATATACACCATATAACACCAGGGCATGTAGAACCGCCACTTGGCACCATCATTTAACTTACTGAGTGCACACATGGTGGACATGCCAGAAATACGGCCCAGGGCATCTCCAATTACATGACAAGTCTTAAGATATTCAGGAGGAAAGAGGGTGTTGAAATAGTGATGATGCCAGTGAGCTCTGCAGGGGCCACTGCAGACGGTGGGGTCTGGTATGAGCAAGTGTAATGAGTGAATGAAGATTTTTGGCACAATAAAAGATTAGTTTGTCAACATGTTCACAATTCAGTGTTACATGCACAACATAAATATGCGAACATATCTGTTATTTGCATATAGGGTAGTCTTAGTTGCCATTTTAGGTGGGGATTTGTGTGTGTGTGTGTGTGTGTGTGAGAAGTTTAACTTACACTCTAAAAAATGCTGGGTCGTTTCAACCCAACTTTGGGTCAAATATGGACTAACCCAACTTTTGGGTTAAAAATCTTTAAATTTTTAACCCAAAAGTTGGTATACATCTTACATATGTTCTAAAGATTAAAAAAAATGCTTATCAGTATTTGACATGGCATTGACTCTTAACGTTATCTGTAGAATATTATTCCCTGGACTGTAGCATATAAATTACCCTGAATGCTGTTCTTGCCAAAGATTGTTTCTGCCAGTTTTAATAACATTTTATGGGGATTTTCCATGATCATCTCCACTGGAAGTAAATAATACAGTTTTCCTTTACAGCATGTGCAAAGTAAAGTCAACTTTTAATTTGGTTAACTTAGTTTGTCTTTTACTCGCTTCCACACAGCCCTAACCTACTAAAAGCTATGCATGCTCAGCGCTACACACATTTGCCCTGCTATAAAAAATCAGGCAAATGTTATGCTAGTGTTGATTTCAGTTTCTGAGTGAATGAGGCCATAAAAAAAGTGTCACACGTTTCAGGGGGATGTATGATGAGGTGATATTCCAATATTAATATAAAATATATCACACGAGAAAGCATGATTCTCAACACTTAAGCCAAATTTTATGGGTTTTTTTTTGTTATATAACGAAATAAAATAAAAAATTTTGGAAAAAAAAAACATTGCACATATTTTAAGCAAAACATTTCCTAAAACTGTTTTGAAAATGGTTTACAATGATTAAACAATAGATATGCTATAAAAAAATCTGGTATTTGTACGCTATGGTTGACAAATGTTAGCGGAACATACAGTAGTTGATGTGATGAACTACACCTGTGGTTAACCTACTGACTACTTGGTTACCAGTCATTATAAACAATGGGTCAGAAAAGTTAAATTAATTCTGAGAAATGGTCTAGCTAGCATTATTTTTATACAGATACCACTTGATTTGATATTGTTTCTAATGCAATGAAATTTATACACAAAGTGACTTACATGTCTCCTAGCTCAGAATGTTTTTTTGGGGGGCCACTATATATATGCTGAATTATGCAATTTGAAGTTATATTTCTGTAATTTGAATGTTAGTTCTCCAACATTTTCTGCATGTAAAAAAACACAAAGCAACGTTTGACACACCCAATTACATAACATTGTCAACATCTTAACATACTTAATATCACAAAAGAATTAATATTGAGAAAATATATTTCCATAACCTTTTCTTATTACAAATACTTAAAGTCAGAAAAAAAAACATTATCCAGTATTGATGCTGCTGCATAGTGATGGCAAAGCCAATCAGTCTCCTTGAAATTTAACATTAAATAAGAACTAATCCATGTATGATTAAGCCTGCCTTGTTTTTAGTCTCACTGGTGTATCATAATACATCTGTTGACATTCCATGCATCTCTTTAGGTAGTATTGAATGTCAACAAAACTAATCATTTGCTAAATTGATTTATCAAAACAAAAGTATCATATATATGTATATATATATATATATTTATAGAGAGAGTATCATATATATATATAGGATCATATACTGTATATCTAAACTTTCATATGTATCTAAACTTCACAGACAAACAATGACACACAAGTAGGCCTACATTATTTAAGTTCTGGAAGAAAAATTACATATGCAATACAGTTAGTCATTTCCATCTTCAGAATGATTGTCAGTGCCAAGTGCTTCACCTTACCAATTCCTTTGACTCTCATTCATGCCATATTAGACATTAGTTAGCCATATTTAACTTCTGCTTGGCTGGCAGAACAAATCCAATATAAGGCAGTACATACAGTACAAGCCCTGAAGACTGTTCAGGAGACAGCTGTGTTCGTGATTGTGGTGAGAACTCTAGTTTCTTCATGCATTACTGTTTGTCATTGGTTGTTACAAATACACTTACAATAGATTATGATTAGAAGAAAAGGGAGAAACAGGTGACTGTCAAATATTCTGGATATTTCCATTCAAGTTTTTTCAGTATTACTTAATGTGAGATATGAAAAGAGATATCACATAAATGTATGGTAAGATTATTTTGCTAATAAAGAAAATGGAGATCAGAATGGTAACATGAATTTTAAAGGGGTCATATGATGCGATTTCATTTTTTCCTTTCTCTTTGAAGTGTTACGAGCTCTTGGTGCATAAAGAAGATCTGTAAAGTTGCAAAGACTAAAGTCTCAAATCCAAAGAGATATTCTTTTTAAAAGTAAAGAGTCAGCCACCCCTGCCTAAAACGGCTCGTTCTAACACGCCCCCACATGTCTACGTCACTATGTGGGAATATTTGCATAACACCGCCCAAATGTTCACGCAAAGAAAGAAGGCGTAACTTTTATTCTCGCTGTAGTATTGTTGCCGCCGCTGTCATGTCGCGAAGGAGCTGTGTTTCATTGTGAAAGCTAAACTACTTTGTTTGGACTTCCAAAAGAGGACGATATTCGCTTCGTCATGCCTAGAGCTGATCCGTGCTGGTCACTGAGGAAATACAACTTTGCGCTGTGGATCGCCGGATTGGCAGCCCAGGGTCGTCACATGTTGTTGCCGCAAGCCCGCCGGATGCTCCTTCGTTGTTCTGACACACAGACTGTAAGTACGTTTTTGGTTTTTATATTTGATATATTTAAAGCAAGTTTTTGGGCAGTGTAGAGTAGGGCTTGTTGTTTGTCATTTCTCCGATCACAAATGCAGACATGGTTTTATGTTTGCGCGGCGCGATGCAACGCAACGCGTAAAAAGACAGTATAAGTCATTATAATCCATAATTATGTCATCACTGGATGCAAAGAATGCCTCGTTTATAATGGGTTTTTATGTTTTTGAATCATGGCATCGGCCTGACGGCATCACAGTATGTTAAGGGGCGTAACATTTCCGTCACACGCTTGAGGAATTCGGCCAATCACAACGCACTGGATAGCTGGCCAATCAGAGCACACCTCGCTTTTTTAGAACGATGAGCTTTGTAAAAATCGACGCGTTTCAGAAAGGCGGAGCACAGAGGAGAAACAATAATGTACAGTATGTGGAAAATAATGTGTTTTTTTAACCTTAAACCACACAAACACATTTCATTACACCAAATACACAAAATAATGTTCTTTTTAGCAACATCATATGACCCCTTTAATATTATCACAGGACTGCTGGAAAAACATCATCAAAAAAGGTAAACAATTTATGTTGGTAATAACAACAACCATTTTTCATTTCTAATTCACGGATCGTGTATTATTTGTTTATTTATTTGTTTGTTTGTCAAGTAGTAGTGCAATTGAATTAGATATTTCAACATTACAATTAAATGGATAATGATGACAATATGGATTGTGTATTTCATCTCACCTTCTACCAAAATAAATAAATAAAATGTGTATTGTAATGAGATTTTCCTGTAAATAAATAAATAAAAAAGATCCTCTCTTCACTGCAGTATGCTGCCACCATGAGTACAGAAGCAGAGATGGCAATTGACGGCAAGGCTGCCATTTTCCTCCGTAAGCCTGGGAAGGAGAATCGAGGCTCAGAACAAACCATTCGAGGCCAAGACTGCCTGCTATGTGGTTGACGATAAAGAGCTCTATGTCAAGGGAACAATCAAGAGCAAAGACGGTGGCAAAGTCACTGTTATTGTGAATCACACTTAAGGAGGTAATGAGTTTATCCTTTCCATTTCATGTAGATGACATCACTTCATTTCTACTCAGATTTTTCTTAATATCAAATGAATTGCATTTTTAGGAAAGAGTTGTTAAAGAGGATTAAGTTCACCCAATGAATCGAATCCTCCCAAGTTTGACAGAATTGAGCAGAATTGAGGACATGGCCATGATGACCCATCTCAATGAACCCCTTTGTGCTGTATAACCTCAAAGAGCGTTATGCCGCATGGATGATCTACCTAAATTCTGGAGCAAAGTAAAACAGCATTTATTTTAATCTCGTCAGTGTTGTTGTTGCAATCTGACCACTTCTCTGCTCATTTCAGACCTACTCTGGACTGTTCTGCGCTATGAACCCCTACAAGAACCCCCAGTGTATGATGCAGAAGTGGTGGCTGCCTATGGAGGCCCCACCTCACATCCTCTCTGTCTCTGACAACGCCTATTAGTTCATGCTGACTGGTAAGATCTGATTTACATAATTAGACTTATATATTTAAGTTGAAAGTTCAAATTCACATTCATAGTTTTTCAAAACAATTGCTAAAACATTATTACCTTTGAATTTACAGAGAGAACCAGTCTGTCTTGATCACACATGTATCTAATCTACTATTAGAAATGTTGAGATGAGCTATATTTTGCTCTTGTGTATCCTCTGCGTATTTTCTCATCTTTAATGAACCAGTGGAGAATCTGGTGCTGGAAAGACTGTGAACACCAAACGTGTCATCCAGTACTTTGCCACAGTTGCAGTTCAGGGTGATAAGAAGAAAGAGCAGGGTCCCGGCAAAATGCAGGTATGAGATACAAAACAAATATATTATTCTAAAAGATAGTGAATTACAGTCATCTCACACAATATATGATATGTGAGTTTATGAAATGCCTGCAAACAGTGTTTAGACATAAAAGAGAAAATTAATAACAATCTTTCAAACATCACAGGGCTCTCTTGAGGACCAGATTATTGCTGCCAACCCACTGCTTGAGGCTTATGGTAATGCCAAGACTGTGAGAAATGACAACTCCTCTCGTTTTGTAAGTTCACCACTTTATATTTACATACAGTACAGTTGGTCAGTTTTGTTGAATTTTATCTATATAGAGTTTTTTTAATGAACTGTTTTAAAAGCTGGCTTCTTTTGCACAATAGGAACTCAAATGTTATTTTGTTCTAAAAAGGGTATTCATCAGAATTCACTTCGGTACATCAGGAAAACTGGCTAGTGCTGACATTGAGACATGTAGGTGGACATGATTTCATTTACCCATCCTGCACATTTGTCTTTGTCGGTCACTCTTCAGATGATTGTGACTCAAGTACATTCTCTCAACAGATCTGCTGGAGAAGTCTAGAGTGACATTCCAGCTTCCAGATGAGAGAGGCTACCACATCTTCTACCAGATGATGACCAACCACAAGCCTGACCTGATTGGTAGATACTTCATTCAAAGTTTCAGTGCCAGATAATATTGTACAATACTCTGTTATAAATGTTCTGCTTATTTTACAGAAATGACTGTAAAATGACTTTTACTTCCCCATGTGCGGTCAGGGTCAGATCACAGTGGCAAACATTGATGATAAAGAGGAGCTGATGGCTACTGATGTGAGTCAAAGCTGTTTGAATATTAACATATTCTATATAAATATGACTATTAACATATTCTATATAAATATGACTGATCAACAAGCTTATTCTACACTGTAATTTCCAGTCTGCTACTGACATTCTGGGCTTCACTGCTGAGCAGAAGATGGGCATCTACAAGTTCACTGGAGCTGTGCTCCATCATGGTAACATGAAGTTCAAGCAGAAGCAGCGTGAGGAGCAGGCTGAGCCTGATGGCACAGAGGGTGAGACTAAATAATATCAATGTTTGTCATCACACACAGTGCTTTGATTTGAGAGATCATTGTTTCTATTTAAATAAAGAAAAGGGTGGTTTTAGTTTTCAAAACAAGAAAAGGAATGGATATTTTTTGTAACTTTTTAAATCGCAGTGGTTGACAAAATCGCCTACCTTCTGGGTTTGAACTCTGCTGATATGCTGAAGGCTTTGTGCTACCCCAGAGTCAAGGTCGGAAATGAGATTGTGACCAAAGGCCAAACTGTGCCACAGGTATGTAGTAACATATTTCCAGCTTGTCCATGTATTTAACCTGAAAATCATTAGTTAGTCTGACTAATTATTGCAAAAAGACATTTTTACTCAAATATTCACTCTATTCTACTTACAGGTGTACAACTCTGTAAGCGCCTTGTCCAAATCTATCTATGAGAGGATGTTCTTGTGGATGGTCATTCGTATCAGCCAGATGTTGGACACAAAACAACAAAGAAATTTCTTCATTGGTGTGCTGGATATTGCTGGCTTTGAGATCTTTGATGTAAGAATGATTCTTTTATCATTTTTCATGGCAAACTGTGTCATATTCAGTAATCTGTAAATGGTTATTTTTCTTCCTGCAGTTCAACAGCATGGAGCAGCTGTGCATCAACTTCACTAATGAGAAACTGCAACAGTTTTTCAACCACCACATGTTTGTGCTGGAACAAGAGGAGTACAAGAAGGAGGGCATTGTTTGGAAGTTCATTGACTTCGGCATGGACTTGGCTGCTTGCATTGAGCTCATTGAGAAGGTTTAAAGACTCATAATTTCCACTGTCTAGTCTCAAAAATCGTATATTTTGGTAATAAACAACATTCTTTTATAAACAGCCCATGGGTATCTTCTCCATCCTTGAAGAGGAGTGCATGTTCCCCAAGGCTACAGACACTTCCTTCAAGAACAAGCTGTATGATCAGCATCTTGGCAAGTGCAATGCTTTTCAGAAACCAAAGCCTGCCACTTTCCCCTGCAACATTCGCTCATTCATGAATGTCAAACACTGGCCATGGATGAAAGTATACTACAAGATTAAGCCTCTGCTGAAAAGCGCTGAGACTGAGAAGGAGCTGGCAACCATGAAAGAGGACTTTGCAAAATGCAAAGAAGATCTTGCCAAGGCTGAAGCCAAAAAGAAGGAGCTTGAAGAGAAGATGGTGGCACTGTTGCAAGAGAAAAATGATCTGCAGCTGCAAGTGGCTTCTGTGATGTTTCCTATTTGAATTAACTGAATTTTCCTAACAGGAAGCTGAGAATCTCTCAGATGCTGAGGAGAGGTGTGAGGGTCTGATTAAAAGCAAAATCCAGCTTGAAGCTAAACTCAAAGAGACAACTGAGAGACTGGAGGATGAAGAAGAAATCAATGCTGAACTGACAGCCAAGAAGAGAAAACTGGAGGATGAGTGCTCTGAGCTGAAGAAAGACATTGATGACCTGGAGCTCACTTTAGCTAAAGTGGAAAAGGAGAAACACGCCACTGAGAATAAGGTTGGAGTTTGAGTTGGTTTAATCTCGGTCTTATATGATGATATAGAATATGAATTGTAAAAAACAAGCTCATTTGGAACAAAAAATCACACAGGTCAAGAACTTGACTGAGGAAATGGCAGCTCAAGATGAGAGCCTTGCCAAACTTACAAAGGAGACGAAAGCTCTCCAAGAGGTACATCAGCAGACCCTGGATGATCTTCAGGCAGAGGAGGACAAAGTCAACACCCTGACCAAATCCAAGACAAAACTTGAGCAGCAAGTTGATGATGTAAGTTGTGATAATTAGGTTATACTTTGAATCATTTTGCATTTTTCATACCACGAGTAGAATTAGTGAGTAAATATTAAAGACATTAGGTGTATCGCTAGTAACATGTTAAAATTAATCATATAATAATAATGATAATAATTCATACACTTAATTAACAAAATACCGACTTAAAATTGCTTAGCTGGAAAGGTTCCCTTGAACAAGAGAAGAAGCTCAGCATT
Source organism: Sinocyclocheilus grahami (assembly GCF_001515645.1). Taxonomy (NCBI): domain Eukaryota; kingdom Metazoa; phylum Chordata; class Actinopteri; order Cypriniformes; family Cyprinidae; genus Sinocyclocheilus; species Sinocyclocheilus grahami. Next base: position 3,104,723 of record NW_015505271.1, on the reverse strand, counting down.
GTCTCTAGAGAGCCAAGAGAAAGCTTGAAGGAGACCTGAAATTAGCACAAGAGTCCATCATGGACCTGGAGAATGACAAGCAGCAATTTGAGGAGACGCTGAAGAAGTAGGATGTTTTTGTAAATTCTTAAAAAAAATAATGGTTATCATTAATTTCTGATTATTCATTGTTTTTTCCTTTAACACACAGAAAAGATTTTGAAACAAGCCAGCTGCTCAGCAAGATTGAAGGTGAACAATCTCTGGGTGCTCAACTCCAGAAGAAGATCAAGGAGCTTCAGGTATTTCTTGAGATTTGTTTTGAAACGCTATTAAAGGTAAAGCTAAAATAAAGACTAATAAGGATTCATTGATTACTTACCACTGTAGGCTCGCATTGAGGAACTGGAGGAAGAGATTGAGGCTGAGCGTGCTGCTCGTGCCAAGGTTGAGAAGCAGAGAGCTGATCTCTCCAGGGAACTTGAGGAGATCAGTGAGAGGCTTGAGGAGACTGGAGGAGCCACTGCTGCTCAGATCGAGATGAATAAGAAGCGTGAAGCTGAATTCCAGAAGCTGCGTCGTGATCTTGAAGAGTCCACCCTCCAGCATGAAGCTACTGCTGCAGCCCTCCGTAAGAAGCAGGCAGACAGTGTGGCCGAGCTGGGAGAGCAAATCGACAACCTCCAGCGTGTCAAGCAAAAGCTTGAGAAAGAGAAGAGTGAATACAAAATGGACATTGATGATCTCTCCAGCAACATGGAGGCTGTTGCTAAAGCAAAGGTTTGATAACTGGTTTTTAAATCTGTTCAAGGAAATATATCAAATGTGGTTAAGATTCTTAAGAATCAAATGACTTGGTGTTTACAGGCCAATCTTGAGAAGATGTGCCGCACCCTTGAGGACCAACTTAGCGAAATTAAGTCCAAGAATGATGAGAACATTCGCCAGATAAATGACCTCAGTGCTCAAAGAGCAAGACTTCAAACTGAAAATGGCAACTAATTGCACAATATCTCAAATATATCAAACAAAATTATACAACACCTTATTTTCTCCACTAACTAATGCAGATAAACAATTATAAGCAAATCAGCATCCATGTCATATATTCACTTGACCCTATGACCTCATTCTCAGTGCAAATGGTAACATATTTGTTAACATTAGTTAATGTATTAACTAACATCAATGAACAATATATATTTTTACAGCATTTATTAATCTTTGTTAATGTTAGTTTATGAAAATGTTAGCTCACAGCACATTAACTAATGTTAACAGAAACAATTTTACATTTTAATAATGCATTAGTAAGTATTGAACTTAATGTTAACTAAGATTAATAAATGCTATATAAATATTGTTCATGTTAACAAATGAAGCCTTATTGTAAAGTGTTACCGTGCAAATTTATTATGTATTCATATAGTATATATTCTGGTGTAAAGCATTTCCCCTGCCTATTTAACTGCAATAAATGCTTTTCTCGTTATATCATTAAATGGTTTGTTTTGAATCTGCTCTGGTTTCTCAGCTCACCAGAGGCAAACAAGCTTTCACTCAGCAAATTGAGGAGCTTAAGAGGCAGGTTGAAGAGGAGGTTAAGGTAATACAGCATGATCAATAAAAACACATATTTTCCACTTATTATACAACAAAGCTAATATTATGTGACTTTGTCAACTAGGCTAAGAACGCACTGGCCCATGCTGTGCAATCAGCCCGTCATGACTGCGACCTGCTCCGTGAGCAGTTTGAGGAAGAGCAGGAGGCAAAGGCTGAGCTGCAGCGGGGAATGTCAAAGGCCAATGGTGAAGTTGCTCAGTGGAGAACCAAATATGAAACTGACACCATCCAGCGCACTGAGGAGCTTGAAGAGGCCAAGTATGAACATCATGAGAGCTGATTAATATGTGTTCATATGGAAAAAGGCTTTCATGTTAAAATTTCACAAATTCAGGAAGAAGCTGGCTCAACATCTGCAAGAGGCAGAGGAACTAATTGTGGCTGTGAACTCCAAATGTGCATCTCTGGAGAAGACCAAACAGAGACTCCAGGGTGAAGTGGAGGACCTCATGATTGATGTGGAGAGAGCCAACGCTTTGGCTGCCAACCTTGACAAGAAGTAGAGGAACTTTGACAAGGTAAAACGTTTGAGTCATTATGTGATATTCACTTTTTAAAGCATTGCTGAAATGGGCTTTGTTGAACATTTCATAAACAAACCTGACCCTGAAATATCTCCACTAAAGGTCCTGGCAGAGCTGGAAGGTGCCCAGAAAGAGGCTCGTTCACTCAGCACGGAGCTGTTCAAGATGAAGAACTCCTATGAGGAGACTCTGGATCAGCTGGAGACCCTCAAGAGAGAGAACAAGGCTTAATTTTGAAGTTTAAATGTTGCTTTTTATTATTAATAGGGCACTCTGGAGCATGAAGAGTCCAAAATTCTCTGTGTCCAGCTTGAGCTAAACCAGGTCAAGGGTGAGATTGACAGGAAGCTTGCAGAGAAGGATGAGGAGATGGAGCAGATCAAGGGGAACAGCCAGAGAGTCACTGAATCCATGCAGAGCACTCTGGACTCTTGAGGTCAGGAGCAGGAATGATGCCCTGAGAATCAAGAAGAAGATGGAGGGAGACCTTAATGAGATGGAGATTCAGCTGAGCCACGCCAATCTCCAGGCTGCTGAGGCCCAGAAACAGCTCAGGAACGTTCAGGGACAACTCAAGGTATGTGACTTCTCTTTGACTTTAAGTTGCATTAGTATGTTTGTATAATCTAACCTATGTTTAGTAAAGACCAACAGAAAGCACACTGCAAGCTTGTTGTAAAACTATTGTTATGTTCAGGATGCCCAACTGCACCTTGATGATGCTCTGAGAGGACAGGAAGACATGAAGGAGCAGGTGGCCATGGTGGAGTGCAGAAACACTCTGATGCAAGTTGAGATTGAGGAGCTGAGAGCTGCTCTGGAGCAGACAGAGAGAGGCCGCAAAGTGGCTGAACAAGAGCTGGTGGACGCCAGTGAGCGTGTCGGGCTGCTGCACTCTCAGGTAAAGGCATATTGTTTTTCAGTGGTGGACAGTAACGGAGTAGCTTTACTTCGTTACTGTACTTAAGTACATTTTTCAAGTATCTGTACTTTACTGGAGTAACTTTTACTTTTACTTCACTACATTCCAAAGCATAAGGTCGTACTTTTTACTTCACTACATTTCATAAAACATATCGTTACTCATTATAATATCACGTGCTCCGAGCCGCAGACGCGGTGTCTGATTCATGAACGAACTGATTCTTTTCAATGACCCTTTTAAATCGGTTCGCAGATCGCACCAAACGATTAATTGACGAATTAGAATGAACCGATTGCAGTTGTTCTCGAGTCGTTAACTCACTGATTCAAATGAACTGTTTAGTGTGAGTCTCCAGTGAACTGAACTTACAAAAAAGAACCGGGAGGTCTTGTGAGCGCGCGCGCGTCTGATGCTGCTAAAAGTAAGTTACTAATGTCGAATTTTAGGATTAATTATTGTAACTGAAAATCATATTTAGGTCAAAACTGTCAGTTGTTTGTTAACTAAATCTGCTGTAAAGGGTGATCTATTTAAGCCCACTGAAATTATTGAATGCAGACACATCAACATCTGTGTCTCTATGTTTAAGGTAAAAAAACAAACAAACCCCGAAACATTAAAATAACACAGACTAAATAAAATAATTAATGCGCGTTCATATTCCCCGAATATATCTTGACTTCATGTAGTGGTTATTTTGGGAAAATCCCAGGTATTTTGAGCAGTAGGATTATAAAAAATATGTGCTAATATAAATGTAAATTAAGTAGCCTATATAAAATTGCAAAATTAATCTATCTATCAGTACTTTTTTACTTAAGTACATAAAAAATCGAGTACTTTTGTACTTTCACTCGAGTAAAATTGAAAAATGAGTACTTTTACTGGGGTAATATTTTATTATACGTATCTGTACTTTTACTCAAGTACTTGATTTGTGTACTTCGTCCACCACTGTTGTTTTTTACAATGAAATTAAGGAAATTGAGAGCCTCATTTAAAATGTTTATACTGTTGCTTTTCATGTTGCAGAACACAAGTCTCCTGAACACCAAGAAGAAGCTAGAAGCTGACTGTTGAAGACACTGTACAGGAAGCCAGAAATGCAGAGGAGAAGGCCAAGAAGGCCATCACAGATGTGAGAAACAGTAGCTGCCAAATGTTTCACAAAACACTTGTGTACCTAAAAATGTGGCTCTACATATATCTATATTAATGCAAAAGGCTGCAATGATGGCAGAAAAGCTGAAGAAGGAGCAGGACACCAGTGCTCACCTTGAGAGGATGAAGAAGAATCTGGAGGTCACAGTGAAGGACCTGCAGCACCGTATGGATGAGGCTGAAGTAAGAAACTGGAGTCCAGAGTAAGATTCTCTTGATTCTAATGTTAATCATTATGATATGGAAGGTATAAATTGTGTCATGCTATAATACTCTGATATATTTTAATATTCTAAACATATTTTCATTGAGTGAAATGTTTAATTTTGTCTCTCATTTAGGTCTGTGAGCTTGAGGCTGAAGTTGAGGCAGAACAGAGACGTGGAGCTGATGCTGTTAAAGGTGTCCGCAAATATGAGAGGAGAGTCAAGGAGCTCACCTACCAGGTACAATTTTGTTTTTGTAAAAGTTAAGGTCACATTGATCAGATTATGTTCTAGTCTGATGCATGTTCATTATCTGCAGACTGGGATAAGAAGAGCATCAACAGACTGCAGGATCTGGTTGACAAGCTGCAGCTGAAGGTCAAGGCTTACAAGAGGCAGGCCGAAGAAGCTGTGAGTACTTTATTTGAGAACTATAAAGACCTTAAACATTTGAGATTTTCTATTCCTGATACACTGTAATTCTGTGTGGCTTAGCAGGTGGAACAAGCCAACGCTCATCTGCTCAAGTTGAGGAAGGTGCAGCATGAGCTGGAGGAGGCTAAGGAGCGTGCTGACATTGCTGAGTCTCAAGTCAACAAGCTCAGAGCCAAGAGCCGTGATGCTGGAAAGGTAATTTTTTAAAAATGCATTTATTATTGATGAATATTCATCTCAATTTTTGGATAGTATGATCAAGTTTAGTCTTTATCATCACTTTAAGACATCACTTTTTTTTAAGGGTAAGCAGGCCGCTGAGTAAAAGGCCTACAGCAAGTGTGACACTTGCAATATTGTAATACAAACAAATAAACTTATTTTGACTCTTAAACCCTCTTGTTCATACTTTATATAATATCATATTTGTTTGTAAATAATACATATAAAGACTGCACTCACAGAATCTTGCGCTATTATCTTGCAATATCCAAAATCTCACATTCAAATGACAACTCACAGACAACCACATGAGACAGATCAGACACATAGGCCAGTTAAACCCCTCACTCAACAAGTAAACTAGGTGCCAGGAGAACTGTTCCTTAAAGCAAAATTCGATGTCATCTTGCAGTACCAAATAAGATGGTGCCATTGTCACACAATTAAACCTGCGCAAAGAATCATGGGAGTGTTGATCAGTTGTACCCTTCAAAATCCTTCATCCCGAAGGGCCTTTTTAAGTGGCCAGTTTTGAGCACTTCGGTTTGGAACGACCCTTTGATGTGGCGGCCATGATTGTTCTCACTCTGAAGTGCCCCTTGGAGGCAGATTTAATTCATTTGGAATGCAGCAACTGTCAGGAGCATATGGTGCAAGTCCTCCTGGGATGTTCGTATTTACGAGTTGACAAGTAGTAATTACGACATCAGTTGCATTCAGGTCACTTTGGTCGGTACAAGATGGCGATTTAACTTTTCTATGTCAAATTCAACTTTTTTAACTATACATCTACAAAATGATGAATAAAAATTGTTCATCATTGTGTTTTTGCTTTTTTCTGTTTTTATTCAGGTGATGTAAACTGAATCATTATATATTCTATGGTAATTATACAATAATATAATATTTTCTTTATTTCAACAAATTTGGACAACTTGCACAAATACTTCTGCGTTCTACACAGCACAGCTCGGGAGTTTTCAATCAGCATTTAGCGCACCTACATACAGACCATTTCTCATGAGAAAGCAGATTTTTACTTCGTTTTAGGGCTGGCAATTTTTTAAAAACAAGTATTCATATTCTCTGCGTTAACATGAATTATCTTCAACCTGCTGAAATATTCCTATGAATATATTTTTCTTTCAAATAAGCATTCTGAATAATATATAAATATATTTCCCCACTAACCTGCCGAGGTCCAGCGCTTGTATTGACATTTTTCTCTTACTGATTATATTTCATATTTGTTGAATTTACAGTTTTAAATTAATTTGACTGATAAACACAATTGCGGGAAAAAAACCCATGGTTTTACATGGTAAAAGTGTAGTAGCTATGTTTTTTGTGATTTACTATTTGTATAATCATATTTAAATACCATGATTAAACTATGGTTAGTGTAGCAAAACCCGGGTCAATTTGTGGTTTATTATGGTTTAACTACAATTTTCCTCATCTGTCCATGAACAAATTAGCGAAATGTCTTGTTACTCCTGGCTAGCTATAGTTTTTATTTTATTATTATTATTTTTATTTTTTATTAGAACGGGCTAATTGAAAAGAACATGATGTTAGTAAGTGTGACTAAACGTTTGTTGTTGATGTTTTGTTTATTGATTAAAACAGATTATTTCTATGCACTATGTATTTCAGTGGTAATAAATAGATGTAATGTCAACTTAGATCAATTTTATTGCATATTTATTCAATTTTAATCCCAAAACTCATACACCTAAATCTTAATGCATTAATAAAAAATTTTTTATTAACCAACATATGTTGAAACCATTAATGGGCAGTTTTCCAGCTCAAAAGAGTCCACTATTGTGGCCTCCTAGGTATTTAATCAACCACTCCATTTCTTCTGGAGCTATTGCTATCATGGCAGAATTTCCACTCAGGCAAATTTCATTAAATAATTAACTGTCTGCCTGTGACCACCTAAGTGTGAGTTCTTACAGGCTGCTTAACTTTTAATTTAAAACTTCCCTTTTTTCTTACATGAGTGGAGGTAGCCTTTATGAAAAAGCTTTTTTACATTCTTGACAAGACTTTAGAATATTTAATTATTTAAGTGATAATGTCATTTTTTAAATGAATGAATTTATTTATTTGAGAATAAAATTCCTCTAAAGATCACCCCAAAACAAATATCTAGTGAGCACAGATTTATTTAAAAAGGAATAATAAATGTAAATTTACAGAACAATCATATTATATGACTTCAGTAGAAGTTCCCATCAGGTTTGAGGGATTCACTCTTCTTTGGCCTGAGACAAAAAAAAAGGATATACAGAAGTCATGTATATAATCAGTACATTTTTCAAGCATAAGTTGAATACTGTATGTTTCTTCTCAGTAAATGCAAGAAATCATTTACTGTACTAAGTTCAGAATCTGCTATTATGCAACTGACCTTTCCAGCATCACGGCTCTTGACTCTGAGCTTGTTGACTTGAAACTCAGCAATGTCAGCACGCTCCTCAGCCTCCTCCAGCTCATGCTGCACCTTCCTCAACTTGGACAGATGAGCGTTGGCTTGCTCCTCCTAAAGAGTAAAATTTTTACCATGTTTGTTAACTAAGCTGTGGAACATCAGTGATATTGCACCAGTAAATAAATTACTAATTAATAATCAAATGTGTCAAAATGTTCAAATAAATTGAACATACCGCCTCCTCAGCCTGCCTTTTGTAGGTTTTGACCTTCAGCTGCAGCTTATCAACCAGATCCTGAAGTCTGTTGATGTTCTTCTTATCCTTTTCAGTCTACAAACAATAAAAAATATTTCATAGATTTGTATGGATAAATCTATGGAATTGGTCGGGTATGATTATACCTGATAAGACAGCTCTTTCACTCTCCTCTCATATTTACGGACACCCTTAACAGCATCAGTTCCACGTCTCTGTTCTGCTTCAATTTCAGCCTCAAGCTCACGGACCTTTGATAGCACATAAAAGTTTTCAGACAAGTGTACAACTGAGTAGTTATTGCCTGGTAACTACTTTTGGAACCTGAGATGGTGCTTTAATTAGGTGCCATAGAATGCATTGATACAATATTTTAAATTGTTCTCTGATATCTACATAGACGTTAGGTGGCTTAGGTAAGGGCAAAAATATCCAGAAACGGTTTTACATGTCAATTTACAACCCTAGGATTTGTCCCAAGAATTAAATGGTCTATTTTTACCTTATTTGGAAGGGTCATGAATAATAATGTTGAGCTCTGCTCTGATTGGCTGTTTCACAGTGCGGCTCAATGTTGAGCTCTGCTCTGATTGGCTGTTTCATTTGACAGTGCGGCTCATTTCAGTAGCTCACACAGCAGGAAGGAAACACAGGGAAAATATATTTCAATACTGTCTCTCGCAGTTATATCGTTGGGTAATTAGCCGCTATTAATATGCGGGGATATGCGAATGCACGATCACTTTTTGCTTTCACTTTCGAGATTTGCGATCGCATGTGCTCTGTGTAAACTACAGCGGCAGTACTTACCACACATTTTACAAGATCAGATGCTTGTCAGTGGTGATTAGGATCTGTAAATCATTCACCATCATCCTTGGTCATCTCTTCTTACTCTGTTTATGTGGTAAGTGAAATCTTATGTACTATAATGTAACAGGCTACCGCTAGCAAGCAGCTAACCATGTCCCTTTAGTGGCTCGCCTTATTTGATTAGAAAGCGCGTTATTTGTTTTTCGTGGCTTTCTGAATACAGACACCAACCCATCCCTGCACATCATATCCCCTGCACAGCCTGGAACATAACATTTATTTCCATGATCTGCCATTTTCGCTATTATCCTCGCTTGTTTCTTCACAAAACCTGCAGAACTTCTGATGGTTCGGCTGACGGCTGGCATAGAACATGGGCGGGTATATGCAAATGTTGGGGGCGTAACTATTAGTGATCCCGACTGTAACGTCACAGTGGGTGTTATGTTCTGATTCGCCTATTTTTCAGTGGTGTTTTGCATTCTCGAGATTTACATAAAAAGGAGGGAAAAATGGTGTTTGAGGCTCACGATATGTCATTTCCATGTACAGAACTGTTATTATTCAACTATGCCCAGGTAAATACAGTTTTCCATTCTATGGCACCTTTAGGAATAAGTGTAAGCAACATCTTCAAGAGATTTTATCCTAAAATTATATTTTATATGAAAAATAAATATTTACCCTACTCTCCAGTTTCTGGAGTTGTTTCTTTCCTCCCTTCATGGCCAGATTCTCAGCCTCATCCAGATGGTGCTGCAGTTCCTTCACTGTGACCTCCAGATTCTTCTTCATCCTCTCAAGGTGAGCACTGGTGTCCTGCTCCTTCTTGAGCTCTTCTGCCATCATTGCAGCCTTTTGCATTAATATAGATATATATTAGAGCCACATTTTTAGGTACACAAGTGTTTTGTGAAACATTTGACAGCTCCTGTTTCTCACATCTGTGATGGCCTTCTTGGCCTTCTCCTCTGCATTTCTGTCTTCCTGTACAGTGTCTTCAACTTCACTCTGGACCTGAACAAGGTCAGCCTCTAGCTTCTTCTTGGTGTTCAGGAGACTTGTGTTCTGCAACATGAAAAGCAACAGTATGAAAACTTTTAAAGATGCTCTCAATTTCCTTAATTTCATTGTAAAAACAATATGCCTTTACCTGAGAGTGCAGCAGCCGGACACGTTCACTAGCGTCCACCAGCTCTTGTTCAGCTACTTTGCGGCCTCTCTCTGTCTGCTCCAGAGCAGCTCTCAGCTCCTCAATCTCAACTTGCATCAGAGTGTTTCTGCGCTCCACCATGGCCACATGCTCCTTCATGTCTTCCTGTCCTCAGAGCATCATCAAGGTGCAGTTGGGCGTCCTGAACATAACAATAGCTTTACAATAAGCTTGCAGTGTGCTTTCTGTTGGTCTTTACTGAACAAAGGTTAGATTATACAAACATACTAATGCACCTTAAAGTCAAAGAGAGTTGTCCCTGAACGTTCCTGAGCTGTTTCTGGGCCTCAGCAGCCTGGCGATTGGCGTGGCTCAGCTGCCAATCTGAACTGCTCTGTCAGATCTGATATCTACTCTATAGAAAGGGAAAAATCATCTGTATCATTATGAACATTCAGTAATCATATATGTTTACTTTTTAATGTTTCATTCTTATGCTGCAGATTCTTGTTCTCTCTCTTGAGGGTCTCCAGCTGATCCAGAGTCTCCTCATAGGAGTTCTTCATCTTGAACAGCTCCTTGCTGAGTGAATGAGCCTCTTTCTGGGCACCTTCCAGCTCTGCCTGACCTTCCTCATATTTCTGCTTCCATTCTGCCAGGACCTTTGATGAAGATATTTCAGGGTCAAGTTTTATTTGTAACATGTTCAACAAAGCCCATTGCAGCCTGTTTTGAAAGAGAAATTGTACCTTGTCAAAGTTCCTCTGCTTCTTGTCAAGGTTGGCAGCCAAAGCGTTGGCTCTCTCCACATCTTCTCCAGAGAGGCACATTTGGAATTCACAGCCTCAATTTGTTCCTCTGCCTCTTGCAAGCTCTTAGCCAGCTTCTTCCTGTGATGCATTTTGTAACCATCAGTCAGAAAATGCATGCAATTACACAAATTATTGACACACAATATCAGTTCTTTTGATGTTCATACTTGGCCTCTTCAAGTTTATTCAGTGCGCTGGATGGCATCAGTTTCATATTTGGTTCTCCACTGAGCAACTTCACTGTTGGCCTTTGACATTCCCCGCTGCAGCTCAGCCTTTGCCTCCTGCTCTTCCTCAAACTGCTCACAGAGCAGGTCGCAGTCATGACGGGTTGATTGCACAGCATGGGCCAGTGCGTTCTTACACTAGTTGACAAAGTCACATAATATTAGCTTTGTTGTATAGTAAGTGGAAAATATGTGTTTTTATTGATCATGCTGTATTACTTTAACCTCCTCTTCAACCTGCCTCTTAAGCTCCTCAATTTGCTGAGTGAAAGCTTGTTTGCCTCTGGTGAGCTGAGAAACCAGAGCCTCCTTCTCCTCCAGCTGACGGCCAAACTCACCTGTTTAGATTTAGATTCACTGTGTCAGATGTGTGCAATATCTCTGTTAATTTCAAAAAAATATTCTATGGAAGTAAGATTTGTCAATTCAATTCAAGTTTATTTGTATAACGCATTTCACGATGCAAATAGTTGCAAAGCAGCTTTACAGAAAATTTAAGTTTTTACATTATAATTAGTAATAGCTTATCAGTGGTGACTATCTCAAGTTGATGTCCATATGGCAGAAATGTACAGTAAAAATCAAGCAGTTCGTTATTGTCATGCAATCAAACAGACGGTGAACACCATTAACAGCAATGATTATATGTTGCGATCAAACTTGTAACAAAATTTGGTAGTTTTGCATGTTGTCTGAGGGTTGGCATCATCTGAGGGGTTGGCATCATCTCTTCTCAGCTGTTCGGTCATCTCAGGTCTTTGTAAGGGCTGGATCCAGACTGAAGCTTGTGTTATTCCTAGTTACCACGGAATGTCAATCCCGTGGCAGAAACAGAGAAGGAAATAGAGAAAAATTAGCGTAGCTGCTGTTCCAACAAAGCAAAAAATTATGTGTTCAATCTAAGCAAAATAATGTTTTTGACATTTGATCAGATGTTACTGAAGTACAGGGTTATGATATACATTATGTGAATGCTTGGCTAAAGAGATGTGTCTTTAATCTAGATTTAAACAGAGAGAGAGTGTGTCTGAACCCTGAACATTATCAGGAAGGCTATTCCAGAGTTTGGGAGCCAAATGTGAAAAAGCTCTACACTCTTTAGTGGACTTTGCTATCCTAGGAACTACCAAGAGTCCAGAGTTTTGCAACCTTGGGGAGCAGGATGGATTGTAGCGTGAAAGAAGACTAGTTAGGTACGCAGGAGCTAAACCATTTAGGGCCTTAAGTAGTAATATTCTGTAACTGATACGGAACTTAATTGGTAGCCAGTGCAGAGAATGTAAAATTGGGGTAATATGATCATATTTTCTTGACCTGGTAAGGACTCTAGCCGCTGCATGTTGGACTACCTGTAGCTTGTTTATTGAAGATGCAAGACAACCAGCTAGCAGTGCATTACAATAGTCCAGTCTAAAGGTCATGAATGCATGAACTAGCTTTTCTGCATCAGAAACAGGTAGCATGTTCTGTAAATTGGCAATGTTTCTAAGATGGAAGAATGCTGTTTTTGTAACATGGGAAATATGATTTTCAAAAGACAAGTTACTGTTTAATATAACACCCAGATTTTTGACTGTAGAGGAAGTAAAAGTACATCCGTCTAGATGCAAATTGAAATTGTGTACTGTTTTTTGGTCCAATAAGTAATATCTCTGTCTTATCCAAATTTAATAGGAGAAAATTATTGGTCATCCAGTATTTTACATTTTTAACACACTCTGTTAGCTTAGATAATTTAGAAGTTTCATCTGGTCTTGTTGAAATATATAGTTGAGTATCATCAGCATAACAATGGAAACTAATCCTGTATTTTCTAATAATATTACCAAGGGGCAACATGTATATTGAAAATAGCAGAGGGCCTAGGACAGATCCTTGTGGCACTCCATACTTTACTGGATTTAATTGATTTTATCAGTCAACATTTAAATATGTGTGTTTCATCGAGTACGACTTTGTCATAATGCTGAAAAATATTACTACACAATTAAATTGTTAATTACAATTAATAATTAATACAATAACAAAATTATTGTTATTAATTTTTATTGATTAATTATTGATTATGTAATATAATTTTTTTTCACAATTGAAATGAGTTACCATTTTTAGTTTAAAGTTAAGGTCATTTATCTGGAGAATGTTCTCATCATTCTTGGACTTAATTTCACTAAGTTGATCCTCAAGGGTGCGGCATGTCTTCTCAAAACCTGCCTAAAAATACAAAAGTCATTAGATGCTTGAAAAACATCAAGACATGTTTTATATTCTTTAGACATACAATTCCCAACTTCCCAAATTCTCCATTTTGTATTCACTGTTCTCTTTCTCAAGCTTCTGCTTGACGCGCTGGAGGTTGTCGATTTGCTCTCCCAGCTCGGCCACACTGTCTGCCTGCTTCTTACGGAGGACTGCAGCAGTAGCTTCATGCTGGAGGGTGGACTCTTCAAGATCACGACGGAGCTTCTGGAATTCAGCTTCACGCTTCTTATTCATCTCGATCTGAGCAGCAGTGGCTCCTCCAGCCTCCTCAAGCCTCTCACTGATCTCCTCAAGTTCCCTGGAGAGATCACCTCTCTGCTTCTCAACCTTGGCACGAGCAGCACGCTCAGCCTTAATCTCTTCCTCCAGTTCCTCAATGCGACAAGTAATTAATGAAACCTTATTGGTCATAAATTTAACCTTTGCCTTTGACAGTGTTTTTTCCCATCTTAAACAATACCTGAAGCTCTTTAATCTTCTTCTGGAGTTGAGCACCCAGAGATTGTTCATCCTCAATCCTGCTGAGCAGCTCACTTGTTGCAATGTCTTTCCTGTGGGTGTTGAACAATAAGTAGTTTGTAAAATAATAACACACCTTAACCATAAAAGTTTTTAATAAAAGCTTAATGTTTCAGTTACTTTTTAAGTGTCTCCTCAGATTGCTGCTTCTCATTCTCCAGGTCCATGATGGACTCTCGGGCTAATTTCAGGTCTCCCTCAAGCGTTCTCTTTGCTCTTTCCAGGTCCATGTGGAGCCTCTTCATTTTCCTTATCTTATATTATAATTCAGGTCACCAGGTCATCCAGGTAATTATTTCAGTGGTTTCATCCCAATTGGACAAACAAGCTAGTAGCAGATCTCTAAAGTAGTTTGAACAGTAAATCAATATGGCAGCCACATGTTTAGTTTAATAATGATATGCCAATGTGATTGTAAAATACAGCATTCTATGACAAAACTCAGAATGGCTGTCAAGGTAAATTGGGTATTGAATACTGAATCCCGTACTGAATCTAAAGAGTCCAGTCTCGTGATTTTTGCTCAAACTGTTCATTAGTTATGAGCAAAAATATCTGTTTTTTATATAGGCTGCTGAAACTGTCAAAGTTCATTCAGGTTACAGTTTACTCCGGTTTGGTCTGCATACACTGACTGAAGCACTGTGAGGATATAGCCTTGCATACATTTTGCCGTGTTCATTGTCAAATTTGTGTTGTGTTATTTGAGAATGGCCTTACCAGCTTCCACCAAAGTCCATAACTTTTTATTGGCTTGGACTAAAGGCGATCTGTTTTGATTTTTGTTAAAATCAGTTGGTCTAGGAGCTTTTCGAAAAAGTTTTAATGTTCATACTGTCCAAATTTCAGAACTTTCCCACTAGCAGTCCTATGGGCTGCCATAGACTCAACGGTGGAAGAGGCAAAAAAGAATACAACACAATACAATAAAAAATGAATACAATGGGTACCTATGTACCTAGAGTACTTGGCCCCTAAAAATACAATAAATAATGGGTCAATGGGACCCATTCCTTAAATTTGTCTAACTAATACATGTAAATAATTTCTTTGTAAATAAAGTTTTTGAAAACAGCATGCTTCACCAGTTTTCTTCTATAATACACACTCTACCTACTGTTTTCCTCTACTATAATGCTCACACACCACGTTGGTGGACAGCCATTTTTAGGTCTCTCCAGAGATGCTCAATTGGGTTTAAGTCAGGGCTCTGGCTGGACCATTCAAGAACAGTCACAGAGTTGTTGTGAAGCCACTCCTTCGTTATTTTAGCTGTGTGCTTAGGGTCATTGTCTTGTTGGAAGGTAAACCTTCGGCCCAGTCTGAGGTCCTGAGCACTCTGGAGAAGGTTTTCGTCCAGGATATCCCTGTACTTGGCCGCATTCATCTTTCCCTCGATTGCAACCAGTCATCCTGTCCCTGCAGCTGAAAAACACCCCACAGCATGATGCTGCCACCACCATGCTGCACTGTTGGGACTGTATTGGACAGGCGATGAGCAGTGCCTGGTTATTAGTATGGTCAAATAAAAATATTATTATTTTAATAATATTTTCTTCTCATGCAATCAATACTAATTGGTTTTGAGTAATAAATTGCATTTGTCATTCCATGCAAAACTTGGATGTTATTAAAGAAGTTGACGCTGCTTTAAACTCTTTACCGCATTAAAAGCTATTTCCTGAATGTTTCAAAATTTGCTTGGCATCCTATTTGCACATTCCTGCAAATGTTGCCAAATGCCAACCGTGACGACCGCTCTGCTGTCCCACACAGCTCAGTCTTGTATAGGTAAGAGGTATAGTCTTGTAACAGCCTACAAAAGACTTGAACTATATATATATACTTGCTCACATGTCCATAGCTCTTACAGGACACGTTACATATGTTTGTGTGGTGCAAGTGATTAAAAAAAAGTCAGAGGGTGGGGTTAATCTTTCTTTGTTCATTTATGGTGAACAACCCTATAGAAAAATGTTGTAAGGCACAATAGTGTGAATGACCTGTACGTAGATGTGTGTCATGTAGAGTACATTCAGGTTTCATTTACACAGTCTAAAGTAAAGAACTCTGTATATGACAGTACTGTCAGTAACGTGGCAAACTGCTTTGGAGGAGTATGCATGCAGTGGGGCAGCTTGGCTTCACAGACTCTTTAAATTTAAAATGCATTAGGATGAAGTTGACAACTTCAAACCTGCTGTGTTTTTACTGCTTTGGAATAGCTGTAAATAGTCTGAGATCAGCAGCCCATCAAGGCTTCCCTACAGCAATAATTGATAGCCACAAACCAGCCAACAATTATCAAGCTTCTCATCACTCACGGTCTTAAATAACCTCGGGGGGATGTAGTGTTTAGTTCCAACATAAACAGCTAAAGCAAAACATGATTCATAGGGAGCATATAGTGTTTTGAGTTCTAAATTAAAAGAAAGAAGTGCATTAAATGTTGTAATATGTTAAATGTCAAAACCCATGGAAGCGCCCTCACTTAGAGCTGACAAGTTATCATTTTGCTTTGTAACCATTGCTAACTTTTAAGTCCAAGTCAACTTTTTAAATTATCATCCATAAACTGAATAATTCAGCTGCATAAGTTTGCAATAGACAGAATAATCTTTTCAGTCTACGTTTTCTTTAAGCTTTAAATGTTTTATTTTTGTGTATCTTACTGTGGTACATGTTTGAAGGAAAAAGGTCTAAATCTTTTTATCACCACAGTCATCAAGACATCCAGGGTTTGCTTTTATTGGCCATGATCCATACTAGGTCCTGAATTACAATACAGTAGTGACCCTAATCAAATGCCTCCTGACACGTGAAAAGCATCTGAACCTGACATACCTTTCACTATATGGTTTCCGCAGTCAAAACAACATTTATTTATGACCACGCCAACTGTTAACATGGAGTTCGAGCAAACAGCTGCAAGCTTAGCGCAGCATCAACTCATTACCTTTCATATATATGGCTTATTTTAGTTTACTGCAGTTCTGAGCTTTGTACATTTGTACACTAAATTATTTATTTAATATAAACTATTAATTGCAACAGATGCTATAGCATGATTAAGTCTGAGAACCTTTATCAATGTATTGATAATTAGCCTATATATATATATATATATATTAAACTCTATATTAAGTGAAAGGTGACAGTAAAAGTGTAACCAAATATGGTTTCCCATACTCGGAATTTAACCCATCCAAGTGCACACCCGAAGCAGTGGGCAGCCATGTGCTGTGGCACCCGGGGAGCAGTTGGGGGTTCGGTGCCTTGCTCAAGGGTCTCACCTCAGTCGTGGTATTGAGGGTGGAAGAGAGCGCTGGTCATTCACTCCCCCCACCTACAATACCTGCTGGTACAGAGACTCGAACCCGCGACCTTTGGGTTACAAGTCTAACTCTCTAGCCATTAGATCATGACTGCCCCTAAACACAGTATATTAAACTCTATAGAGTTTAATTTAATAGTAGCTTTGTTGTATTGAACTAATCAGTCTAATTTGTTGCACAATTGCTTATGAGTAAACCTCTAGTGAAAGATTTCAATGCTTACCTCTGTAATATTTTCTAATAAGTGGACTGCTGCAGTGTAAATGAGGTTACCTTATAATAACTCATGGATCATTTGATATTTTTATATAACAAGGTAATATAATCATTTTTATTTTATCACTGTAACATGAAGTTAAAGAAAATTTAATGGAGACTCCAAAGAGAAACTGCCTGGAATCAGTCATTAAGTTTTTATTCTCCGAGGGACATCACAAGCTTATTTCCAGATATTGGTTTGATTTGATTTGATATGTGGTTATAGTCAAAAAATTGGATACAACCAGTCGAAGGACTGGTACATGACATATTATTGGAAGTCCACCCCAGAAATCTCTGGGATAAGTTCATTCTGACCAGCTCTGAGAAATAGCAACCACGCACTGTCCGATTGCAACTGAACCATTATTATATTGACCTAAATAACTGTTGAGTAGCTTCAATAATCCATGAAGTGAAGAGGACCATTATTTACCCATCGTACCTGATTCACGGGTGACAACTTCCAGACCGCTAAACTCCTGGGCAAAGTTTAGTCCTCCCTTGGGCTAAACACCGCCGTTTGTTATATTGCGACCCCATATGTTCAATTTAACATTAAGCTATTTGGAGTTTAAATGTTTCCACAAAAACAAACAAACAAAAAAAGCCACAAAGCCAACATCCATGAAAGAGCTGCAAATGCTAAAACTTGAATCACAGACACCAGTACTAAAGAGCAGAAAAGATTCATAAAACCTAGACAGTTGGATCATCGAGATGAAATTTAGCGTCTGCCCTGGCCAGATAAATCATCTGACATGAAAATCATCAAACCACTGTAGGCAGTTTTGGAGAGAACAGTAAGAAGCTGATTCTCTTCTTCAGCATCTCTGAATCTATTAGCAGATTTTCTGATGGACGACATTCTACTGTAGACTATTCAGAAGTTGTATGAATCTATTCTGAGAATGTTGGAAGTTGTATTAAAGGCTAATGAAGGTAAAACACCTTAATAATGAAATATTGCCCATAATATTTCCCAGGTGTTTTCATTATTATTATTTTAACCCTGTGATTATAATATAAACAATAGGCTTACACTGTAAAAAGTCATTAGTTGAACTTACTAGGAAAACCTGTGG
The DNA here is from genome assembly GCF_001515645.1 of Sinocyclocheilus grahami. Classification (NCBI taxonomy): domain Eukaryota; kingdom Metazoa; phylum Chordata; class Actinopteri; order Cypriniformes; family Cyprinidae; genus Sinocyclocheilus; species Sinocyclocheilus grahami. The sequence goes on along the minus strand of NW_015505271.1, from coordinate 3,086,485 downwards.
AAACTGATTTTTCCAAACCAGTAAGACCTTCATTCATCTTTGGAACACGAATGAAGATATTTTTGATGAAATCTGAGAATGCTTGTAAACAAGGCACAGTGCATGCGTGTTCTACGTCAGAACGCCGGCTCCTGCGTCAGCAGCATCACACGTATGTGTCGTGGTACTCTCGTGAACGATGTCCTTTCTTTCTTTCTGGGTCTTGAACGTGGTAGTTGTGTTGCTGTCAATGTAGAAAGCTCTTGGATTTCATCAGAAATATCTTAAATTGTGTTCCGAAAATGAACAAAGGTCTTATAGGTTTGGAACGACATGAGGGTGAGTAATTAATGACAGATTCCATAGAATTAATTCCATAGCTTCCGTATTTTAATAAGTTTTTCAGCAGTTGAGCTCTCTTTTCACTCAAACAAGTAGAACTTCCAATTCCACTGCATGAGTTTAAGTCCCCAAAAAAGAGCACATAGAATATGACAAGAAACTGGTTATAATTAGTGCTGGGCATTGACGCACATTTAAAAACTATTTTAAATGAAGTTTCTACTCCAAATAATTTCCTGAAATATAAACATTTAAACAGTGGTTGTGATGATAACTTGTTTTCATGACATTTGTTCAAACATTAAATGCTGAAAAACGGATTACATAAGACATGATCAATTTCATTAAGTTGTACTGTATCGCTCAACATACTTTGATGATGCTTACTCACGTTTATTTCATGTTATAACTAGCAGTAAAGAGGAAGATCGATGCTTGTAATCTAGCTTGTAAGCCACTGGCTAGCTAGTACGCTAACTGACGGTTACAGTAATGCTTGTCAGTAAAAACTAATAAAATCTGCCTTTTCTTTTCCTCAAAAA
>NW_015505271.1:3073219-3085145 GCF_001515645.1 Sinocyclocheilus grahami | reverse complement strand
TTGCCAGGTCTCAAGAATTGTCTGCATTACACTAAATAACCAGAATATAACAGACAAAATTACTTACAAAACATGTCTTGTAAAATCAGTAAGGTCCTTTTCAAGGAAGAGTGGAAGGCCGTGGAGAACTGCTGTTCATCGCCCATTGATGTCCGATGTCTCTACAATTATTAAAAAAACTCATATTTAATATCACTCAAAGCACAAGCATTCAGCATAACATATAATGAATATCTACTTATTCTGTGCAGGGTTTCACAAAACTGCAAAGTATGATTTTTCATTAAGCACACCTATGTGAATAAGCATATACTATGTGGAAACATGGAATTGGAGAATTTTCATATTCCATAGCTTCCATATTTTAATAAGTTTTTCAGCAGTTGAGCTCTCTTTTCACTCGATAAACAAGCAGAACTTCCACTTCCACTGCATGAGATTAAGTCCCCAAAAAAAGAGCACATAGAATATGAAAAGAAAATGGTAATAATTAGTGCTGGGCATTGACGCTGGGCAATAACACATTTAAAAACTATTTTAAATGAAGTTTCTACTCCAAGTAATTTTCTGAAATATAAACATTTAAACAGTGGTTGTGATGATAACTTGTTTTCATGACATTTGTTCAAACATTAAATGCTGAAAAACGGATTACATAAGACATGATAAATTTCATTAAGTTGTACTGTATCGCTCAACATGCTTTATGATGCTTACTCACACTCACGTTTATTTCATGTTATAACTAGCAGTAAAGAGGAAGATCGATGTTTATAAGCCACTGGCTAGCTAGTACGCTAACTGACGGTTACAGTAATGCTCGTCAGTAAAAACTAATAAAATCTGCCTTTTCTTTTCCTCAAAAACGATAGCACACACTGTGACAATATAGTTTATAAGTAGATCACCAAAAACTTACCTAATCTTGCGGCCACATTTCAAACACGATCTGACTCTGAGATCAGTTCGTTGTCTTCTTCTGGTGATGTTTTGTTTAAACCAACCTTCCGCCACCTACTAGTGCACTTCCGCCACCTACTCGTCTAGAGTTATTAGAGCACATAGTGGGATTTAATCCAACAAACTAGATGCTCTTAAGTACTGTTTACTAAAGTTGTTTAGTTTAACTATTGCATCCACCTGAAAGTTCACATAACACAGTGTAATTAAGTAAATTCAACAAATTTGTAAAAATCAGTTATGTTTACTCGCTTTTCTTTAGTAGATTCAGTGATTACTTTTTACAGTGTATTAAGGTTCTGTATTATAGTTTTCCTTATTTTATAGGTTTTTACATTTACAAACTAGCAAACACTAGTCATGCACTAAACATATTACATAACGGGGCTGAGATGACGGAGGAAGAAGTGCTATAGGACTCTAGACGAGAAGCAAATCAAAGGTGATTATCTGAGTAGAATGTGAATGTCTTTCATCATATTTAATTTTCAATGTCTTTCATCATATTTACAGTTGTTTTAAGGGCATAAAGAACTGAACTACTGAACAGTATGCACTAGAAAACGCACAGAAATGCAGATCTTTTGTTTCATTAAAATCAGCAACCACAATAAATAAATAAATACCTAGCCTTGGCCTATAACTTTTAAGAAACTGTTCAATATTTCTCAGCATGCCATTAGCCGATCAAAACTTCATTGTGTTTATTTGTTTAAACCACTTCATTTGTGCAACTGCAGTTTAAACAATGGCTTTGCCGGAGAAGAGGCCCTAAATGACAGTAGCAGGAAATCATCCCGATTATCACTGATAAAACATTATGAGACACTCATGAATAATGTCAAGAGTTTATAAAAGATAGTAGTTGGTCAGGCCCAAAGAATCTTTTATTACATACCACAAATCTGCCTATAAAGTACATGTTGTTGTGAATTAAGAATCAACTGAACCCCTTCTACTAGTTGCTGGAGTGGTGTCTTTCTTAAATGACAGCAAGCCATGAACTCTGTTACACAGAGGTGTTCGCATTATAGCTCCACCAGACATGTAGGCTGTCACATGATGCACGAGAATATAAGTTACTTTCTATTTTACTTACAAAAATAAGTTTGCATTCCTCTGCCTTCACTGAACAAGAGTTCCATAGATCTTTGTTGGCAATGATTGATCAATACATATGTAAACCCTATTTAGGTTATCATATACAAATATTTATATAAAATTAGTTTGACACAAATTGCAACATTTTTCCTGTACAAGAGCAGTGATAAGTCCACATCGAATGAATCACAATTCAACAAATTGTGCAAAATAAGGAAAACAAAAACATTCATCAACATAACTTAAAGGCATCTGGCAATTTGGCGGGTATTTATATCAAAGATAAAGCTTATGTTCAGTATCAATAGCCATGAAAACAAAACTGCTATGACCACTTTTATTTGTACACGGCTAAAATCTCTGACAGATTCATGCTCCACTTCACAACCTGAATTTGTCTTTTAAAGTGCATGCAATAATACCAGTAACTCGGACAGAACTGATTCAATGTAATAAATCCACATCCTGATAAAACTAATGCCAATTAATTTAGGATACTGAACAATCAATACATTTTGTTTTTTGTTCTTTTTTTCCCCTTTTTCTAAGTAAAAAGAAATAAAGCGTGGGTTCCACAATATGAAATCATAATTAAATGCTCTTAATGTATTCACCATATTTTAAAATCCGACACTGCTTCAAAATCTGCTTCTGCGTAAAGTTTTCATCAACAGTTGTCACATTCTCTGTGATACATAAAAAACAGCTAATAGCCACGGTGAAGACGCAGGACACATTCTACAGTCGTAATGTCCTTTGATGACACCAAAGGCGTTTCACACTTCATATCCACCTTACATGATGGGATCATACTTAACATATCAAAGTGCTTACTTGTACTAAAATATCCTGAATTACTAATTTAATACCAAAAGTGGGACAATGGCATGGAGAAAAGGTCAGTTTGTCTAGATATCTCTTCTTGGTTTCTAAGCTCAGTGATGCATCACCAAACCGCTTTTGTGTCTGTGGCTGTTTAGTTTCTCCTCTCAGAATTTCAGCCAAGTTCTCAGAGCCGATATGAGTTATAAGATATTGATCCAGCATTGTCACTGTTTGGGTGATCTTGGTAAATCCAACAATCAGGGACAGTGCAGGCACAATGTGTCCAAAGACATCAGTGTTGAACAGTCCCTTGACTTCCGTTGGATCATCTGGCCTCATCCTTGGGAAAGTCAAATGAGGCCAAGCTTCCGAATCCTAGCCGCGCACTCTCCGAATCAAACATCTCCAGTTCTCGCTCTTGACGCTCAAATAAATGCTTGATTTTTTCAGTCCGTTCCTTGTGAAGTGAGGCCAGCTCTTCTTCAATCTGTGGACAGAGGTGTGGGCAGACTGTTTACTAGGTATTCTCAGGTATTATTTATTTATTTGACCAGTTATGGGCAAATCTATCCTATGAATTACAGAGGTTCATTTAATGCACAAAAAATGTAAATAAAAAAACTTTCTCACCTTCTGTTCCAAGTGAGCCCGGCGCAAGGACGCCTTCTGTTCCAACTTCTGCACCTCATGCTCATGTTGGGCCTCCATCTGCGCCTTCGTTTTGTTCTGATAGGCATCGAGGAGCTCCATCTCCTGATGTAGCTGCTGCCTTAAAGCCTGACATTCAGCCTCCTGCTCTTCATCTAAACGTAACTGAGACAGTTACATGCTGCAATCATTATCTCAAACACTGAGGGGGGTTATTGCATTGTTAATATTGTTAGCTAAAATCATTTAAAAGCAATCATTTTTATTACTTGAAATAAAATAAACATTAACTAAAATAAAATAAAACTTATCTAAATACACTAAACCTAAAACTTAATAAAGACTATATAGATATTTACAAACTATGACAAAATGCAACAAAATTACTAAAACATTAACTAAAATTAAAATGAAAACAGAAAATACAGAAATAAAGCCAAATTTAAAATTTCAACAAAAACTATGAGTATATTATATATGGTTTGATGTAGATTGTATTGAGTAATGCCTCATCTTCTATTGTAGCCCTTAGAAACAATATTTAATTTATAAGCAGCAATATAACATTTAACAATAAGATCCGTTTTCATTTGGAAAACTGATGGTGTAAGTAGAATTTTTGGCTTGGTTGTGGAAAGTCATTTCCCTCTATAGCCACTAGAGGGAAACCTCTCAAATGGTTTTGGCCAGTAGCTGCTTTTTGAAATGTTTCTCACTAGGAAATGTGAAAAAAGATATGGAAACTATCTCTATTTTATCAGGTTCTCTCCCGTTCCAAAGAAGCTATGTGAAAAACGTTCTTGTATAAATCCTAAACTTAGTGAATACTGTATGTTTCAACAGATTCATCAGGTGAAAGGTCTAAGATTCAAGTTCATAACCTAGGATACAAGCACAAATTGTGTGGATTCACCATTAAAGGGTCGCTTTCGTCTGGTGCCTGTGTACTTTACCAATTGAGAGGCCATCATCTCATTAATGCTTTGCTCATATTGCTCTGCCAGCTGTGCAAGCTTGCGGGTCTGTTCTTCCTTCAGAGACTTCAGGATGGCTTTGTGGTCACTCTTGGGGGAGACCTCTAGCTGATGGTTCCTCAGAGCTTTGTACTGCTTGTTCTGCACCTTACAAGTATCTTGGAATTGCTTTTTGATCTGCATTTCCAATGTCTATAATGAGAGGAGATTCCTTAGGTTTTTTACAATGGCATTTTTACAATGCATCATACAAAAGCTCAATTCAGTTGTGCGTTTCGCTTTTCTCTCCTTCATGTCCATTTTCTTTTCTTTTATATTTTTCGTTAGTTCTACCTACCATTACAAATTGTACAGTTTACCTTAAGGTTCCTGGGCTGCTGTCGGCGTTCCAGTGCATGCTTCCTGTGTAGCTCCCTCTGCCGTCGACTGTTGTACTCCTCCTGGTTCTCCAGTTCAGTTTGATGCTGGTGGCGCATCAGCTCAAAACGTAGCCTTTGTAAGGTTTGTAGTTGCCGCTGTTCCAGCTCTTGGGTGGACTCATCCTGCCTGATCATCAATGCATGCTCCATTTCTTTTTGTGTCTTCTTCTTGTTAAGCTCCTTTAACACAAAGAGCAAGTCATTTATGAATAATATTTAAATAGTTTGAACGACATCAACAAAAAAAGATAAGGTTTTTAAAAAAGGATGAGTGTAAAAATTAATATCTTTGTGGGGTTTGTGTGTGTGTGTGTGTGTGTGATTTTGGAAACATGTTTCAGACTTGAACTTGCAAAAGAAACATCAACAGTATATATCACTATATATGATATACACAAACTACCTTTCAGCAGCTTGGGGTAAGTAAGATTTGTTTTTGAAATAAATTAATACTTTTGTTTAGCAAGGATGCATTAAATTAATTCAAAGTGACAGTAAAGACTTTAACAATGTTACAAAAGATTTGTTTCAAATAAATGCTATCCATTCATTTAAGAATTCTTAGAAAATATTCCATAAAAATAACAGTTCCACAAAAATTGTAAGCAGCACTTAAAATTAAAACTGTTTTCAACATTGATAATAAGAAATGTTATTTAAGCACCAAATCAGCATATTAAAATGATTTCTGAAGGATCATGTGACAGTGAAGACTGATGGAAATTCAGCTTTGCCATCACAGGAATAAATTACATTTTAAAATGTATTCAAATAGAAAAGAGTTATTTTCAAATGACATGAATACAAATAACATACAGCCAAACTTTTGAATGATAGTATATATGTATATTTTTTTTCTTCAAACATTAACCTGGAGATCACTCAGATGCCTAAATGAAACCTCAAAATTCACAAGAACAAAACAATGTGCTTGAGACTTTCTTTGTTGTGACTATTTCTTGCCTCCCGAATTTGCTCTTGTTCAAACTCATGCTTCTTGATAAGGCTTCTTCTTTTCAGAGCACGGCAGCTCCTTTCGTAAACCAGTCTTTGCTGGTTCAGCAGCTGGGCCTCTTCCTCAGCCTGGGAGTGCTGCATTGTTTCCTTATGCCGTGACAAGCGCTCCTGTTTCTCCTCTTTTGGTGTGTCGGAGTCTTCATTCATTTCCTATTGTATACAGATCAAATTAGATGAATTTGACTGCAAAAATGGGTCAATAGAATATAGCCGTTTACAGGTACAATTGGTCTGACATTGTTCAGGGCCCTGTGACAAAGGAAGAGTGGGTCCTATACATAAAAAGCTGTCCTGGGTTTGTACTGTGTTCTGTGAATTTATTGACTGTCCTGATCTCACCTCTTTCATTCTTTCTCTGCATAGTCTGTACTGCTTTTTCTGTGTGTCCAAGAAGGTGGTCAGTTCCTTCTTCTGCTGGACCAAGATCTGTTGCTGGATTCTTTTTTCTTCAGCTGCCAAGGCTTTCATCTTTTGAGAGACAAAAGAAATAACATCTGGTTTTGCAGCATTAACCACATACAAATTAATCATCTAGGCCCAAAGGAGGATAAGTATCACAAAAAGTTCACTGTGGTCAGCTGTGCATTAGTAAACTGACAATATTTTGTCACCATGGTGATTTGAATAATTTAGTTAAAAATCCATTTTTATAATCATTTATATGATCCAAATACAGCAGGGTCCAAAATTCTGAGACTACTAGTGAAAATCTCTATTTATGTTTTTTTTTTATTACAAATAATGAAAATGCATTTTAACTGCAGAATTTCTTTCACCTTTTGTTTTAATCACAGCAGTACTCAAGCTGACCGCCTGTACAAAGGACTTCATGTGATCAATGTCCCAAATGTGCTTGTTTGATAATACTAAATACTGGAAAAACTGAAATATTGCATCATAATTTGAATTCATAACATTTCTTTGTTAAAAATTTCTGTTTATTTCAAAGTTCAAATTAGATTTTGCATTCCAGGGTTTTAATGTGGTCTCCAACCTTTGGACCCCACTGCATGTTCACCATATGTGACCCTGGACCACAAAACCAGTCGTAGGAGTCATAAATAAGCTTTCCATTGATGTATGGTTTGTTATGATAGGACAATATTTGGCCGAGATACAACTATTTGAAAATCTGGAATCTGAGGGTGCAAAAAAAATCTAAATATTGAGAAAATCGCCTTTAAAGTTGTCCAAATGAAGTTCTTAGCAATGCATATTACTGATCAAAAATTAAGTTTTGATATATTTTCAGTAGGAAATGTACAAAATATCTTCATGGAACATGATGTTTACTTGAAAAGAAAAATCGATAATTTTGACCCATACAATGTTATTTTGGCTATTGCTACAAATACACCCAAGCGACTTAAGACTGGTTTTGTGGTCCAGGGTCACATATATATCGACTTACAGACAAAAATGGGACATCTTGTAAACTTTTCATGACCCTGTCCACAATGTGTAAAGCAGGAGCACACACCTCCTTGTCCAGTTGTGCAGCTTGCTTCTTGGCCAGCCGCTCCAGTTCAATGTAGGTGTTATTGGCCTGGGTCTCCACTTCCTTCTGCAGCCGGAGCTTGTGCTCATCCATCTCGGCCTTTAGCCTGTTCTCCAGGGCGATCAGCTGCTTCTGGTGCTGCCGCCGCATGCGCTTATACCCTGACATCTGCTCACGCCGCACAACTTCCTGCTCATGCTCCTGGATCTGCTCACTGACCTGCAAACACAGTGTGTTGGGGGTCAAAGGTCAAGTAAGCTAAGCAAGAAAATGAACGTTTTTTTTCTCTCTTTTCGGCTTTTAAACCATAAGATGTGAGATCTTAAGATAACTATAAGTTAGAAGTTTTCTTTAACCTTATAATGACCAGTTCTGTAAAGTAAGTGACTTCCTTGTCATTTCTTTAATATAATGATTTATTCATAATTTTCAAAATGTAAAAATATGTAACCATATATTAATTATTATATAACCAGTAAAAATTAGTGTATACTTGATCTTGTTTGTGCAGTTTATTGGCCCCATCAGAGCAATTATGAATATAATGATCTGCATTGTTTGATATATTAGGCGTTTCAATTTTCTATAAAATATTTTTTAAAGTTTGTTTTTTGTTGCATGATGTCACAAAATGGATCAATTAAAAAATACATACAGAACATAACAACAGAAGCTACTGAATACATGAAAAGTTGATGCATAATGAGTTCATCAATATCAACATTTTAGTTTAAAATTGATATGCATGCATAAAGAAAAGTAAATTATAGATTGTTTAACTATACATATAGATTTGCCCTTTTGGTATTTCCCTGTTTTTAATCACATTATAATAATGATTAGTTCATTATAAATGATCCCTGTGGTGTGGTAAATTAATTTTGATAGTAAAAATATTCCATGTAGTTTTTCATTTAATATGAGATCATAAAAACTGCATGCATACAAATTAAAAAAAAGCAAAATTCTGAATAAAGTAAAATCATTTTAGATGTTACATTTTAGCACATGTCAGCTACCAGATATTATGAAGCCTGCCTAACACATATCATTGAGCAATACAGGTATTAAACGTATTATTTTTTATCACGGCCATCTACTTCACCTTTTACTATTAGTGTTTAGCTTCATATAATTTTGCAATGAAGAAAAATGTAATTAATCAGCTTCATCTTGATGGGTTGAACACACTGTGCCTGAGTGAAATGTAATGGCTATAATTGTGTCACTGACTGAATCAAAATGCAAATATGAAAGCAAATATGCTATTTTAATGATGAACTGAAACTCTCTTTCTATATATATATATATATATATATAAAAAACGTCTGACTTGGTTTGCATTCTAGAAAAGATCTACAGATGTGGAGAGAGAGAAAAAACACTGTACATCATGTACAGTGCCAGAAAAGAGCTCCAAATCACAAAAAAAATATTATCTTTACTATAACAAAAATGAAGCGTAAAAATCAGCCTGCGCTCCGGAGACAGAAAGACATGGGGGGGATGAAAAAGCGCTTATTAACAGGATGTGGTTGCCATGGCTACTGATGTGGGGTTGAGTGGATGACCATGGCAGGCCTGCATTTCTTATGCAAAAACGGCGAGCGGAAGAGGAGAGATAGGCTGCCTACCAAAGATGCTGGTGTGATGATGGCAAAGCGTTGGCGGATGCTGCTGCGATGATGGCGAGCCCGGCTCTTGTGAAAAGAAGAAGGCCGCAGCTCTGGCCTGATGTCCCTGTCTCCAGCCTCATCCCTCACGCAAGCATGCTTCTGCAGGGGGGAGGAAAAGACGAAACGAGTGGGGGTGGGCGCTAACCGAGCGCCCTGCTGCTGATGCTGAGGATGAGGATGATGCCGCTGCGTCTCCCTGCTGCCCGCATACAGCCTGCTGCTTCCAGCGCATCCTCTTCACCCTTCATCTGTTACTGGCGTGTGTCGCTCACGGGTGCCTGCAAAAGCAGGCAGGGCATCGCTATGGATGACGCGCGAGTCGCTCGGTACGGCGAGAGCAGGAGTCCGGAGCCTCTCTTCAGACTAGCGGCTGCACTTCCTGAGAAGAAGAAGGAGGAGGAGGAGGAAGCAAACAGATCCGTTGGGATAGAGTGAGTTACGCAATGCCTACCACGGGCAATCAGCGGAAAGAACATGTGTGCTCGTGCATTCGTCTTAAACTTTGATCGTTTCCAACACCTTTAAAGGTGCACTTAGCGATTGTTTGTGCTAATTAAAAAAGTTTTGTAAAATCAATGGCTTCTTTGGAAATAGTGATTAAAATGATGTACACTCACAATTAGTGTCATTTCAGTCTTCTGGAAGCTATTTTACATATAGCAAGTAGCATGTTTCATGCAGTTGATTGAGTCATTAATAAGCGAGTCAGCGATAACACCTCTAATAAAAATTTTTTTTTTACATTTCATTCATACATTTGCTCCTTTTTTTAAAAACATAATTTTTTACTTTTTTTTTTTTTTATATTTCATTCATACATTTTATACTTTTTTAAAAACATGATTTTTTACTTTTTTTGCTGATTTATCATTATTGCGAACGCATGAGTTTGAGTTTTGAGGTGAGTTTAGACTAAAAAGCCTAAATAGGCAATTATAAGAAATACATAAAGGAGAGTGGGGAATTTCCTTAGACTGTCAAGTAAAGCTTTTCCTGTGTGGTTTAGAGGTTAACAAAAATTGTCTTTGATCTTTTTGGCCCAAATATAAAATGCAGACTTGTCTGCACGAATACTGCTGAATTTTCACAGTCACACTTCCAAAGAGTTGGCTGAAGCTGATAAACATTAGAAGGGGGTGTCTTGGTAGAAAGTACTCAAGATACTGTTCTCAAGACTGGGCCGCCACACCCATATCCAAAACCCAGGATGTTAAAACAACAATATGAATACAGGGGAATGTGACCACAGTCAGCATAAAAGGGCAAATCCAACACGTCCAGTTTATCCTCATTCCCATGACACTTTACCTATAGTGCATGATTTTTTGGTAAGAATTGTGGAAAGTACCAGGTACTGAACTACTATTACCTGTGATTTGCTGAGATGACACTGATTTCCCCTGTGACTTACCACATCAGCATGAACAAACAGACTTCTTACCCAAGAAATTACATTTATTTATCTAAGCGTATGAATGTATTTTTACAGATGTGGCTGTGAGATCAGCCTTTAATTGGGGGACTATAGTGAATTTGTGCAAGTTCTAAACTTTTGGCTATGGGGTTTCCCTTGTAGGCCTGAGTCAAAAGGGGTCAAAACAAGCTTAGCTCAGTTAACATCAGATGCAAGTTTTGTCCACTTTAGTCATTCTGCATGCAATAAATATGTCATTGCATCACACAAAAGTTGTATAGAAGTGCAGCAAATCAAAGCACAGCAGAGTGTTGGTCATCTTCCTTCCTTGTCTGAAGTTGATATGTGGCTGAAATTCCCAACTTTGTGCTTTTGCGTCAAAAGATCGAAAGGTATCAGTGAAAATCTGATGTTGAGAAACTACCTTCCTATTACAAGACCACTTCCTGTTGAACCAACAGGCACAGAGTTCAGAGCAAGGGTGGAAGAGCGCTGTGTTGGATGGTGGTTCCTTTTCTCATTTTTGTTGCTTTTAGCATGGCATTGTCAAATTTGGAGCAAGGTTATTGACTGAAAATTATGCTAAACACAATGTAAAAAAAAATGTCAGAAAAGTGTGATCTTCAAATCCAAGGGTATACTTCCATACATGTTAAAAAATAAAAGTAATCTACCTAGTTAATGTTATTCCAAATACATAGATAAAATGAGAGATTCATGGGTCATGTGGAATTGTGCAACATAAAAATCTTTTTAAGATATGAGAGGTAAGAGTAAAATCTCATGACATCTGTACTTATAAACTTATCTGACATCAGGCGTAAATTGGCTATGACAAACAGACATGATTGCTCAACTTGATCCAGACTCTGCATCACATAGGGCGATAAAGCTACACAAAAAATGGGTGGCAACTAAAGGAGGGAACATTACACATAGTACATGTGATAATGAAGACGCAAAAATAAAAAAATTCTGGGAACTCTTGTTGCCTCAGAAAGCTGGCTGCGTCATTTCCTTCCAATGACAAATGTGTGGTTTCAGTCTTTAAAAACTTTTACAGAGTTGTGATCATGACCAGTTTGAAACTTTGTCTGTGAACGGAGAATGAATTGTCATGTTAGGAACATGGTCTGCCTATCTCAGAGATCACAAGCAAAATTCAGTAAGTATCACAGCCACACTGCACATATAACAATATGTTTACAGTCATGCTTAACAATGGTCAAACATGGAACACTGTTAATGCTGTGTTTCGATTAATAACCCTATTACAATATACATAAACAAAACATGCATATTTGTTAAAGTATGTTGCATTTGATTGTTTTATGTATACTGATTATATATATATATATATATATATATATATATATATATATATATATATATAT
>NW_015505271.1:3052433-3073209 GCF_001515645.1 Sinocyclocheilus grahami | reverse complement strand
TATATATATATATATATATATATGCACTCATAAGATGGACATCTGGTCATTCTGACTCCAGTGCATGTGAAACTAAAGATCTACTATTGTGAAAGGGTGCACCATAAAATATGAATATGTTTTGACTTGAGCTTAGGTGATTTGTAGAACATGACTTTAATTCAAAAAAAAAAATTTTTTTAATTCAGGAATAATCCTTCCTATCCTCATTTTGATTGCTGTTGAGTTAGTGCATCCAACAGTGTCATGCAAAAACGAAAATTGCAGCCAGCTTCTTCACCATAGTCTGAAGCTCACTAGGTTAATGAGGAAGAGGACGACAGAGCTCTTACAAACATATGTAAGTACTCTCTTTCTAGTTACTTTTTTGAAAGTATAATTGTTAACCTTGCAAACAACGTTTACGTCAGTGGTCCTAAATCAGTTGTGATTGGTACAACAAAGAAGAGATGCTCTGACAATGTAAGCCTAATATGGTCAAGGGTTGCTTGGGTGGTTTCCACATACAATGAGGTGATTCCTTCCACAAAACTGGGCTGTTTTGAAAGTGGGTGGGAGTATGTGGAAACTGTAAATTTAACTCGTTGACAGTATAAACTGTGCAAGAATATACATTAAATGTGGAAATGAGTCTTTCAGAATAATAGCCAAATTTAGGTATGGGTCATATATGGGTCATGCAAAAGACAGTCATGACACTGAATGGGGTTAGGTGTCAGAGTGGGTTTATTTTTAAAAATCAATTTCTGTCTAGGCCACTGGTTCTTAACCAGGCCCACTAGGGGGCCTCAAGATGACTTAAAAAGATTTATCATAAGACAAAGCAACTAAAAAAAAAGAGAGACAGATAGACAGACAGACAGACAGACAGACAGACAGACAGACAGAGACAGACAGATAGACATATTGACAGATAGATAGATAGATATGAATCAACCAGGGTTCTTATAGACTTTCGTCTTCTCTCATTCAGAAAGCCAGTCAAGGAGATTCTGCAGACCTGATCTGTGATATGCAAATGGACAATGTTCCAGTATCAACAGTCTCTGGCCAGACCATATCGCAGCGCATCATGAGTGTTTACATCCACCTGAAAGAGTTTCTGCCGCACATGAAGACAGTGATGGAGCAGCAGAAAGAGTTAAATCCTCCAACCAACCCTGTGGCGGAGGGGCTTAACAGGATGATTACACATGTACGCCACATTGCTGTGAAGGTGAACTGTATCTTAGAAATCCTGCAGCCAAATATACTCATTCCTGAGCCAGCTGAAAGGCCAACAGGAATTCCCCCTGCACAAAATATTTTCCAGCAGAAAGCCTATGGATGCATTGTCCTGTCTCGGCTTCAGGAGCTCCTTAGTCAAGCAGTTCAAGAACAGAAGTCTCTTAAGGGGAAAATGTGCAGAAAAAGGACCAAAAAATGGTTATTGATGAACTAAAGTGTGTTTGTGACATAAAACAATATTTACGTAATTTATTAATATTTATTTTGTTACATCTATAACTGTTGAAGAGATATCCAGAGTATGTTTTTTTTGTTGATATATTTATTAATATAATTTATTTTGTCCTAACTGTCTTATTCATATATATGGACAAAAAAGTGAAGTCATACAATTTTTTATTTTTTTTTACTTCCACTTCCATTTGAACAAGAATGGATCATCCATTTTGGCCGACTGTCGTGGTTCCTTTAATTATATGACAGTAAAAATATTTTCATTTGATTTTGTTATGAAGCAACAACTGTCATCAAAACTGTATACAGTATAACTGGATGTGATGCCTTTTGCCCTTCAAGAAAGAAGGCTCAAAACCAGTAGTTACTCAGGATTTCTTAACAACACTCTATGATGTTATGTCGTCACAGACAAAGTTTTGATTACACAGAAATTTGCAGTGATTAGCTGTGATGTCACACGTTAGCCATATTGGCTTTTGTGGTTGATGCTAACATCTATAGCATGAAAAAAAAAAAAGATTTTGGAGATTGTTTTCTCAAGCATTGTTTTTTGTTGTAAATGAATCACATAATGCTAAACTGTACGTAACGTAAACCACTGGGAGACCACAGACGATTGTCATTCACTGTATTTCTTTAATAGTCATTTAATATAAAGATTTTTATTCTAAAGTATTTTTCAAATCACAGTTTTAATAGTATTTTTGCGCTGTGACCATGGGGGCGGAAACCTTTATGACGTACTTACTTGTCCATCTAATTTAAGCAATGCAGTTTGTGTTGAAGAACACAAAGTAAATTATTAAAGCTTTAGACCTTGTAATGAATGCTAAGGGACTTTTATCAATGAAAAATTCAAGTCTTCCATTCTGGACAAATTCCATTCCACAACAATTGTTTGGTGGAATACCTGTTTATGCTTAACATTGGATCCATCAAACTCTTACAGTACATCATCCAGAGAGTATTTTCCACTAGTTCTAATGGCAGGAGTTTTTAAATCTCTCCAATCAGCACACTGTTTATAATGATCTCTAGTAGTTGAATGACCCTGGAAACTTCTGTCCTGAAGTTGTGCAAAACAAAAGCTGCAAAACAGCTGTAGCAAACAACCCCAGTGATATTTGATATGAGACACCGCATCAAACTTCCTGATATCTGAAAAGCTGATTTCTGTAGAAGCACAGATGGGTTTTTTGTAGCGGTGCCCTGCTTACTAGCAAACCAAGGGAGTGGCACGTCTTTTCATGAAACAGAAAAAAAAATGAGGGTAGTGGGTCACACAGGCTTTCAGAGGCAGCTTGTGGTGGGGAAGACCCCCTAATCAAATAACATGCAATCAAAACAGGTGCTTGTGTGAGAACTTCTTTCCTGTCTAGTGCTGGCAACCTCACTTGACACTTTCACATTAAATATGAAAGTGATCATCATCTGTTTACCGTCAAATACTGAAGAGATCTGAGAAATGCTTAGAATTGTTTCGGAAAAACAACAGTGCATTACAAAAAGTGTTCAGTGTTGCAAAATACCATTTTATTGTGGTAAATGCAAGTTGCAAGTTGATTCCATACAAAATGGGTGCATGTACAGTCTTTTTTTCCTTCTTTATAAGGTTAACAGAAGAAACATTCATTCATTTTGAGACATCTTTGCATTTTCACAGAAGAAAATGCCAGATTCATTTTTGCAAATAAAATGCTCAACACAAGGATTATTTCTACTGTTAAACCTACATTTGTACAATCCATGCACAATTTATAACTGCAAACACAGCACAACTTCAGCTCTATGTCTCAAAGTCTGTTATCATTGAACTATACGTGGTTAATGATATTGATTAAAGGTCTTTGGTGTCCACTAGCAGTTACAGATTATCATTGTCATAGTCTCATTAATTGTTTTAGTAATGTAATGTTTGCTGACACACTTTTAGTTGCCCTTGCAAGAACATGCTGAAACATGCTTATTGGTTGTACAAGTACCTGAGTATTTCTAAATCGACTGACTTAAACAAAGCCATGCCATTAGCGATATCTGCTGGTTGATAGGAGTAACTGCAGTTCTTTTTTTGAGACTATGGATTCAAGTAATGCTTTCATTTATTAGTATTATTGCACATAAAAAGCACACAAAATTGCTATTGCTATATAACAGTGTTAATAATATGATTGTTCTATTCAGTATTAATATATTTCAGTGAAAATATATTACAATTGCATTTGGTTATAAGCATTCAACTTTTTTTTTTAAATAGCAGGGTATATAGGTTATTTTAGAATAAAGACAAAATAATTACAAAAATTAGGTAAAATAAATAAATACATCCCTGCATAGTTTTAATTCCATCGTACCATAATTATGTAATATGTGCATGCAAAGCAAGGATTTTTAGATATCAATACACACTTTTCTTATTGCTTTTCAACTTTTGTAAAATACACTCAAGAGTATCCTACAAATAATTCACAGAACTAGAGATCTATCCAAACTATTCTAAACCAGCCTCATCTAATAAAGTGCTTATTTTACTGGAAAATATACATTTATCCAGCAGTATTTAGACCTAATGTTACTTGCACAAAACAGTTGCATCCATGTTTAAGAAGTGAATGTTCATTCTCGTCTCAATTTCAACTCCATTAAGAATCTGTTGAGCAGGAAACCAAGAAAGAGAGTGAAGGCAGGCTATATCAGTAAGGCAAGTCTTACATGATCAAATTATACAATGTCTTATGTTAACACACATCGTGTGTGATAATGTTTAATGCAATGCAAAGCATAATATTTGCCTAAAAGAAAAGAGCCAAATGGTGAATTAGATCATGTGGCTTCTGCATATAAACGGACAAATTGACAAACCTTCAAAAAATGCTCAAATGTTATTCCTTCATAGAACTCATCAGGTGCCTGAAAAAACAAACAAACAAGCAAACAGACAGATTAGCAAGAGAGTGTGAGTGAGTGTGTGTGTGTGTGTGTGCATACTTATCAATACTTTGGGGACAAATTTGTCCCCAGAAGTGAACTATAACTTCCATATGGAGGACATGCAACCAAGGACATAAACATGATATATCATTATATATCAAATGGATGGATGAATAAATAAATAAATCATTTTCTAATTCTGAAAATACAAAACGGTGACACCTAGAGTGCCCCAGGTCACTCACTTAACAAAATAAAATGTGCTTCATGTGGCACCATTTACACTAACTGTTTTTATTTTACTAAACTCAAAAATATAAATTTATATTAATAAACTAACCTGATAACATGAGGTAACACCAACAAATGTCAAGTGTTTAAGTGTTAGATCGGGGGGGAAATCTTACACATTGAGATTACAACTTTTTACAGATATATTGATATATTGTCAGATATATTGACATATAGTTACTCCATGCAATGTTTGTGATCCAGCCTCTAAATAACATACCATGGGACCTACTGAGATACTGGCAACCTCCAGCATTGCAGCATCTGCAATACCTTTAGCTGTCTCTCTTCCAAGAGCTCCACTACGGGACAACAACTCCTCTACTACCTAGACAAGACAGACCACACCACTGCTGAAAATCTGTGAAGATAATCATGAACTACCCACACGTAAACATATTTCATAAATTATTTACTCAGGTGGATTTAATTACACAAAAATGTGTTATTTCTTACATGTCTGTATTCCTCCAGTGTTATGGTTCCATCATTGTCGGTGTCATGCATGTTGAACAGGACTATTAAGAAAGAGACAGTATTGTATCAATACTATTGTGACTTTATGGCTCAGTTGACTGGTATTTTATCTCCATAAGGTTTTGAATATCATTTCTGCATGCCCTTACAGCGCAGTTTGGCTCTTCTAATTTCTTCTCTCTGCTCCTCTGTGATATGTTGGGGTGGTGCTCTGAAGTACGACATGACCGTAAGGAATTCCTCAAAACCAATTTCTTCCACAGATCCCACAACATCTTTCTGGAAGTTCCTGTGAAGAACAAGTGGGCATAGTAATGTGTTATTTACGGTGGCCGAGAAGTGCAAAGCAAATCACAATTCTGAAAACAAAATAACAAATTACAAACGCAAATGCAAGTCTAAAAAACAAAATAACAATTCAGAAAGCACAACAACAAGTCAGAAAACACAATGACAAATTTGAAAAGGGAGAAAAAAAAAGTTCGGCAAAAGACGGGATCGAACCCTGGTCGATCGTGTCAAAAAGTCAACGACACGCACTTATCCATCTGCGCCACTGGAGCTGATAATTTACAGCCACTTTTAACTAAACGTAAATATACACCCTGTATTTTTTATTCCATAGTAAGGGCAATTCATACAATACATTTAAACTGAGCTACTTTAATACCATCTCCGAACTTTCTACCAAGACTCTGCTGTTCTTCGGCTGGTTCTTCCTGTATACGTTGATTGACAGATGTCTCGTCCAGTCAGCGGTGAGTAATCCCAAACCAATGGCGCTGTCTCATTCTATACCTACCTCTTCCGGTTTGTCTGATTTGTCGTTGTGTTTTCTGACTTGTTATTTTGTTTTCAAATTTGTCATTGTGTTTTCTGACTTGTTATAATGTTTTCTGATTGTTGTTGTGCTTTCTGAACTGTTATTTAGTTTTTTAGACTCGCATTTGCGTTTGTAATTTATTTTGTTTTCAGAATTGTGATTTGCTTTGCACCTCTCGGCCACCGTAGTTATTGCTCCATATCAACAGTTTTGCTAAACCCTGAATGCTACATTTTCAGGTTTATGGTTTGCAGATGATTTTGACCAATGGCACTCTTATATCTTATATATAAGATATATATATGAAGAGTTTGGTTCCAAAACGCGATAAACGCCAATTTAAAAAAAAAATATTTGAGTTTCCGCCAAAATCAGTATTGTATTTGGTCGGTATTGAAAAGTCCATTTTTAATTTTACACAAAATGCGATCTCCGCCGAGTTATTCTGTCATGTTTTCTCCCTTGTTTTCTCCCTTTTTTTCACAGCGCACCATTCCACGCATTGTAAACAGTAACAGCCAATCACAGTGCACCATTCCACGCACTGTAGACCGTAATGGCGGCGCTCTGAATACACCCGGCATCCTAGTTTTCCTCATCTACTTTGTACTTTGTGATCAACAAATAAACTTAGGGCTGCACGATAAATCGCATGTGATTGTCATGCGCATCTCGTCAGTAAAGCCGGTTCTGTGATTAATAGTAAATCGCCATCACGTACTTTCAGATGGAGCGACATTTAATACACAGAGCCGTAGATCACTGCAATATCGCGTTCATAATCGCAGATGAGTCGCATTCGATTATGAACGCGATATTGCGTATTGATTCAATGGATTTATTGCATTTTGGGGGGGGGGGGGAAAATTACATTTTATAATAAATCTTTGAAAATCAAAATCTGGATTTGAATTTTTAATGTTATTATAACTTAAAGATGCTATGTGAAAGTTTGAAACAGAAAATAGTGGTTTTCATCTTGCCACTTTCTTGGTAAAGAAAACACATTTTTACTCAAATTAATCCAAATGTATTTATAGCGTTCTGGAACCAAACTCTTCATATATAAAGCTAGCATATAAAGAAGAAAAAGCAACACAGTGCATTAAGACTTCCCTTTACTATAAAAGTGTTGTTTCACATCCATTTTGAATAAAGACTGCCACTGACATTTGTGAAGTTTAATTAAACTTTAAAAATGTGACTTAGTATTTAAATGTAATCTCAAATTCTGAGGCAGTAGGGGATAATTTCAAGCATCACATAACTCTTGTCACTATTAAAACCATATCAAATATACAGTATATAAACAAGCACAAACCTACTATCGAAGAAAGCTTCTATAATCTGGGACCGAATTGGGTTGCTTTCTAGGTCTTGGATTGTTTTAAGGTCATCTCTCCTTTAAATGAGAACACAATTAAGTTTGACAGGTAAAAGGCAGGCATTATGGTTTGTATACTTGTGTATGAATATACAGTATGTTGTATAACCAACCAAACCACCTAACCAGACACATAAATAAAGCACAGCAATATTTTTTTCTAAAAGTCAGTACCAGCATAACTGGTTTGATTTGATACTTGAAAGGCATTCTGAACAGTCATTTTGTTTCAACACTCAGACAAGAACAACTCTGCAGAATCATCTCCCACACAAAACAACCACTTGCAGATTACCGTAATGTTTCCTCGTTTTGGCTGAGCTGCTTAAAACGATTGTGGAGAATTGCGATCTGCTCCAGTGAAACTGAAAGAGAACAAAAGTAATGGAGACATGTGTGAAGTTAACACAACTGCTAAAACTTCTCTAAAACAACCTCACACACACAGCTGATATTTGACTAACTCTTCTAACTGAATTATGAATGATCACATGATTCATGCAGTAGCCTAACCTTAAAGAGACCGGTCAACCAAAAATACAAAATTCTGTCATCATTTACTCCCCATCATTTTGCTCCAAACCCATATGACTTTATTTCTTCTGGAGAGCACAAGGGTAATGCTAGAGACTGATAGCATCAGTCATTGTTCAATTACATGAAAGAAGATGAAAGCAAGTGATAATTGAGTCTGTCATTAAGGCTGCCAGAAAACATCTCCATCTGTCATATGGGTTTGGAACAACATGAGTGTGTAAACGATGAATGGGTGAATTATCACATTTTTACGTTGTTTAATTCCCTATTTCGGGTCTGCAGTACAGATGTATCAAACTAAGCCTCCATAACCACTTGTAAAACCAGATGCACCATCCTATGTCCACATAAACAATTATTAATACTAATAACCAAAAATCAACATTCATAGTTTCCACAGGTAGGCTACATATTACACTAAATATATGCAGTGCGGATCTGAGCTGTAAATTACAAGCAGTGCAGAGAAGATATTTCCGACATGTGACTAGGCTAAATGATTGATCATTTATATAATTATACGTTTCCTGTGTGCTGCGTATGTCAAATATTAAGTAATGGGTTATTAATTACATTAAACATAAACCCTTCCTAATAGTTATACTCACAGCCTGTCTTCTGTGACAGGGTTCGATATTGATGGTCATCCGGCAAAGACTGAAAGCTTCCCATCACGATAGTGATCATACACCAATAAGCGTGTATGCGAGTCTGTTCCTCGATCTTCCGGTGGTTTAGGTTTCACTCACACACCCGTGTTTGCCTTGCAGAACACACGCATGCAAATTGCATGTGCCTTGTGAGAAAGAGAACATGTCCCCTGGGTCCTAGCGCCGCATGAACATCCTCTGCATCAACTGCGGTCTTAAGAATTCACGCCTACTTTGCTAATCCAGTTTCTGAACGTTGATCACGCCCAAACCAGATATTAAAATATAGTCAAATATTGTGTCTACACAATGAAGAATGAAGACTGAAGAGAACGGAGCCATCTCGGCCGCGTTCATTCATAATACATGTCACCGTGACATCAGCTGTACAGCTCTTTCTGGAAAACAGAAATGACACACTGACATTTCTGAGAAGGCCACAGAAAAGCAGCCTTCGATAAATTGACGGGATAATAGCAAAGGAAGGAGATATACATCTATTTTGTCACGTCTAATAGTCTAAATTATTATTGCCCTGAGCAGTAGGCTATTAGCGTCCTCAGCCCTTTCCCTGGAAAACAAACAAACTCCAAATCGTACAGTCCTTCACTCTAATTGCATTATTTATTTGTATTCAGCATCACGCAATAATGGATAAGCACAAAACTAACCCATAAACTAGATTAGCTTGACAAAAGCGGTATGAAAAAGAGAGGCAATAACCTAATTTAATACCACACTGCAAAAAATGATTCTTACTTTGTCTCTTTGTCTTGTTTGCCAGTATAAATATCTAAACATTATTCAAATTAACTATTAAGCCAACATTAAGCAAATCAAGAAAAACATATCGAAATTTAGTAAGTTCATGTTTAAAACAAGAAGAAATATCTGCCAGTGGGGTAAGAAAGGGAAAACGGGATTTTTGTTATGTAGTTTTAATTCTGTTTAGAATGTTTATTAATACTGGAAAACAAGGTAGGACAAGGTAGTATAAGGTATGAGGTATAAAGTAGTCTACTTTTTAACCCTACTGGGAGAGAGAGAGAGAGACAGAGAGAGAGAGAGAAAACGATGTAACTTTATGCTAAATACCTTTTTTAAAGCTATACTGTGCCCACAAGACTTGCTTTAAAAGTCATATAATTTATATCGAAGCCTACTAAATCTATTTAATTTTGTAATGTATCAATCTACCACACGATGGCAGTAAAGATCATGACATCAACCCATCAATCTGTTGCCCAGTAGATAGCTTAGACCTTTTTTTTCCACTTTGAAAGCACATAATGTAATATTATATGGCAATAAAATTGACAATAAAGGAATAATCCAATAAAACGTTTTACATGACTTGTGCTAATGCATTTCTGGCCTTATGGGGGTGTGGAGCAGTAATTCCCAAACATTCATTGGGAGTACTTAAATATTTTGTTTTGTTAAAACATGATTATTTGAGTCTTTTCTAGTAAAGACAAACAATATTACAATAATAATATTACATTTTTGTATTCTTAGATCAACTTCTTGTGAACGCACTTAGTTTCAGAATATTGAAATACATAAAAATCTATTATTTTAATATTTTTTTATTTATAGCATTTTTATTGATAGACTCCATGCAATACATCTAAAAATGAATGACGATGACAGTTTTCTACCATAAATGTCAATATTAAAATAATTGCTGACAAAATGAGTTAAAAACTGTTAAATAAACTGCCTGATAAATAAAAGTGCAACATTTTTCATTGCACAAGTCAGCTATCTGATTTGAGCTTACACATTATGAGACCTTAAAATAAAGCTGACAGTCTGACCCCGTTTAGATCCAAAGTGTGAAGAATAGTCAGTAAAAACACTTCAAACCTGCCTTGATCTGGTCTAGCTGAGCTGTACATTTACATCCACTTGAGACAGAACACACCAACAGCCAAAAGCAGAGCAAGGGGTCGTCTTGTTTCTGTCTTTAGAGTTACTTAATCCAACGCACTGAAGATCTGACATTGTAAGACCGACACAGGCCATGATGGTCTTGAATAGCAACAGAATCCGATGAAAATCAGCAAGATAATTTCATGTTAATAATTTACATAAAACTAATTATGGGCCTCAAGTAGATTTTTCCAGATAAGCCATATGAAGTCTTTTGGAATGGATCACCATAGCTCTTTTGAATGCAGCTGACCAAAGGCTGCCACCAGATCCACATTCCCTGCGGGGACATTGCCAGTGAGGTGCTGAATATTTTTTGCAGAAGAACAATATTGGTTCACATAACATCTACATGACCTGGCAAGACTAGAATTTATCATCTTTATTTGTTGACTTGTACTGGTGGAATTTTCTTTGAATTTGATTGTGATATTCTCACAGTGAAATAGAGAAACACTTCTCTTTATACTTTAGTGCCGCATATAAAATGCAAATCTTGATAGATTAACTACAGAGTATAATATGTGTTAAATGCAATAAGGAAACATTATGAATTCAAATGTAGTGCCGTCCATTCAGTTTTTTTTAATATATTAAAAACAGAAAAATAAGAAAACAGGTTTTGGAGATGTACCATAAACACAAATGAACTGTACCCTGCATGGTATTTTATATTAGTGCCCATAATATTAGTATTAACCAACAAACCCGCTACCAATGTCAGAATTCGCATGCAGTTCTACACAAACAACGGTTAAGACAAGTATAGCCCTCCTTAAAGAACAAACATTAATATTAGTTTAGGGAATTACGGGGAAAACAAATGGAATAATTCCCATTGCAAATCCTGGCTCTGGCTCTCGGCCAACTTCTGATGCTCCTCACGCTTTGGCCGCCCCCACCAGCGGAGAGAGTCACTGTCTGTGTCTCAGTACCCCCAGGACGCCCTCTCATTCAGAGCAGCTGTTGTCTGAGAGCTAGAGGCAGCTCTCTGACACTCTGTCAGACTCTCCTCTTAGAGCCCCTCCTCTGCATGCCAAACAGGCAGCATGTCCTCACGTTCTCATGATGGTTCTTTCATTAAAAGCAAATATCTTCAATTAAATCTCCATAAAAGTGTACTGAAGGCATGGAATTGTGCGATGACCCCGCCGTTTGATCTGTCAGCCCATATTAGGTATGCAACATCTAAAAATTGGAATTGTTTTTATTCAAAGCTTTGTTATTATTCGAGAAGCAGAGAGCTGCCTTCTTTCATTGTCAGTTATGTCAACTTATACCGGATAGAAGTGGACATCATGTCCTTGAGCTTTATAGCAAAGCCGCAGTGCAAAGAAAAGAAATGCATTACACCTCAGAGCAGACAGCATACTCCTTTAGTAAACAGCGTAATGTTTCAAAGCTCATGAGAGGGTCTTACTGATCGGCCTAGAATTCCATCATATTGGAGTCTACAAAGCATTCAAAGGGGACTAAAAACACATTTAATATTGTGTAATTTGCACTAATTGTAAAAAGTGTAAAAACCAATCATGTTCAACTCTAAAATACTGATCAAAAACTAACTGGTTGCCTTATAGACTGTAGTCAATGCGTCCACTTCCCCTGCTTTAAGACTTTTGCTAAGCCTCTGCGTACATGCAGAAGAGCGAACAGGACATCTCATACTGCAATGCAAAATTGTTTGGTGTATGACAGTATTTCAAGTGTGGTATAGTTTGATTGAAACTATAATTCCAGCAAGTTCAATTTACCAGTCTTTTTAGAGTTTTAGCCTTAAAACTTGATGTAATGTCTGCAACCTTTATATCCAGGCCGTGATCACAACTTTTTGATAGTGGATATGGGAAAACCGGGATCCGTTTTATTCTGAGTATGCCAAGTCACCCCTCCCCTATCCTATTTCACTCTTGAAACTTCCACTTAGGGAAATGATAAAGTTTGACTAAAATTTGCATTTAGGTACAAAACACCATGCAGGGCATTTAGAAAAGTTAAAGAAAAGACCCACTAATGCATTTTTGTTCCCAAAGAAAGTCCATGGGAATTGTGAGAGCCATTATAGGTCAGATCTAAATAAAGCGTTTCAGAGGCTGCCTACGGTGACAGCTCACACCAGATAAATATTTAAATCACACATGGTAGAAAACATCAAACTAAGAGCACTGCCGTTGAGAACAGGATAAGAGAGGAATACATAAACAAATATGCCCCTGGCCAGCACCAAATCTCTTCTACAAGAGTTTTTACAGGAGTCAAACTTCTTCATTTTGTATTGGCAAAAACGTGAGGCCTTGGAATTAGAACTTCTCCAGGAAGTGATACAGTTCATGATGATATCACTAACAATTAAAACAATTTAAAAATAATTTTCCAAGTGTCAAATGATTTAATGCAGCTAGTAGCATAATTTGAAATGCAACAATGACAATTCTCAAATCTACAAAACCTATAGACCTCATGCGTCAAAGAAACGCGGTAGCTCTATAGCATCGCTGGTGAAGTGGATTTACTTATTGTAGAGTTAATGAAAGTTATCATGTGCATTGTAATGTTTAAAAGCGGTTGTCATAAATGTCAGCACACCGGGAAGATTTTAATAAGAACAGTTCATTCATAAATTTTCACACGACCTTACCTTCATGCTGTGGAAATACAAAAAGGAAGACAGAAGACAATGAGCGGAGTGCTGAAAAGGGGCAGGGCTACATAAGGTACACTTAGAGTGCATACGACAAAAATACTCATAACATGACTGTTGTATATTCATGGTAACTGCAATGTAAGCTGTTTTACGGTGACATTTTGAAATATTTAACCTCCTGAGACCCTGTGACATTATATTTTGGTGTATTTCTCCGAGACTATACATGCCACAGTTTTAAGCCTGGATCTCCTGTACAGAGCACATTCAGGGCTTTTCAGAGATACTAAATGTTTGGATGTTTCACTGTGACCACTCTCTCTCCTTGGTCTTCAAATATGTCTGATATTAATTTAGTGACACTCTTATGGAAATATGATAATATTTTGTAATTATCATTTAAATCTGTCTAATTTTTAAACTGTGTGTCATAAATCAACATCTCAGGAAAATGTTATGGGGTTTCAAATCAAAATATGACTTTCTTTTACGAAACAGGATGTTGATTTCATACATGTCCTCATATGAGGACACCGGGACTAAAAGCATGTTTATTAGCATTTTGGGAGACATAACAAATGAATAGGGAAAGAAATTATGTTTCAATATTCTATGAAATATTATATATTATATATCTTGTCAAATATTACTCCCATTATTACACTTCTTTTTTCATTTCATGTTGCCCCAAAAACACATTAATATGCAAATTAGATTTAGTTTATAGATAGATTGTATATAATGAGAAAACCCGGTTTATGGCCATTTTACACACATTTTGCAGAAAGAAAAATGGTATATCAAATAATTCTGTTATAACAAAGTTGAGAATCATCTTTATACAAAGTTTTTTTAAACTTTTTAAAAATCTATTGTTTTTGCCTATGCATGTTCATTCATGTCTTTTTTTTTAAATGAGTCCCGATGTCCTCTACCGAGGACATAGCATAACTTATGAACGAAATATCTTTTTTTTTTTAATTTGTACTTTTTTTATGCTCTAAACAACATAAAGAGATTAAACTATTTTTTTCCTAAAAATCTTTTCTCGGGTCTTAAGAGGTTAAAAATCGGTGCTACTCTAAAGGTCAAATGCAGGCTTAAGATAAGGGCATGTCACACAGTTTTGTATTAAGTGGAGTTTTAGACAGGAGCTCCTCTGTAAATCCCATTAGCTTGCCACAGGGGACAAGCATTCTCCAAATTTCATACATTTTTAAGACCAGATTGCACTGGGTCATAGGAGAGGAAGCAAAATTATTAATCAGATCGAATGCTGTGACTGCAGTTAACTGTACAGATGATTATTCATGATGACTTTTTAGTGACTGTGACTTTATAATGTGCATCATTAAACTTAAGTTAATATTATAAATGGTTAAAAATATAAATATGAATAAATATGATTTTTGAACATACATTTATATTTTTGATATTTGATGTTTTCAGGTGGCCTAGTTCTTACAAGTTAAGGAATTCATTTTTATACAGTAAAACGGCTGTATTTATATATCACAAACAACATAAAATTCATTAAAAAAATGTACACAATTGTAAGACATTTCTTTTTTTTTTAAATTCCTATTAATTAGTATATATTTTTTTTCTATCATAGATTCTTCCTCTCTTTTCCTAAGTTTGTTTGTGCAGGCATCAGACAGCCATTAAACGGCAGACTCTTCTCTAAAACGTTTCTATCCGCCTCACATATTCATGAGTACAACACAAACACATTAAGTTACTTGCAGCAAGCAGAACATTTCCACCTTTCAACCAGAGGAAGTTCACATTCAACGCATGCCATTCAGCCAATTAAAGTGTGACATAGTTTCATGGCAGCAACAAGATTAATCGTGCGACGGTAGCTTCCTGAATTAGATATATCGGGGCTCTTGAAACACCCCTTTCAAACTGGTCTTTCCTAAGGATTGCCATATTAATCTCCCCCTTCTTTTCATTCTTTGGCGGGGAGCTCATCTGCTCTGTCCCTGCGTGCCATGAATCAAGCATTTGTGACTTGCATACAGAGGAAGCTTCCTCAGGCTGTTCTCTCATGTTAATCCCTGACAAACGTCTGCTTCCCAAAGAAACTTACATTTAGCCTGATTTTTTGGCGGGTTATGACACACACAGCAGCAGACAAGCAACCTTGACTGTGTTTTGAGAGGCCGGCCACTGGACTTCAGGGCTAACATTTGACCTTGGGGAATTCATTAGTACATTTAAAGAAATCATAAAAGCATATTGGCCCACTGTTGCAGATCTTTCAGGGAAGGAGAGTTCTCTTTTATGATGCCTTTGTGGCAATTGATCTGTCTTTTTGCTGTAACAATTCCCAAACGGTCTCTTAAGAGAGACGATCAATGTAACAAGGAAGGTGGATGACAAAGAATGCTGAAACATTCGTACAAACAAACAGCAGTAAAGACTACCCTACATTAATATCATCAGAAAAATGAATCAGTGCACATAGTCATGGGGGGGTCCCCTTTGCTTGCACAATTCAAGGTCAAAACTCATAAAATATTAATGGTTCACTCAATTAAATGCTCTGTGTTGTTCGCATGAAGGGTGTATAATGGGGATGCTCATCTATAACATAACCAGGAAAAATTAAATAGGCAATTAACGGCTGTTTTTAGTACAAGTGTAATTGCTTCAACACAGCATAACAACTCAAAGAGCTCAGTCCAGCTCCTTGTGAATAAACCATGAGGTTTTCCCCCAGGGTCACCTTGTAGGAAACAATAATGGTCAGACTGCAAGTATAAACTCCTGGTTGAGAAGGATGGGCTAAATCTACTCAGTCAATGACTAGCATAGTGGATCCTTGAGGATAATGAATTAGCCAAAATGTTTAAGGCCACATACTAGAATACCGCAGTGCAATTTACCTCCTGACAGACAAAAGTCTGAAGGGGTTCCTTTCTGTACATTAGGTCAAGGTTTTATGTTGACATTGTCTCTGTATAAGAGCATCTAAAATGGTGTGCAATAGCCTACCTGAAAGAAAGAGGAACATCTGAAAAATGTAGTCATTTACACACATAACCTTGCAATGGAAAAGAACAGAGAAATTGGCACAGTTAACATTGCATCACAGGTACTGTTTTTCACATTGAAAATAATGCTGTACTCAGAATTTTTTTTGCATTATATTCAGTTGTAAGTGTATAGTACTTTTTGGTTTTAAAAGGGGGTTAAAAAACCACATTAAACAAGCAAAAAATGAAATTGTTAAATTAAAAGCTTTGGAATCTGTTATCCAAAAACATTTCTGATATTTTTAAAGGGGTCATATGATGCGATTTCAATTTTTCCTTTCTCTTTGGAGTGTTACAAGCTCTTGGTGCATAAAGAAGATCTGTAAAGTTGCGAAGACTAAAGTCTCAAATCCAAAGAGATATTCTTTATAAAAGTTAAGAGTCAACCACGCCTACCTAAAACGGCTCGTTCGAACACGCCCCCACATGTCTACGTCACGATGTGGGAATATTTGCATAACGCCGCCCAAATGTTCACGCAAAGAAAGAAGGCGTAACTTTGATTCTCGCTGTAGTATTGTTGTTGCCGCCGCTGCCATGTCGTGAAGGCGCTGTGTTTCGTTGTGAAAGCGAAACTACTTTGTTTGGCCTTCCAAAAGAGAACGATATTCACTTCGTCATGCCTAGCGCTGATCCGTGCTGGTCACTGAGGAAATACATCAACTTCGCGCTGTGGATCGCTAAAATGCCCTGATCCACTAACGCATTAACGCAAAATTGAAAAAAGGAAAGTCACCTTCTCTGAGGGTGACCTGCAGACACTGACATAAATGTAACTAGTATTTCATAAAAACCATTTAGCAATTTCAGTTGACCTAATCTGTCAACAAAGTCATCCAGAATCCATTTAAAGGCGGGTAACTGAGTCTGCTTAAAAGGTAAAGTGTATTGAGGCATGTGGAGGCAGTACATAATACAGCATTCAATCACCAATTCCAAAAAATACATTGTTTTGAAATTGTTTTCACAGCTGACCAGGGTGCCCTGCTTAAAGCCTCGAGAAACAATCTTAATTACATGCATGAATTTACAATTAACCAGCTCTGTGCAAGAATAAGTGAATGTAAGTAAATATACAATGTAAAATTTTCATATTATGTATAGCGAGACCCAAGCTAAAACTTTATATGTTAGCCTCGGGTTGGAGGTATGGGGTCAAAGGAAATTGAAATTGACATATTGTCAAGTCAGTCCTGTTACACAGTCCCCATGGTGAGTAAAGATGTCACCTCTCTCACTACATGAGAGGCTTGGGAGAAACAAGCCCGCCCGCCTCTGCTAACTCAAGCCGGCCTCTGCTCACTCTAGCCGCCGACCTCTGCTCACTCAAGCCCGCCGTGTGTGACGCTGTGTTTCGTTGTGAAAGCGAAACTACTTTGTTTGGTCTTCCAAAAGAGGACTCGACTAGAAATCAGTGGTTAAGTTGTATTTACAACACTGTTCCAGAACAGTTCAACCCAAATATTCAGATGTGTCCAGTGCATTTTATGGAGGACTGTTTCCTGATCCTGGTAGAGTAGACTACAATGCCGGCTGTTCTGACTCTCAGACTGTAAGTAAGTTTTTTATATTTAAAGGATTTGCCACTGATGATTCAAACGCGAGTTTTGAGCAGTGTAGAGTAGCATTTGTTGTTTGTCATTTCTTCGATCACAAATGCAGACATGGTTTTATGTTTACGCGGCACGATGCAAGTCGTAAAAAGACAGTACAAGTCCTTATAATCCGTAATTATGTCCCAACTGGATGCAACAAATGCCTTGTTTATAATGGGTTTTAATGTTTATATCTCATCGCTCTGGCTGGACGGGGCACCACAATATGGTAAGGGGCGTAACATTTCTGTCACACGCTAGCTAAAACTTTATATGTTAGCCTCGGGTTGGAGGTATGGGGTCAAAGGAAATTGAAATTGACATATTGTCAAGTCAGTCCTGTTACACAGTCCCCATGGTGAGTAAAGATGTCACCTCTCTCACTACATGAGAGGCTTGGGAGAAACTTGCTTCAGGTTTTGGAAACCTCAGACAGGAACAAGAGCAGAATGTAAAAGAATTCTTTACTCTGACTGTTGAGAATTTTCCATAATACAGGTAACCAAAAACGGATTTGTGCCAATGATGTCTGCAGGAACAAACAAACAGAATTAGACCATTGCTGCTGAGCTTTTCTCAAAGACTGATGTTCAGTAAACTGCTACACCTCAATTTATTTTCTTCTGTTTCTGGTTATTCTTTTTTAAGTGGAACATATAATGCAATATAGAACTTTTTTTTTGTATATGGATAGTGTGGTGAGAAGGTTATAAAATCTATCAAATGTACTCGACACTCGCAAAAATAAAGGCTCTTCATTGGCATTGTGGTTCCATGAACAATCTTTAACATCCATGGAAACTTTGTACTGCACAACAATTTCTTCATAGTGAAAAAAAGTCCTTTAGACTTAGAAAATGTTCTCCACACTAAGAAAAATGGCTAACTGTCACCCCCCATTTTTAAAAAAAGGCACGCAGGTGCACTATCCAAACTTAAATTGTTGTAATTTATGAACACTTTGGAATACAGACATAAGGTTGGTATCTTTTTAAAGAAGAACATTTGCAGATTATCACAGAAATTGAATGTTTTCAAAAAATGAAAGTATCAAAACGTTATGGTAGTTAAAATTTACTGTAAAGAAAATGCACTATATTAATTTTATTATATTTTATATATAATAAATATTTTACATAACAGGTTTTACTCTAAAATTGGTATAAAATTAAAGCCTTATGTCTAAATAAGTTATGTTCCAAATTTGAAGTTGATATGAAAAAAATTGAGGTTCCTGTGAGATTTTATTAGGGCGGTTATACCACAAACAGACACCGGGTGCCATCCAAACTCCATTTAATTTTTTTTATGCATTTTTCTGTCACACATGTCTAGATTTCTCTGTCAATATGACTTCTATCTCAAAATATACCACCAAATATGGAATCCTGAGACTTAGACCTTTCCAATTATATGTTTTTGTCAAGATTATAAAAAGGTTTGATTCTAAAAGACAGTAATGCATTTTGTAATATTACACTTGACACCGCCCACTAATTTATGAACACTTTGGAATACAGACATAAGGTTGGTATCTTTTTAAAGAAGAAAATTAGCAGATTATCACAGAAATTGAATGTTTTCAAAAAATTAAAGTATCAAAACGTTATGGTAGTTAAAATTTACTGTAAAGAAAATGCACTATATTCATTTTATTATATTTTATATATAATAAATATTTTACATAACAGGTTTTACTCTAAAATTGGTATAAAATTAAAGCCTTATGTCTAAATAAGTTATGTTCCAAATTTGAAGTTGATATGAAAAAAATTGAGGTTCCTGTGAGATTTTATTAGGGCGTTATACCACAAACCGCCACCGGGTGCCATCCAAACTCCATTAAATTTTTTAATGCATTTTTCTGTCACAAATGTCTAGATTTCTCTGTCAATATTACTTCTCTCAAAATAACCACCAAATATGGAATCCTGAGACTCAGTCCTTTCCAATGATATGTTTTTTGTCAAGATTATAAAAAGTTTTGATTGTAAAAGAGCGTAATGCATTTTGTAATATGACACTTGACACCGCCCACTAAGGGGGAGGAGACCGCCAAAAGATTTTAAAGTACCATTTCCATGGTAACGCAATGTCCGATTTCTGGTTTCCACAGGATTAATCTTGGGCTTCTAAGCTTTCAAATGATATATGATTTATGATGATTACTAAAAAAATTGATAGAGAAAAAGGATACAACAAAAAAGAGTGCCAAGCGTCCCACAGGTGGGACGGTGACAGTTAAGGGGTTAATACACATATTCAAAGGTAATAAACTACCATTCAAAAGTTTCGGTTCAGTAAGAATTAAAAAAAAATAAAAAAAATTTTTAATGATCAAACGTTGTAAAAAATATATATATTAAGCAGCTCAACTGTTTTTAACATTGACAATAATAAGAAATGTTCCTTAAGCATATTAGAATGATTTCTGAAAGATCATGTGACGCTGAAGGCTAGAGTAAAATTCATTTATCTTTGCCATCACATGAATAAATTACAGTTTGAAATATATTAAAATAGAAAACAGTTCGAGTTTTAAATTGTAATAATATTTCACAATACTACTGTTTTTACCATATTTTCAGTAATACAATATTACTATGTGCTCAAATAGCTTCTTTCAAAAATGGAAAATGGTTAAATGGTAGTATATAGGTTATATAAGCTCTACTAGCACTTTTTTTTTCTGTGATGTCAAGGATCTGGTCCAGTAACCTCTGTGTTGGGTCAGATGTCTAACCATTAGGTTCACACCATTGTGATTTATGGAGTGGCTGTATTTCTTCTCCCAGATGGAAAACACTATCAAACAGTCTGAAAGTGACTTGAACAAGCTGCTGGAGTCAACCAGACGTCTCCACGATGAATACAAGCCACTGAAAGAACACGTGGATGCCCTGAGAATGACCCTCGGCTTACAGAGACTTCCCGACCTCAGCCAGGAAGAGGAGAAGCTCTCGTTGGAGTTAGTAACACTGTTCCTGAGTGTGTGTGTGTGTGT
>NW_015505271.1:3031315-3051277 GCF_001515645.1 Sinocyclocheilus grahami | reverse complement strand
TCTCTTTTTAAAGAAGAAAATCAGCAGATTATCGCAAAAGTGGAATTTTTTGTATCAATTTAAGTATATTAAGTAATTTAAGTATCAAAATGTTATAGTAGTTTAAATTTACTGTAAAGAAAATGCATATAAATTTTATTATATTTTATATATAATAAATATTTTACATAACAGGTGTACTTTAAATTTGGTATAAAATTAAAGCCTTATGTCTAAATAAGTTATGTTCCAAATTTGAAGTTGATATGAAAAAAATTGAGGTTCCTGTGAGATTTTATTAGGGCGTTATACCACAAACCGCCACCGGGTGCCATCCAAACTCCATTAAATTTTTTAATGCATTTTTCTGTCACAAATGTCTAGATTTCTCTGTCAATATTACTTCTATCAACAAAATATGGAATCCTGAGACTCAGACCTTTCCAATTATATGTTTTTTGTCAAGATTATAAAAAGGTTTGATTCTAAAAGACCATAATGCATTTTGTAATATGACACTTGACACTGCCCAAGGGGGAGGAGACCGCCAAAAGATTTTAAAGTACCATTTCCATGGTAATGCAATGTCCGATTTCAAAATGGTTTTCACAGGATGAACCTTGGGCTTCTAAGCTTTCAAATGATATACAACATACACATACACAGGTGTGACGGTGACAGTTAAGGGGTTAAGGACTGACCACTGAAAGGAGCACCAGAAATGGTTCTTCTCTGAAAACTCCCTTCTGGAACCTTGCTAAAATCTCATATGGTGTGGTATTCTCTCATATAGTACAATCACAAAATGTGAGTCATTGTGGAATTTTATTTGAAAACCAAACGAAAGGTTTATTGGACATGTTTTAATTTTATTTACTTGACATGTTATTTTAGAAATAACAAACTACAGATTTGATCACTAAGAACACAAGCTCCTGCTGCAGGTCTTCTGAGATGTCTGTTATGAACTTGTATCTGTTATGGCCTTTGAGCTTAATGTCACCGCAGAGAATACTCTTAACCTTTTGTAGTAGGTAGCAGTTATGAGACTATATTGCTCTTTCCTTCTTTGTTCTTCTTTGTTCCATTCAGTCCCTATAAATATTTATAACTGACATTTCTGCTATGCTTAAAATGTATCTAAAGTTTTTTTGTAAAAACGCTACAATTAATAATAACATATGAAATTGAATATTAATATATTACTTTTAGGATCCATATAAATCCTACAGGTAATGAAACTGTTTTACATTTTGCTCATATTGTCTTTGAAATTATCATTTGCCATTTCAGAGAGATGTGAGTAATGGGGTCAAACTGCAGTTGTCCTTTTCATGTGATATCTCTCCATGAGAGCCGGATCAGCAGCCCTCTCTCCTCAGACTCTAGGAATGGCGCCACTTCCCTTAGATGCTATTAGCAGACAGATACGACAGAATGGAGGAAGGCTGATACAATTATTGTGTGATTCAGACTATCCACAGTCTTTCGACCTTGAATGTTTACAGGTCAAATTCTGATGCGCGCACACACACACACACACACATACACACACACACACACATATACACACAACGAATGGTTTGAGGTTTTCTGGTTTTTCATATTATTTAGGCACACACACAACAGTCAATATGTCCAGTACTCTCTAGGGTGGTGCATATTGTGCCCCGGCTGGTACAGCGATCATCCAACATTAATTGAACTGAGGGACACTGAGGACTTTTAGGGCATGGTATTTCACGCTGTCCTGATAAGACACCAGGAGAGCAGGAGGAGAGAATTGCTTTGAAGTGATTCATTTGTGGAGGACACTCTGCCATACATCACCAATGCCACACTGATTATATGAGTTTTCACTCTATAAATAATGGATTGCTTTCACGGTGGCAGCTTTAGGCATTGCTAATCTTTTGTGCCTTTGTTTATCTTTCACATAAATGCTTGACTTGTTTTATATGCTAAAATCAATGCCACATTTTGAAAAACATCTTAAATTTGCTATTTAAATCATTGCATCTACAGTATTTATAATATGCCACAAGTTTAATATTCTAATCAGAATACCACAACAAATACACTTAACAATGAACTACAAATTTACAGATCATTGACTGCACTTTATATTACAGGCTGTTCTGACTCATTTAATATAGCTATGGGCCCTTTACACAGACTGTGATGAAGTTTTTTATATTTATTCTATTCTTATTAGCAAATCTTTCCCCTCTTTTGACCAACATAATTAATCTCTTGATTTTTTTCTCTTTTTGAAACGTCATAGAAAAGTTTTTTTGTTTTGCTATTGGGGCAAATGAGCAAAAAATATATAGTCGTTGAAGTTTCCGTTCACCTTCCGCTTCTTAGAACCCTGGAAATGTGAAAAGGGTCTATTTAAAAAATAGTCAGAAATATAAAGCATATCTGAGGTGCTTGTTTTCAATCAAGCTAAATAATTTATTTACTCAGTTGTAAAGGTTAGTTGTCCCCTTCCACGTGTAAATGAGAGGGCACTAATGAAGTCAAATAACGATGCCAGCAGTGAGTGGTTACACCAGATGTGTAGAGAGATTAGATGAGGCTGAATCAAAGTCAAGGCCAATCTTAGATGATCAGCTTGATGAGAACTGTACACCAGCTCCACCAACTCTAAATAAATGATTGTAACAGTTGAAGAGTTCTAATTGCATCATGAGGACATTTAGAGACTGTGGGGGTCCTGTAGGACCTCAGAACTCATGTGAGCAAAACACAGAGCCCACAGTAAACAAGGGCATTCAAGGACGACATCCAAGCTGTAATATCTGCAATGAGGCAGGAGTGCTTATAATGATGACAGAAACAATTTCACCCGCCAACACAATCTTCTTATGGTTTACTTGATGTTGTCTCCAATAAAGGCTAGGGCAGTTAAATAGTGAAAATCTTATAGAGAAATGTCTCCTTAGTTTCAGATTAGTCCAGTCAACAGTCATTGTTGAGCACTTAGAATGGAGAGACTGGGGGCGGAAATTATTTCAAAGTGTTTTTCTGCATTTTCATATACAGCCATGACATATTTTAGTTGTTCAAAAACAAATGAAACATAAAAGTTGACTATTTACTAAAAAAACTATTTAGAGTGATCGTCAGCTAAATTCAAGTTCAAATCAGGTGTGTTTTTCCTGTACGTTTAAGTGTAATACAAAGAAAGTTACTATTGTTTAGGAATGATGTAATAGGAATGTATGACCTGATTGACCTTTAATAAAATATTCACAATATCCTGAAGATATAAGCGTTCAGAGACATGACGAACATTTCTTATTTTAATATGTCAGACTGATTTCATGCTATGACTGATTGGAGACTTATTTGCATTATGCCATAGTTCTGCTCACCTGGGAGGCATAAATATCTTTAGCTGAGCATATTAGTTGGAAACTTGATTCATTCATCAGAAATCACATGCAAAATACATTTCTAAATAAAACACCTTGCTTCCTGAGTGATTTCTGCATATTTAGGAATCATTTAAATGACCTTATTATACTGAGGTGGGCTGATGAATTGTGAACAGTTAAAGTGTCCATAAAACAGGTTGAAAAAATGTGTATAGATTTGTTAGTTTATTTTAGCTGTGATCAATTGAGAAAACAAATTTAACATGATAATTATTTAGAGACCCAACTCAACCTGAATAATCCAGAAGAATCAGGTCAAACTATCATGGAGCTTAAATTATAAGCGCATATTTCACATTATCAAGACTCGCTGAGCCTCTTTAATGGGTTAATTTATCTAGCCTTTGTTTGATATAACCCAAATCATTACTGGGTTGAAATGAATCATTGCCCTCACTATCCAAGTCATAAATCTCAAGCAAATATGCCGTTTGTAGTAGGAAATTTAATTTAGAGAAATACATTCACATTTTGTTGACAAAAGACATTAGACCAGAATAGGAGGTACAAGGAGAGATACAAATTATTTTTATACTCTAGGGTCAGTTCATGACATACAGCAATGCTTAAATTTCATTTTGCTCTGCATGAAAATTCCAAGGTGACCAATATAAAATGCATTTGATTAAAATGTAAAAATTAAGTTTATATAAAAATATACATCACATGTAGTACCATACATGTGCCAATTAGTCCAGTTTTACCATATCTTATAGACACCCTCTGCTCAGTAGACCCTAAACTGTTTTCTCTCTTGATAAACTGATTATATTCTGAACACATGTGGATATCTATTAAAAAAAGAAAAGGCACCAATGAACAGTCATCCGTGTAAATGCCTCTCTATGCAATTACAGACACAATCAATATTCCCAAAAGCGTTTGGGACAGTAAACGGTTACAATGCAATACAGGTTGCATTTATGAGGTTTTGAAGTATCTCTCTCTGCTCTGTTAGTTTAACAGATTACATTTTTCATGCTGTGAAATATGGTACTGCTTTGTATAATCAATGATGTTTTTTTTTTTGTAACAAGTGCCAATCTATCAGAAAAAGACATGAGCTAATGTTTCGCTACATCATTTTAGTACAATCAGAAGTAACTGTGACAGAGTACAGAGCATCAGAACAGTCTCTTCCATTCCAGTCATGATATTCTGCCTTTCGCTTGATCCAGTTTGCCACCATTATCAGACAGTTCTGAGAGGACTGAAGACTATAGGGTGAAAGAGCTTAAGAGATTTCAAAGAGGCGGTGAATTAAAACGCAAACCACGTCACTTGCAATTAAACAAAATCAATACATGCAACTCTACTAGGCGTGAAGAGGAATATAAGAGCTCTCAGCTCATGAAACTTAGAACACTTTGTTTTTTCAAAGTTTTAGATTTTCGACCACTACAGAAACCATCTTAAAATCAGTAATCCCACTGTTACTGTGCCCTTGACCAAGGCACGTAACCTCAGGTCGTTATAAGACATTGATCTGGAATTAGTGTGTATAAATCAACTTGGATTAAAAAGTGACAGCTAAATGGCAAGTTTCTAAGTTAGAGCAGTGAAGAAAAACTTCACCATATTCAAACGCATGCTAACTGCTTCCAGATTTCCTAATGGCAGTTGTCAGACAGACATTTGACTTGAGAGACATGGGGAAAGAGCCAGGTGCAGCAGAGAGAGATCAGTTCTGAGACAAGCTGTCAAACAGTCCAACAGCACAAGCTGAAAGCTTAGACAGGGCGGCACATTCTGAACATTCTGACTAATGAGCTGCTGCAAGCCTTCAGTACATGCAAAACAACATATTCAAGGAAAGATGACTTGTGCCGCATTTCTCTTAGTTTAAAGGTTGGGTTGATAATACATAAATATACACAAACACATATCTTTTAAAAATATCTGACCTTCTTGTGCAGTTAAAAGGGAAGAAGCACAGCACGCCTGTTAATTTTACCTCAATTGAAATCATTCAGAGCTGCAGTTCTGCTTTATAATAAAAATATACATCACATGTAGTACCATACATGTGCCAATTAGTCCAGTTTTACCATATCTTATAGACACCCTCTGCTCAGTAGACCCTAAACTGTTTTCTCTCTTGATAAACTGATTATATTCTGAACACATGTGGATATCTATTAAAAAAAGAAAAGGCACCAATGAACAGTCATCCGTGTAAATGCCTCTCTATGCAATTACAGACACAATCAATATTCCCAAAAGCGTTTGGGACAGTAAATGGTTACAATGCAATACAGGTTGCATTTATGAGGTTTTGAAGTATCTCTCTCTGCTCTGTTAGTTTAACAGATTACATTTTTCATGCTGTGAAATATGGTACTGCTTTGTATAATCAATGATGTTTTTTTTTTGTAACAAGTGCCAATCTATCAGAAAAAGACATGAGCTAATGTTTCGCTACATCATTTTAGTACAATCAGAAGTAACTGTGACAGAGTACAGAGCATCAGAACAGTCTCTTCCATTCCAGTCATGATATTCTGCCTTTCGCTTGATCCAGTTTGCCACCATTATCAGACAGTTCTGAGAGGACTGAAGACTATAGGGTGAAAGAGCTTAAGAGATTTCAAAGAGGCGGTGAATTAAAACGCAAACCACGTCACTTGCAATTAAACAAAATCAATACATGCAACTCTACTAGGCGTGAAGAGGAATATAAGAGCTCTCAGCTCATGAAACTTAGAACACTTTGTTTTTTCAAAGTTTTAGATTTTCGACCACTACAGAAACCATCTTAAAATCAGTAATCCCACTGTTACTGTGCCCTTGACCAAGGCACGTAACCTCAGGTCGTTATAAGACATTGATCTGGAATTAGTGTGTATAAATCAACTTGGATTAAAAAGTGACAGCTAAATGGCAAGTTTCTAAGTTAGAGCAGTGAAGAAAAACTTCACCATATTCAAACGCATGCTAACTGCTTCCAGATTTCCTAATGGCAGTTGTCAGACAGACATTTGACTTGAGAGACATGGGGAAAGAGCCAGGTGCAGCAGAGAGAGATCAGTTCTGAGACAAGCTGTCAAACAGTCCAACAGCACAAGCTGAAAGCTTAGACAGGGCGGCACATTCTGAACATTCTGACTAATGAGCTGCTGCAAGCCTTCAGTACATGCAAAACAACATATTCAAGGAAAGATGACTTGTGCCGCATTTCTCTTAGTTTAAAGGTTGGGTTGATAATACATAAATATACACAAACACATATCTTTTAAAAATATCTGACCTTCTTGTGCAGTTAAAAGGGAAGAAGCACAGCACGCCTGTTAATTTTACCTCAATTGAAATCATTCAGAGCTGCAGTTCTGCTTTATAAATCAAGCATCGTTTTGCAAGCCACATTTGACCTATTTTTTATAACTTCTAGTGCTTTATTCTGCCCCAGAGTGAAAGCCAATTTCATTTATTGAAGACGACACCGAAAGTAACTTTGGAAACTTTGTTAACTTTGGTTCATCTAGATGCAATAACTACCGAATAAGAGAGCTATAACTCTGAAAACAAAGCCAAAGCACTGACAAATCCAGAGAATTTTTTCCTCAGAGGCATCCACTTCAACAGCCTCATAACTTATAAACAAAACTTAAACACTCACCTGTATGCAGCGTGAGCTGGACCACGGAAAGCCAAAACGGACATATACACATTTTACCTATCGCGTTTGAAAATTCGTAGGCGTTTCAAACACGCAACTGAGACAGAAAGTTATTAGAACCGTTTTATAGTTTAATACAGGAAGGTTTTTACAGTATACCTAATATTTAATGATGTTCTTCAAATAAATTACAACTTGCACACGTAACATTGTAAAATATAGGAAAAAAGGATTTAAACGATTAAACGATAAGGCCCCATGCGCATCCATAGAGATATAGAAATCCTAAACATACACTGATCTGAGCTTACCTATTCATCTCAGGTCACACTCATTGAGTTACCGACAAACAACAAAATTAAAGATAATGACTTTAGGAAAAACTGAAAGAGTTTGATTAAAAGCGGCCTTTGGTATGTTATGCGCGTTTGAGCGCGCGCAGACAGTGTAGGCGAGTGACTTTGGCTGAAGGGACACGCATCAGGCGCTCGCGCATTCGTGGATCAGACCTCACAGAGGAAGCAGCGGAGCACTGGTTTCTTGGATTTCTGTTTAGCATCTCGAGTTTGCGCAAATCAATTACCAGCAGCCATTTCTAGTAAATGAACACGTTGTTTGTCGTTCTGTAACGGAGGACCTATGTTTCTCGTGTGCTTTGTCATTTACTTATGAGCATGCCACATTTTCTCCGATGTACCTTAATGGACAAAAAAAAAAAGTAAATGTTAGAAATCTTGGTGAGTGGAATGCTTCAACATATTCTAATTTGTACAACTCGAGACCGTTCGACTACCTGTAGGATTGCATCAAGCGCGTGAGGGAGGCGGTGATGCCCAGGAGGTAATGCGCATTAGTATAATGTGACACAATTCGGGATTTTTTGCACTCGAACGAAGGTTTTTGTGCGCATCGTGCACATTTGTACCCGGTGAATATAAGATAATGGAACCACCGTAATCTCAAGGAGAGCTGGCGGCACGTTGTTTTTGAACAGGCGTTGGGATGCTCTACGTTTATCCTTCAAACCCAGTTGAAGATGTACAGAACACGGGGACATTTCCAGCAATATACGCGTGCCTGTACCATACAAGCTCCGTCTGAATGGCAATACTTGAATGTTTGAATTCAAGTTTTCAAGGCAATAGTTTTTGCACCTGATGCAAAGCAATCCGCAATCGATCGAATGAATGATCATTCCATGCATGAGTGTGCAGAGTGACTAATCGCACCTGGACCACAATAAGACAAGATGGAGAAGAATCAGGCACACGTTTTGATTATTGGTTTTGAGATACCAGAAAGCGCTCTGTAGTAAAGTTGACGTGGCCGAACTACAGGTGCTATATGAAGAACAGGTCACAAGCGTTAATTTGCCCTCGCAGAAATGCCAGTGCGTGCTGTGACTTCCAGGTTCATGTACAGGGGACTTTGCTCAATTCCAGATATCCTCTCCTACAGGACTCCCGTCAGCCTCCCCGAGGATGAAGTGGAGGGTAAGTGATATTTCATTGTGAGTTGAAGAGAGACGTTATCAGTGGCGATAGTGCTGCCAGTACTTTGTGAATGTAGATTTCAGCACCACGGAGAGCGCCCTGCGGCAGCCTCTACTGTCCACTATGAAGAAACTGCTTGTTTTTTTCCTATACACTACTGACTATTAACAATGGTCGGCAAATAATTTGAATAAATAAATAAATATTTTATGTGTTGGTTTTGATATGAATGTATGAACAAACGCCTTCAGATTAAATCTATAATGGAGTTCAAGCTTACAATAAGAACGGTGAAGGCGAGCGTTCATATCTAAATTAGTATTACATTCAAAAATTACAAATAATATCAAATCAAAGACACATTTAAAAAACACATGCAAATTACATTAATTGATAATAATTTTAATAGATGCTTGCACCATATACAACAGTCTTGAAAAACATTTTTTTTGTGGAACTACATAGATTAAATGCCATAATTTTGTTTATTGATTGATGTTATGCATACTGTTTCTGTGTACAATCTTTCCAATATGTATGTACATTCATGTGATACACAGACCTAGCTGACACTCATTCAGTTCCTGAGAGATGAAGGCCTACCTCTTAATTATATAGTGATGTGGGGAATTTCTTTAGAGCATATTCTTTTTTATATATTTAAAAAAGAGACATGTCAGAATAAAACAATCAGATACCATATGTAATCTCATGTCTATGCGTTAGCTACAATTAGGTTATTGCGTCCATAGGCTGTATGACACTCTATGTTAGCTCAGAAACATATAATGATAAAAATGTACCCCATTATCTAATATGTTAAAGCTAACAGACTTTCACAATTAATTACATACAATTATATATATATATATAAATAAATAAATATATATATATATATTCAGAATGAAAATGCATTTCCTTGTGACAGTTATTAATGACTTTTAATGACAGTTATTAATAATG
This sequence comes from Sinocyclocheilus grahami, assembly GCF_001515645.1. NCBI lineage: Eukaryota > Metazoa > Chordata > Actinopteri > Cypriniformes > Cyprinidae > Sinocyclocheilus > Sinocyclocheilus grahami. Next base: position 3,041,783 of record NW_015505271.1, on the reverse strand, counting down.
TTTTATTTGATTGTCTCCTGATATTTAAAAGGCAATCAATCATGGCACTTATTTATCCACAAAGTGGTCCAACTTTCCAATCAAGCATACTGATATAGATAATGTTGTCATATTTAACATTAAAAATGTTTGCAGCATTGTATGTTGTAACATGGCAGTGTATCTGGCCCATCTGTAGAGATCCGTGAAGCCTTTAAGGTGTTTGACCGTGATGGGAACGGATTCATCTCAAAACAGGAGCTAGGAGTGGCCATGCGGTCTCTTGGTTACATGCCAAATGAAGTGGAGCTGGAGGTGATCATTCAGAGACTGGACATGGATGGTATATCAGCCCTCGCAAAAACTACAGAAACATTCACATTTCTGGACACACATGCTCTGTGTATTTTAGCACATAACATATGTTGTTAAATTGTGTGATATTCTCTAGATCACTATTAATTTGTCTTGTTTTGATTGCATCTAAGCCCTGCTATGGGAACATTTATCAGAGAGGTATGGTGGAATTGCAAATTCAATATAAAACAACTGCAACAGCAAAACAATTCAATATTGTAATGGTTATTGTGAATCATTGAACAAAGGACTGATGTTCCTGATAACGATTCAGAAGATTAAAGTCTGGCTGTTCTGCTCGATCAGCGTAAGATTACAATCTCCCACAAGAAAAGGTTACAGTGAAGCTGGCCTGTGTTTTGGTATCTTTTATTTTGCAGGTGACGGTCAAGTTGACTTTGAAGAGTTCGTAGCACTTCTCGGACCAAAACTGTCTTCAGCTGGTATGCCTGACAGATTCCATGGAGCCGAGTTTGATTCCATATTCTGGAAGGTGAGGAGGTTTTCTTTGAAATAATCTCAATTATTTCCCCCCATAGTCCCAATGATTAGTTCTGTCTGGCTTCAGCTTTACTTTGTCCCATTGTTCTGTGACTCCCTGTGATTACTGGTGGAAAAGAAGATTATTCATACATTATTCCCACTCTGCAATTAACTTGCTGACATTTCTTTGGTAGTAATAGCATTGAATTAAAATTAATATTGAAAGTGCCGTTTCAGTTCATTAGAAGGCAATAGTCTCTTAAATGTGCTATTTCGTATAACTCATCTATGCATTAGCCGCTGATCATTTATAGCAGTTATATCATCATTTACAGGGATATTAGGCATTTTGAACATTGTTCCTTTAATGAAAAGGTCAATATTACTCTCCATTCTCCTTGTGTCATTAGTGTGACATGCAAAAGCTGACTGTGGATGAGCTGAAGAGACTCCTGTATGACACCTTCTGTGACCATCTGACTATGAAAGACATCGAGAACATCATCATGACTGAGGAGAGTCACTTAAACAGCCCTGAGTGCCAAGTAGATATTGACAGTAAGTCTTCATACACTAACAATTCTCAACAGCAAAGCAAAAAAGGATAACAAAATTGTGACAAACATGATACATTGATCTTAGCTGTTTATTTCTAGCATATTCGCTCCCTGTGTGTGCCCACGCATCAGTTTCATTATGAAGTGGCTGGGCATTATCGTGTCAATCAAAATTGTCTGTCAACTCCATTAAAAACCCAAGACACAGAGGCCATTGCTGCAGTGTAGAAAATGGTCTATTTTTAGCTGAAACATATTCTGTTGATAGTCCTGGGGAAATAAAGGAGCTCATGAATCTGTTTGAAGCAGGACAGTGGGGAATGTATCTGCAATACTGATGAGCACTTGAATACCTCATACTCTTTGGTAGAAAATATCTTTTTACTGAATGCCAGCCACTGGCAAGTTTTTATTCCCTTTCGTAAGAAGCTTATACACATATTGTGTCGAATTGAAGCAGAAAAACAAAACAAAAAAACACTAAAACACACTTGAGGAGAAAGTTAAGAAATGTAATGTTTGTCTTTCCAAAAGAAAAAAAAAGTATGCAATATCACACAAGCACGAGTGCTGTTGTTCTATCAGCTGCAGCAGCTGGAAAATTACAGTACAAATGTGAGTGTGGTTACTTTTATACAAAAGGTTAATATTGAGTAAATTACATTTTAGACACAATATTGGCAGTTCTGCTTTGCAACGCCAATGATATAAAATGTTTTCAAATGGTTCCACAACAGGGCTGCGACAACTCTGAGCAAAACACAGTTGTAGTGTTTGGTTTCTAACTTAATAAGCGGTTTTTGAATGAATCATTATTGAGTAAATTATTTAAATTCTCACCCATAAAGTCGCTTGTTTTGTTCCTGAATGAATCAAAGTTTTAGAACGAATGGATTGAATGAATGATTCAATGACTCACTTATAAGACAGGTGTTCGTTTCATTACTGATTGAATCGGTGCTTTTGTGCAAATCGGTTGAATGAGTGATTCAATGACTCACTCATAAGGACACTCACTTGTCGCCACCTACTGGTGAAACTATGTAACCTGCAGAAAGAGTCACTGAATAGTCTCCGCTATTAAAAAACAGACTGAAACTCATAAATACAGACAAATGAAGTAATACAAACAGTGAAAATTACTAGAGTTGTTGGACTCTTTCAATGCTACCTGACCAATCAGATTTGAGAACTGATGTTGTATAAATATATGTCTATTTGAAAAATGCAGTATCTACAATAACCTTTCTCTTGCATTTTCTTCAATTTGTCCACAAAGCAAGTCCCATGCAACAAGTCAAGCACACCTGTGTGCGCAAGAGCTTGATTTGTGCCTTCGCCATTGCATTCATCATCAGCGTCATGCTCATCGCAGCCAATCAGATGCTTCGAAGAGGAATGAAATAAACAGTTCTGTTTCCAAGACAATGAATGACTGACAAAAGGAAACAAGATAAAAATGCAAAAAAATCCACTAATTTTACTAGTTTCTAATGATCACTGTTTTACAGAAACACCAAAGGCTGCACTTTCGTTCTACTGTAAACTCAAGGTAAAGACAGACTGTTGTTAGACAGACAAAAGAATAATTTAGCCCAAAACAACATAGTTTAAAAGTGTCTTTATCATTATACTATATTAATGACCATTCTCCTATAAAATATTACAGTTTTTCTTAGGGTTATGTTACAAAGTAGACATCTATTATAATGTATTGTGTTGTATAGTTGTAATCCACTTTATATCAATATCATGTCAGGGTCATTATATAACATGACACAATGACATTGACAAAACGATTTCCCCATTTTGTAACAATGTTGTGTGACTGGGTCATGTATGTTACACAGTTTTAGATCCAGTAGATCCGAGATTTATTTCACCAACATGGTCTCAAACATCACCAGTTTGACCTTTGGGGATACTCGTGGATACAGAATGAAAAGAGGGAATAAACAAATTTGTCAACACCAAGTCTAAGTCACCATGAGTAGTTAGGCTTAGAGCAATTCAAAAAGAAAATGAATGTTCTAGAAATTTACCAGTAATAAACTGTGATGGAAAGTAGAGTATACATTTGGTGACAATCCAAAGTGTTACTGAATCTAACCTGTGTAATTGTCTTTTGTTAACTTAAAAACATTATTTCTTCCAGTCTTGACTCTCAGGATTGTTTGTTGTCAGGTCTTTTATTAAATTGTCTGCTGGTTGTGTGAGGAATATTACTGGCTATTCGTATATTGTGCCACGTGAGACTAAATGTTTTTGTCGATATCCTGCAATATAATTGTTCTGAGTGTTAATACATATGATTACATATTTGCATGAAGTGTTGCCTAGCATTTTGATAACATCAGTGAATAATCAGTCTGTATCAATATTATCATTAATTTCTTTAACAACTTGTGGATTTCATTGTAAGAGGTTTACTTCTGGGGTATTGTGATCTGTATAATGGTAAATTCCTAATTTTTAAGTCATGACATTAATGTTCTCTCATCGTTTACGTTTAACTGAGTTTGTGTCCACATTATCCTGGTCAACTGGAAAATTACAGGTTAAGTTTAAGATTTCCATTGCTTTTAAAGCAACTGCATGTCTTTTTTTTCTACCTTGAAATATGGGTTTCAAAATCATTTGACCGAATAGTCTGTTTCTTTTAAACTCTCCCCTCAAAGGTCTGTTCTGGGAGTGAGCGAGTTCAAATTTCTGCGAAAAGGGTGGATTGCTTTACAAATGCATGTGTACAGCTTTCCAGTGTAATTAGGAAAGTGAATTCCACTCACTTAACTGCTCCAAAGTTGCAAAAATACACAAAATTACATACAGTTGCTTCACGTTTATGTATTCATAGCATGACTCAAAGGGAATGAACTAGTGCATGTTATTCAAAAGTATTATTTTGAAGTTAACAAGTTTGTGACGAGCTAATGGTAACAAGCAATATTTTTGCATACTCTGAAATAAATTTATGCATCCAGCATCTATCTGTAATTTATGCATTTGTCGGTAATCTCAGTGCCTGAACAGTTAATTGGATGTTGTTGTTCTGTGTCTTAGGTTTGAAGTCCAAAGTCAATATTTTTGTGCACTTTCCCAGTATTTAATTCACATGTGTTTGTGCTATATCACAGATGACACTTAACTGATACAAATAAGTTGTTCATTAACATTTCTCAGACTTAATTTGGAAAAACAATAATGTACGTTAAGTCTGTTATGACTAAGTATTTAAATGGATCTGCAACTGCATATGACTGTAATGAAAGTGTTGCATTGGTTTTATGAGGCTGTAGAGTGAAACATATCAATTTACAACAATACTTTTTTTCATAGTATTATTAATATTTTATACATCACAGAAGGTATTTCTGTTATTTGTAGTCCGCAAAACCCAACATTCTGACTTCTGATCATGAAGGTAAATGCTGACATGATGAAAACCTGTTTCTTTGCAGTTGCATGTATTTGTAATATTCTGACATGTTGTATTGTGTAATGTCAAGGTCAGCCTCTGTTGTTAAAATATGCAATATATGCTTATTTGATGACAATTTACTGTGAATTAAAGTTACGATTTATATATCTATATCTATACAAATTGAGATATACTGATTTCAGGACATCAGCAACATATCATACTTTAAATTTCCAAAGCTCAAGCATGTGATCTGCTGTGCAAATTGTTTTTACACACTAATAGGGGTATTATTATTTAGCATGGCAATATGTTTTTTCAGACAGAGTAATAAATGGGTAAAATTATATGAAAAATAGTTTTATTTTTGTATTTTTCCAATATTTCTTTATATAAATTCATCTTATTCCACATGGAAATATTACAGAACATTTACTTAAATTACATCTATTACATTCAACTACATAATGGCCGATACACGTTGGCAGTTACAAATTAGTTCACTTAATTATATTAATGTAGTGATGTAACAGTAATATATCCAACTGATGTATGTAACTTTATATTGCATCAATGTAGCCCTAGAAAACAACCCTGAATCTATGACGTGCCAACATGTGCTGATGTTACAATTAATTGTACCATGTGAACAAATGAATTAAAACAGTGGTGCTTCTTCTTTGGTCTTTCTCCTTGTAATTTTGTTTGTTTTTTACATTACTACAGTAAGCAGCACTTCAAATAAGGATGCTGGTTTGGCTGAATTTATTTGGTCATATTTCCACACAAGTATGCATATAAAATAAATGCTTTGGTGGAATGGGTCTTCTAACAATTTTTGTTTTTAATTATTCCTTGAGCTGTGTATACCTGATAACTGATGCTGGTATTAAGCTACTAAACTCAACTAGATCAGGAAAAAGTATCTAGCAGTGACACAGAGGCTTTTAGACAACTAATTAGTCAAATCTTTCTCTAACGCATAGCCAATAAGAACTTTCATCACCAGGTCAGTAAATGTAATGCATCCCAGTCAAGCGTAACATGCATCAGTGCAGACAAGAGAAATTCACTAAGGCCATGCTAGCTAACAGAACAAAACCTTCCTGCAACAAGCAATCAGGAATAAATGGAAAACACTCATCTGAATTTCAATCTAAAACACTGACACAGAAGGCAGACAAAAACAATAACTCTCTCCATAGTCTCTCCAATGTTCAGCTTGGGAATACTGTCATCTTCTTGATAAGACACCAAATAAAAACAATCAATTAGGTTAACGCCTACCTTTTAAGGAAAAATAACACAGTGTTCTTTTCCGGACAGATAAATTACAACTCCACATTATGGATTTATTCAAAACATTCCTATGAACTGTCCACAAAGTAAACTTGTTTATTCATGCAAAACATGATTTCTGTTCAAGCCATACAAGTTCATTGCATTTTTTCACAATGCACCTCAACTTGTATTGCTTTACAATTTGATACAAAAGTGCATATTGTTCTCCCTTTAAGAAATAGTTTCATCCAAAAAGGAAAATTATCTGAAAATGTATTCACCCTCAAGTCATTCAAGGTGTAGAGGAGTTTGTTTCTTCATCTGGTCAGATTTGGAGAAATTTTGCATTACTTGCTCACCAATGGATCACACTTATTCACTGCAGAGGATCTAGTGCTGAGCAAGTGATGGAATAGATTTGGAGAAATTACATTACAAGGAACAAATTATCTACATCTTGGACAGCCTGAGGGTGAGTAAATGTTCAGCAATTCTTTTATTTTTGTGTGAAATATTCCTTTAAAGATTTGCATAAAAAGGCTTAGCAATGATTATAGTTAGCAGCATGGTCTTTAAAAAAAGAAATAATAAAAAAGGACTTTTATAAATGACATTTCAACCCCATTCATTGTGTAGTGTCACTCTCCAACCACCAGTTGGTGGGGGATGAAGAGATGGAGGAAGATCTGGAATAGACAGCAAATACGGAGGTATCTCAATGTTTTCAGCACATTCTTCCTCTTCAATCTTTAAAACTCTGAAAATAAAAGGAGTAACAGGTCACTGCTGAGCTCAAGAGCATATGTGTGTTTTCTTTACCACTGGAACCTATATGCGGGTAATTATGCAAATGACACAGCTGTAGGCGGCAGGCATCTCATTTTAATGTGTGTCAGGGTGACCTCTAAAACAAGATTTTTCATGCATTTTGAATTCTCTGAAACACACTTGCACCATAGCAGCTGGAATTCTTCATCCATTAAGTCAAGCAACATATTCAATCATAACATAAATTTGTGTGTTTTAGACAAAAAAAAAAGTGTATCAGCAATTGGAATAATACTAAACCCCAAACTATGGGTAACATAAGCACAAACATTCATGGTAGAATGTGAATTGTGAGTTCCATGCGAGTAAGAAAAGTGATCATTTGTCAACATCAAAGTCAAAATAATAAGTAACTAAACCCATCTTAGTAAATGAAACACTTATTAGAAACATTCCAGCCTTTTCAAATCATCACTCTGTGCAGTATCCTGCATTAAGTACCTTCCTGATGTCAAAGCAGCCAGTTTCTTCTCTCTTCTGGAGAGCCATTCATCAATGCTGCGCTCATTAGATGATCCTTCTTGATCAGGGTCTTCCTTCTGCCGCTTTTCATCTGACAGGAAATTGCCACAATGTACTCAGTCTAACAAACTGTGAAAATGTTTAAGTGTAACGCCAACAGCCCTCAGCGTTAAAGGGTTAGTTCACCCCAAAATGAAAATTCTGTCATTAATTACTCACCCTCATGTCGTTCAAAACCCATAAGACCTCCGTTCATCTTCGGAACACAAATTAAGATATTTTTGATGGAATCTGAGAGCTCTCTGACCCTCCATAGACAGCAACGCAACTGTAATGTTCTCAGGTCCAGAAACGTAGTAAGGACATCTGTAAAACAGTCCATGTGACATCAGTGGCTCAACTTCAATTTTGTGAAGCTACGAGAATACTTTTTGTGTACAAAGAAAACAAAAATAACAATTTATTTAACAATTCTTCTCCCCTGAGTTAAGTCTTCAGCCATTTTGGAGAGTACCCGAGAACGTAATCGGCATTGTTTACGTTAGAGGGGAAAGCACGCGCATAAATGTAATTGGCGTAATCATCGTTATTTACACTTAGGGTAAAGCGTGCGTATGCGTTGTGATACTCTCCAAAATGGCAGAAGACAGTAACTCGGGGGAGAAGAATTGTTGAATAAAGTCGTCATTTTTGTTTTCTTTGCACACAAAAAGTATTCTCGTAACTTCACAAAATTGAAGTTGTCCTTGCTACGTTTCTGTCTGGGAACATTACAGTTGCGTTGCTGTCTATGCAGGGACTGAGAGCTCTCAGATTCCATCAAAAATATCTTAATTTGTGTTCTGAAAATTAACAGAGGTCTTACGGGTTTTGAACGACATGAGAGTGAGTAATTAATGACATAATTTACATTTTGGGGTGAACTAACTAGAGCCCGACCGATATATCGTTTAGCCGATGTTATCGGCTGATATGAGCCTGTCGCCGATATATCTGAATCTGCGAATAATGCTGCAGATATGAAATTTTTTTTTACATGCCGACACAAAGTTCAAATGATTTTCAACGGTCGCTTTGTCGCATCCTGTTGCGGCACAGACACGGTGTCAGCATAGTTCGTTAGTACAGTCAGTAACGTAGCAGATTGAAAAGTTAGTATCTTTTTGCAGTCCAATAGACGGCAGTGCGGTGGTGGCTTGAGTCTGTTGAATGGTGATTTAACACTACGTTGTCACCTAGTTGGAGAGACTCAATGCTAAGTAAATAAACAACAATGACCTCGTCTTTTACTCTCACAATGAGCTCATCATATTCGTTTGCTACATTAGTAGGGCCCTATGATTTCCGCGATGCAGAAAACATGGACGGAATTGCGGAATCCAGTATAAAAACGCAATTTACTGTATAACGCGGAATTTCGTGGAATTGGTCTTATTTTTGATGAATAAATAAAAAACAGGTCAGTACATATATATATATACATATATACAGTGGGTACGGAAAGTATTCAGACCCCCTTAAATTTTTCACTCTTTGTTATATTGCAGCCATTTGCTAAAATCATTCAAGTTAATTTTTTCCCCACATTAATGTACACACAGCACCCCATATTGACAGAAAAACACAGAATTGTTGACATTTTTGCAGATTTATTAAAAAAGAAAAACTGAAATATCACATGGTCCTAAGTATTCAGACCCTTTGCTGTGACACTCATATATTTAACTCAGGTGCTGTCCATTGCTTCTGATCATCCTTGAGATGGTTCCACACCTTCATTTGAGTCCAGCTGTGTGTGATTATACTGATTGGACTTGATTAGCAAAGCCACACACCTGTCTATATAAGACCTTACAGCATGTCAGAGCAAATGAGAATCATGAGGTCAAAAGGAACTGCCTGAAGAGCTCAGAGACAGAATTGTGGCAAGGCACAGATCTCGCCAAGGTTACAAAAAAATTTCTGCTGCACTTAAGGTTCCTAAGAGCACAGTGGCCTCCATAATCCTTAAATGGAAGACATTTGGGACGACCAGAACCCTTCCTAGAGCCGGCCGTCCGGCCAAACTGAGCTATCAGGGGAGAAGAGCCTTGGTGAGAGAGGTAAAGAAGAACCCAAAGATCACTGTGGCTGAGCTCCAGAGATGCAGTCGGGAGATGGGAGAAAGTTGTAGAAAGTCAACCATCACTGCAGCCCTCCACCAGTCGGGGCTTTATGGCAGAGTGGCCCGACGGAAGCCTCTCCTCAGTGCAAGACACATGAAAAAACACCTGAAGGACTCCAAGATGGTGAGAAATAAGATTATCTGGTCTGATGAGAACTTTTTGGCCTTAATTCTAAGCGGTATGTGTGAAGAAAACCAGGCACTGCTCATCACCTGTCCAATACAGTCCCAACAGTGAAGCATGGTGGTGGCAGCATCATGCTGGGGGGGTGTTTTTCAGCTGCAGGGACAGGACGACTGGTTGCAATCGAGGGAAAGATAAATGCGGCCAAGTACAGGGACATCCTGGACGAAAACCTTCTCCAGAGTGCTCAGGACCTCAGACTGGACCGAAGGTTTACCTTCCAACAAGACAATGACCCTAAGCACACAGCTAAAATAACGAAGGAGTGGCTTCACAACAACTCTGTGACTGTTCTTGAATGGCCCAGCCAGAGCCCTGACTTAAACCCAATTGAGCATCTCTGGAGAGACCTAAAAATGGCTGTCCACCAACGTTTACCATCCAACCTGACAGAACTGGAGAGGATCTGCAAGGAGGAATGGCAGAGGATCCCCAAATCCAGATGTGAAAAACTTGTTGCATCGTGAAAAATTTAAGGGGTCTGAATACTTTCCGTACCCACTGTAGATCAATTTTTTGCAGTAAGGAGTACTATTGAGCAGACACAACTTTTTCTAAAATTTTAGACATAAACAGAAGATTTGAGATGGGTCTGTAATTTGCCAGTTCACTAGGATCTAGTTGTGGTTTCTTAATAAGAGGCTTAATAACTCCCAGCTTGAATGGTTTTGGGACGTGGCCTAAAGACAACGACGAGTTAATAATATTTAAAAGGATACAGGATCTAACAGGCATGTTGTTGGTTTAGATGCAGT
>NW_015505271.1:3023415-3027998 GCF_001515645.1 Sinocyclocheilus grahami | reverse complement strand
TGATGAAAACCTGTTTCTTTGCAGTTGCATGTATTTGTAATATTCTGACATGTTGTATTGTGTAATGTCAAGGTCAGCCTCTGTTGTTAAAATATGCAATATATGCTTATTTGATGACAATTTACTGTGAATTAAAGTTACGATTTATATATCTATATCTATACAAATTGAGATATACTGATTTCAGGACATCAGCAACATATCATACTTTAAATTTCCAAAGCTCAAGCATGTGATCTGCTGTGCAAATTGTTTTTACACACTAATAGGGGTATTATTATTTAGCATGGCAATATGTTTTTTCAGACAGAGTAATAAATGGGTAAAATTATATGAAAAATAGTTTTATTTTTGTATTTTTCCAATATTTCTTTATATAAATTCATCTTATTCCACATGGAAATATTACAGAACATTTACTTAAATTACATCTATTACATTCAACTACATAATGGCCGATACACGTTGGCAGTTACAAATTAGTTCACTTAATTATATTAATGTAGTGATGTAACAGTAATATATCCAACTGATGTATGTAACTTTATATTGCATCAATGTAGCCCTAGAAAACAACCCTGAATCTATGACGTGCCAACATGTGCTGATGTTACAATTAATTGTACCATGTGAACAAATGAATTAAAACAGTGGTGCTTCTTCTTTGGTCTTTCTCCTTGTAATTTTGTTTGTTTTTTACATTACTACAGTAAGCAGCACTTCAAATAAGGATGCTGGTTTGGCTGAATTTATTTGGTCATATTTCCACACAAGTATGCATATAAAATAAATGCTTTGGTGGAATGGGTCTTCTAACAATTTTTGTTTTTAATTATTCCTTGAGCTGTGTATACCTGATAACTGATGCTGGTATTAAGCTACTAAACTCAACTAGATCAGGAAAAAGTATCTAGCAGTGACACAGAGGCTTTTAGACAACTAATTAGTCAAATCTTTCTCTAACGCATAGCCAATAAGAACTTTCATCACCAGGTCAGTAAATGTAATGCATCCCAGTCAAGCGTAACATGCATCAGTGCAGACAAGAGAAATTCACTAAGGCCATGCTAGCTAACAGAACAAAACCTTCCTGCAACAAGCAATCAGGAATAAATGGAAAACACTCATCTGAATTTCAATCTAAAACACTGACACAGAAGGCAGACAAAAACAATAACTCTCTCCATAGTCTCTCCAATGTTCAGCTTGGGAATACTGTCATCTTCTTGATAAGACACCAAATAAAAACAATCAATTAGGTTAACGCCTACCTTTTAAGGAAAAATAACACAGTGTTCTTTTCCGGACAGATAAATTACAACTCCACATTATGGATTTATTCAAAACATTCCTATGAACTGTCCACAAAGTAAACTTGTTTATTCATGCAAAACATGATTTCTGTTCAAGCCATACAAGTTCATTGCATTTTTTCACAATGCACCTCAACTTGTATTGCTTTACAATTTGATACAAAAGTGCATATTGTTCTCCCTTTAAGAAATAGTTTCATCCAAAAAGGAAAATTATCTGAAAATGTATTCACCCTCAAGTCATTCAAGGTGTAGAGGAGTTTGTTTCTTCATCTGGTCAGATTTGGAGAAATTTTGCATTACTTGCTCACCAATGGATCACACTTATTCACTGCAGAGGATCTAGTGCTGAGCAAGTGATGGAATAGATTTGGAGAAATTACATTACAAGGAACAAATTATCTACATCTTGGACAGCCTGAGGGTGAGTAAATGTTCAGCAATTCTTTTATTTTTGTGTGAAATATTCCTTTAAAGATTTGCATAAAAAGGCTTAGCAATGATTATAGTTAGCAGCATGGTCTTTAAAAAAAGAAATAATAAAAAAGGACTTTTATAAATGACATTTCAACCCCATTCATTGTGTAGTGTCACTCTCCAACCACCAGTTGGTGGGGGATGAAGAGATGGAGGAAGATCTGGAATAGACAGCAAATACGGAGGTATCTCAATGTTTTCAGCACATTCTTCCTCTTCAATCTTTAAAACTCTGAAAATAAAAGGAGTAACAGGTCACTGCTGAGCTCAAGAGCATATGTGTGTTTTCTTTACCACTGGAACCTATATGCGGGTAATTATGCAAATGACACAGCTGTAGGCGGCAGGCATCTCATTTTAATGTGTGTCAGGGTGACCTCTAAAACAAGATTTTTCATGCATTTTGAATTCTCTGAAACACACTTGCACCATAGCAGCTGGAATTCTTCATCCATTAAGTCAAGCAACATATTCAATCATAACATAAATTTGTGTGTTTTAGACAAAAAAAAAAGTGTATCAGCAATTGGAATAATACTAAACCCCAAACTATGGGTAACATAAGCACAAACATTCATGGTAGAATGTGAATTGTGAGTTCCATGCGAGTAAGAAAAGTGATCATTTGTCAACATCAAAGTCAAAATAATAAGTAACTAAACCCATCTTAGTAAATGAAACACTTATTAGAAACATTCCAGCCTTTTCAAATCATCACTCTGTGCAGTATCCTGCATTAAGTACCTTCCTGATGTCAAAGCAGCCAGTTTCTTCTCTCTTCTGGAGAGCCATTCATCAATGCTGCGCTCATTAGATGATCCTTCTTGATCAGGGTCTTCCTTCTGCCGCTTTTCATCTGACAGGAAATTGCCACAATGTACTCAGTCTAACAAACTGTGAAAATGTTTAAGTGTAACGCCAACAGCCCTCAGCGTTAAAGGGTTAGTTCACCCCAAAATGAAAATTCTGTCATTAATTACTCACCCTCATGTCGTTCAAAACCCATAAGACCTCCGTTCATCTTCGGAACACAAATTAAGATATTTTTGATGGAATCTGAGAGCTCTCTGACCCTCCATAGACAGCAACGCAACTGTAATGTTCTCAGGTCCAGAAACGTAGTAAGGACATCTGTAAAACAGTCCATGTGACATCAGTGGCTCAACTTCAATTTTGTGAAGCTACGAGAATACTTTTTGTGTACAAAGAAAACAAAAATAACAATTTATTTAACAATTCTTCTCCCCTGAGTTAAGTCTTCAGCCATTTTGGAGAGTACCCGAGAACGTAATCGGCATTGTTTACGTTAGAGGGGAAAGCACGCGCATAAATGTAATTGGCGTAATCATCGTTATTTACACTTAGGGTAAAGCGTGCGTATGCGTTGTGATACTCTCCAAAATGGCAGAAGACAGTAACTCGGGGGAGAAGAATTGTTGAATAAAGTCGTCATTTTTGTTTTCTTTGCACACAAAAAGTATTCTCGTAACTTCACAAAATTGAAGTTGTCCTTGCTACGTTTCTGTCTGGGAACATTACAGTTGCGTTGCTGTCTATGCAGGGACTGAGAGCTCTCAGATTCCATCAAAAATATCTTAATTTGTGTTCTGAAAATTAACAGAGGTCTTACGGGTTTTGAACGACATGAGAGTGAGTAATTAATGACATAATTTACATTTTGGGGTGAACTAACTAGAGCCCGACCGATATATCGTTTAGCCGATGTTATCGGCTGATATGAGCCTGTCGCCGATATATCTGAATCTGCGAATAATGCTGCAGATATGAAATTTTTTTTTACATGCCGACACAAAGTTCAAATGATTTTCAACGGTCGCTTTGTCGCATCCTGTTGCGGCACAGACACGGTGTCAGCATAGTTCGTTAGTACAGTCAGTAACGTAGCAGATTGAAAAGTTAGTATCTTTTTGCAGTCCAATAGACGGCAGTGCGGTGGTGGCTTGAGTCTGTTGAATGGTGATTTAACACTACGTTGTCACCTAGTTGGAGAGACTCAATGCTAAGTAAATAAACAACAATGACCTCGTCTTTTACTCTCACAATGAGCTCATCATATTCGTTTGCTACATTAGTAGGGCCCTATGATTTCCGCGATGCAGAAAACATGGACGGAATTGCGGAATCCAGTATAAAAACGCAATTTACTGTATAACGCGGAATTTCGTGGAATTGGTCTTATTTTTGATGAATAAATAAAAAACAGGTCAGTACATATATATATATATACATATATACAGTGGGTACGGAAAGTATTCAGACCACCTTCAATTTTTCACTCTTTGTTATATTGCAGCCATTTGCTAAAATCATTTAAGTTAATTTTTTTTCTTCATTAATGTACACACAGCACCCCATATTGACAGAAAAACACAGAATTGTTGACATTTTTGCAGATTTATTAAAAAAGAAAAACTGAAATATCACATGGTCCTAAGTATTCAGACCCTTTGCTGTGACACTCATATATTTAACTCAGGTGCTGTCCATTTCTTCTGATCATCCTTGAGATGGTTCTACACCTTCATTTGAGTCCAGCTGTGTTTGATTATACTGATTGGACTTGATTAGGAAAGCCACACACCTGTCTATATAAGACCTTACAGCTCACAGTGCATGTCAGAGCAAATGAGAATCATGAGGTCAAAGGAACTGCCTGAAGAGCTCAGAGACAGAATTGTGGCAAGGCACAGATCTGGCCAAGGTTACAAAAAAAATTCTGCTGCACTTAAGGTTCCTAAGAGCACAGTGGCCTCCATAATCCGTAAATGGAAG
>NW_015505271.1:3013373-3021207 GCF_001515645.1 Sinocyclocheilus grahami | reverse complement strand
GAATGTTCTGCATGTTCATTTGATTACCAGAAAATACACAACACAGAGTTTGTGAAAAAAAATATATGAGAAGTGCTTCCGGCATAAACCTGCCCCTGTTGGTTTGGCAGTAGCTTGCTTGCCCTACACAGTTACCTGGTTTAATTTCAAGTTGTATGTATTTTGTTCCATTTCTGTTATTTATAATAAGTGAAGTGAAGTTTACTGTTAAGAGCACTGATGTCAGACTAATTTTGAATAATAAAGTTTATTGTTAAATGCCCTGCCTCCACTACATAGGCCTATGTTTGTCACATCATTATAAGTGTTTGATCACCACATTTGAGTTATTGCAAAAAATGTGTTTGTGTGTATATATACTCTGTTTATGTATGCTATATACTGTATTCTATATACAGTACCAGTCAAATGTTTGGACACACGAATGGGAAGTGTGTCCAAACTTTTGACTATACTGTATAGCCTACACATAAAGAATATCTGTCGATATATCGGTATCGGTCTTTGTTTATTCCCTAATATCGGTATCGGCCACCCAAAAAACCCATATCGGACAGGCTCTAGAACTAACCCTTTAAGCTTGACATCTCAGTAAACTATGACTTAAAGATCAATTACACATCTAAAGACATTATAAGACGAAGGTGTAAGAAAGCTGCTGCTCACTGCTGTAGCGCCTCACCATCAATCTTTTGCTCCAACATCTTCATATGTCTCTCAGACATGTGTGAAAAACGACAGCTTGTACCAAATACGCATTGTCCTGAAAGACAGCAAGAGAGAAACAACAAACTTATCAGATTCATAATAGAAATTATATTACACTAAAGAAGCAACACAGCGGTGCGGCTTCCTCTGACAAATGTCTCACCTGTCTGGAGAAACTTTCTGCAGGGCTCCTTTGACCGCTCTTCATTTAAAACTGTGGCGGCGTCTGAAAATAAAAATTAAAAACGTAATTGATCTCAAATGAATTGTTTAATAGCCTCCTACTGCTTTGTGAAGTTTTCAGTGAGTACCTCTGAAGTTGTCAAACCAGGCTTTTTTCGCCCGGTGATGCTGGACGCCGTTTAGGTGTTTCTTTCTGTTATGCAGGTTGTCTTGAAAACTGCGGTCACAGTAGTCGCAGTAATACCTCTTCCCCATTGCTTTCTATACAGCAAACACTACAAATCAGACTTAACTTAAAAACGCCAACTAAGCAAACAACAAAAACCTATATATCAACATGAATTTTAGAACCGGTCTTCGATTAAAGACTGATCACTTCTGTGCAATAGTATGTCCCTGAACAATTCAATATGGCGGACACAAACGGCTGCGCAGACTCAGTCAGAATTAAGTGATGTACAGCTCCCTCTAGCGGTCAGACGCCACATTACCACACGTTTACGTTTCAGACCGAAACTTATTTTGAGCTGTCAACAATTGTTGGTGTATTTTACACAGAGTTATCAACTATAAATGTAAAGATTGTTTTGATTTCACGTTTACATGTTTGTGTCTGTGTCAAACAAGCTCCATTTAAAGAAGCATCTAAAAATATGTCATAATATAATTACGCTATTTGATAAATATACATTTTACATTTAATCATTTAGCAGACGCTTTTACAAGTCTCACCTTCTAGCACAGTACACATAGCAAGGTGTTTTTTATTTTAAATAAATTAGAGTGAATAGATTAGGTAAGTGCTAGTATTAATTAGTTTAAAATATAATATTTAAAAGAACAATTGCTCCGTCTGTGTCATAAAAATAACGATCATAATTAGAATCACAAGTTACAATTGTGACAAATATAATAAAACAAACATGTTCACTAACTAAAAATAAACTTCGGTCCAAAAATATTCTTCAATGTGGAATAGGAGGGGCAGACTGGCAGAACTCACTTTCACGGCATGGAAACAATGATGCAAAGAAAGTAAACGATGACTTTGGTTGTGGGGGGAAAAAAAGATACAAAGTGAATATAGTAACTGTTTTTTAGCCCCTGTGTTCATAAATGTTAGCTATATTCGTAATTGGGGGGACTATGGCGTCAGAATCAAGAAGAGTAATTTTCCTTTGGGATTTTATAATGGGGTTTTTTTACATTTATGAGTAAATTAAAGCCTGTGGTAAACATAACTTGACGATACTTTGGCGTTTTGTTCTACAATGTAAATTACACACATCCAAACCCAAAACACAAATTTTGAAGCAGTGAAAACGTATGTTTTTAATAAGTAACTAGATAAGAACGTCTGGGTGAGTGTATGCGGTTATGTTTACAAAAAAAAAGATACAAAGTGAATATAGTAACTGTTTTTTAGCCCCTGTGTTCATAAATGTTAGCTATATTCGTAATTGTGGGGACTATGGCGTCAGAATCAAGAAGAGTAATTTTCCTTTGGGATTTTATAATGGGGTTTTTTTACATTTATGAGTAAATTAAAGCCTGTGGTAAACATAACTTGACGATACTTTGGCGTTTTGTTCTACAATGTAAATTACACACATCCAAACCCAAAACACAAATTTTGAAGCAGTGAAAACGTATGTTTTTAATAAGTAACTAGATAAGAACGTCTGGGTGAGTGTATGCGGTTATGTTTACAGAATTTCGGGTGAACTGCCCCTTTAACTGTAAAATGCTCTCATACGCACCCACTCAGCAGGTGGCAGTAGTACTCTAGCTTAGCTATCATATCTTTCATACTAAATATGCGGCTCTGCATCGGTACACTGAAACAGCTCATGTGCTGGTGTGTGGCGGCATAACACACTGAACGCAACCCACTTTGACTAATCAGCTCGTCCATCTTTGGATATGCTTCAATGTGGTGTCCCTGAGGCCGACTCTAACTAGAGACTGAAATCTCCCCTCGGAGCACAGAAACTGTTCCAGCGCACGGGACCGCTGGTGAGTGACACTGGCCCCGATGGCCAAAAACACGCTGTCTTCGCGCTTCAGAAAGGTGGACATTGATGAATTCGACGAGAATAAATTCGTGGACGACCACGACGAGGCTGCCGACCAGCAAGGACCTGATGCGGTGGAAATCGACAGCCTCATCAGGCAATATCCTTTAAAGTGAGCGCTACATTATTAGTGATTGAGACGCGACCGTGAGCCCGAGTGACATGAGCGCGCGCCTCTGTACTGTACTAGGACACGACGACGTGATGATTGTGCGGCTTTGTTTACAAGATTTCAACAGCGCATAGTTTTGTGTTCCTTTGCTATCGTTTATAAGTTGCTATAAAATGTATCACGGTTTCCAGAAAGATATTAACAGCATAATAGTAAGTAATGTTTCCTGAGCACCAAATCAGCATATTAGAATAGACTAGTTCATGATTATAGTTTACTTTCCTTAGAGCAAAATTAACTCTTTCTAGCGGGTTCAAATGAACCTATTTAATCACAAATGTTGCAGTCTTAAAGTGTGGTTTATTCTTGGTCACAACTGTAAATGCTGAAATTACTCAATAAGACCCAAGAGAACGTTGCAATCAATAATTTAACTTTTTAGACTAGGCAGCTACGAGGGGGATAATTTCATGTAAGAGTACTTTGAAATCTAAAATTTCATGAGGTGAATCAATAAGTTACTTATTCAAAATGGGACCGTTTCCTTCTGGTCACAATATTACATGTTTATGAATCCTTTGATCGTGATTTTTATGAGGCTGAGCGATCATAATGTTACATGATTTGAATTCTGACATTTTAAGTGCTTTTTATGGAGCTTTAACACAGAAGTGTTCTTTTAGAGAGTTAAACTGGAATTGAACGCTTGGGTCATGTGACTGTTTACAACAGCCATCTAAAAATGAACTCAAGACAGTCTGTGCTTTCATTTACAGTTGAGAACTCTGAATAAAATATATGAGAAGTAGTTTTTAGACCCTTAAAGAACTTTTTTTTGATCACAAATGTAACCAAATTTGTTTAAATGGGTTTATTTGCATTAATGGGGGGTTGGGGAATACAAGCTGTGAAACGTATTTCTCCTTATTTGAAGTGACACATTTAAACATTTAATTAAGCTGTGACAGAATTTCAACTTTTATTTTATATAATGTACTCCTTCCTCAAGAGCATTTTGGTGTCTTGCTGAGAACAAGAGTGGTCTGATATTTCAGATACATCATTCTGTCACAGTTTTCCAATTAGGTTAGACTGCGTGTATTGCAATAGGCATTTGAAGCGAACTGTCGTCTACATTGTCTCAAACCTGTTAAAAGGGTTGTGAATCCACACGCTATTGTCACGTTACCATTCTCGTTTCCTTGTACTGTATAGGCTGAGGTACAAGGGTGTGATTGTCTCTGTGAAATTTTTATTTGTTTACGATCTCCATGGTGCTAGTTATGCTCACAGGTGAAATATGCCTGAACATACACTCCTCTAGTTTTTGGATGTAGAGTTGTTGTCAATGATGTGATCATTCCACTGTCATTACTTTCTCTGCGTTGTGTAAAGGGTTGGGTTTTGGCCCTGGCAGGATGTGAAATTAAATTTTTGACTTCCATTATCTGAGGCCAGTCACCTCAGGACTTTCTACCCCCCCATTGTGCCCAGAGACCTCTGATTTGCATCGGGCTTCCTCTTCCTCTCTGCTCTACCATGGCACCTGGTTTAGTAAGTTCCTGCTGATGGTATCTGAACTTGATTTGTTGGAGCAGCTGAAGCCAGTGATACCAAATCATTTTCACATAGTTCACTCTCACATGCTACAAATAGGAGCTTCACTGTTCCAGTGTTTCTCGCTTAAAGTTTCAAATTGGTAATAAGCACTCATTAACCTTCTCTATGGACAGTATTTTATCCGTTATCCTTTAATATGAGACCCTCATGCTAGATCTGCAGCTTTTGAGTGTGATGGTTTGTCCAGCTGTGATAGGCATCAGCATTTGACTTGTTTGGCAGCACTTCTGTTCAGTGGGGCAGAATGCAAAGATCTTGATCTTGCTGAACTTCAATGTGTTTTTATAGAACACTGAGCTGCACTTTGAAAAACAAGAGGTCCCACAGGAGCCTTACTTGGTCCCTATAGAGTTTGTTGATGTTTTGAAATAATCCCTAGCAGTACATGCTTTTGCCACATTCATGAGATGGGGAGAAAATCACTTTTTAATAATAATATTTATGAATTTATATTCAATTCAATTCAAGTTTATTTGTTAGCGCTTTTCACGATACAAATCGTTGCAAAGCAACTTTACAGCAAATTAAGTTTCTACAATATTTAGTGGTAGCTTATCAGTGGTGACTGTCAGTTAATATACATATGGCAGAAATGTATGGAAAAATCAATTAAAGACGTAATCAAACAGACGATGAACACTATTAACAGCAATTATTATATGATGCAATCAAACTTATAGCAAAATGTGGTAGTTCTGTATGTTGTTTCAGGGTTGGCATCATCAATTTACATGTATGATTTTATATATATATATATATATATATTAGGGGTGTAACGATACACAAACATGACGTTTCGGTACATACCTCGGTTTTGACATCACGGTTCGGTAGTTTCGGTATAGCAGGGGGAAAAACTAAACAATTGTTGTTTTTGTTTTTTTAATTAAACAGTGGTTTACTGAACAAATTGCAAAATTCAGTTATAATAAAAATTTTCTTAGGGATAAAAATCTACCTCGGCTTATGCTCTAAACTACAGTGAGCCCTTTTACATTAGGTCTACTATAAGGTTACAGTTAACAACAGAGCCCAAACTTTTTTTTAATTAAACAGTGGTTTACTGAACAAATTGCAAAATTCAGGGGGATAAAAATCTACCTCGGCTTATGCTCTAAACTACAGTGAGCCCTTTTACATTAGGTGTACTATAAGGTTACAGTTAACAACAGAGCCCAAACTTAAATTTAAATACAATTTATTTTTAAATATAACAAGCAACTCTCAACTTAAAAAAAAAAGTATGCAAACATGTAAATTGCACATAATGCAGTTTTTAAATTAACTTCTAAATTATAAAAATTCTATTTGTTGTTGAAATATATTAATTTACACTGCCTCTCATAACTCGTTTCATAACAGATTTATTTAAACATTAAATAATTAAGACATCACTAACAGGTAAAGTAAAATATAATGATTATAAAGTCTAATATTTCGCCAAATGCTTTTCTCTAGACTTCATTTATAGCGAACTAACGAGCTGTGGACACTGATGACTTCCTGAGGTAAATTAAATGCGATGTGACATTTTGTTTACAAGCTGTTTAACTGACTTCTTTCTGCGGCTGAAACACTGGTTGAGCGATTACATGAGGTGTGAGATGTTCATTCATGTTTATTTTGCGTTAAATCTAGTAGTAAAGAGGAAGGGATGACCGCGCTGCCGTTTGAACTGAGGCGTTTATAAAGTGATCTGTTGCCACATCAAAGAGCATCAAAACGGCATTTATTGTTTGACTTTCCTGAAAAAAAGGACATAATTTGAAAGATGAGACTTTGTCTCTTACCAAAAGTAACAATATATATAACTGGAAGTTTCCAATGAAGTTCTGCTCGTGCAGTGGTTAAAACAGTGCTGTATTTGTTCGGTATCTGAACTGAAAGACACGAATACGTGTACCGTTACACCCCTAATATATATATTAAATTATGTAAATTATTTCACTAAAGATGGGGTCTGTTTTTAAAATAAGTTACTTGATTTATTTGATCAAAATACAGTTAAAAAAAAAAAAAAAGTAATATAAAATATTACTATAAAAAAAGTTTTCTATTTTAATATATTTTAAAATGTAATTTATTTCTGTGATGCAAAGCTGATTTTCCAACAGCCATTACTCCTGTCTTCAATGTCCCATGATCCTTCAGAAATAATTGTCAGTATGCTGATTTGGTGCTTAAGAAACATTTCTTATTATTATCAGTGTTGAAAACAGTTGCTTAGTACTAGTAGTTGTGCTGCTTAATATTTCTGTGGAAACTATTACCACAAAAAAATTAATTATAATTATAGGGCACTATGAAAACCGTTTTATTTCCAAATTCATTTTTTTCCATTTTCATTTTTCTATACTCTGTTTTAATGGTTCCATTAAATTGTAATAATCAAAAGCATCTCCAATTAATTGATTTTATTAAAAAAATAAAACGTTTTTTTTTTTTTCCAGAAATACTGCACATTTACATTTTCTCCTAAATAAATTCTGGTAAATAATATTTCTGGTAAATGCTCCTTTAAAAAGAGTTTTTTGATTATAATTTTATTATTAGTAGACTAGAACACATGGATATGTTGTCATTCTTACACTATATTACTGAACTTTGATTTCAGTGATTTGGACTATGAGATGGACACTTGCTTCTTGCACTTTATGTTGCACTTTACTTTTTTACTTTTGGATTTCATTTGGTTTAATGAAATATAGTTTAATAAAATATTCTTAAGTAAAACTATAAAAAAGTGTGATATATTTTTGTCAGGATTCTTTGATGAATAGAAAGTTCAAAAGAGCAGCATTTATTTGAAATAGAAACCTTTTGTAACATTATAAATGTCTTTACTATCACTTTTGATAAACTTCAAGCATCCTCGCTGAATAAAGGTAATAATTTATTTTAAAAAATCTTAATGTATATATATATATACAGTGGGTACGGAAAGTATTCAGACCCCCTTAAATTTTTCACTCTTTGTTATATTGCAGCCATTTGCTAAAATCATTTAAGTTAATTTTTTTTCCTCATTAATGTACACACAGCACCCCATATTGACAGAAAAACACAGAATTGTTGACATTTATGCAGATTTATTAAAAAAGAAAAACTGAAATAACACATGGTCCTAAGTATTCAG
>NW_015505271.1:2989144-3012718 GCF_001515645.1 Sinocyclocheilus grahami | reverse complement strand
TTTGGACTATGAGATGGACACTTGCTTCTTGCACTTTATGTTGCACTTTACTTTTTTACTTTTGGATTTCATTTGGTTTAATGAAATATAGTTTAATAAAATATTCTTAAGTAAAACTATAAAAAAGTGTGATATATTTTTGTCAGGATTCTTTGATGAATAGAAAGTTCAAAAGAGCAGCATTTATTTGAAATAGAAACCTTTTGTAACATTATAAATGTCTTTACTATCACTTTTGATAAACTTCAAGCATCCTCGCTGAATAAAGGTAATAATTTATTTTAAAAAATCTTAATGTATATATATATATACAGTGGGTAAGGAAAGTGCATGTATGTGTGTCTGTATGTGTGCGTGTATGTGCTCTTTATAAATTCTCCAGAGTAGAACATTCATTGGACCTTTTTAAATTCTTGTTTATGGTCCTTTGAGACTGGTTATTTTGGGATGTGTTTGTTATCAAGCAGTAATGTAAATGTAAGGGTATCTCTGACAACTTCCTTCAAAACGTGGACATTCACCTTGTAAAATCTTTCATGTTGTTTGTCGTGAATGAGCAATAAGACAATTGAGTTCTTTTTATGTTTTATTTTAAATAATATATTTGTATTTTGTTTCTGAAAAGCTGAGAGTGAAATGTTATCTTCATACTGCAACTCAAATCCAGAAGTCCCGTATTACAGTGCTTTGAAAAAGAAAAATTAATTGTTGGATATGCTATCCCAAACTTAAGTGGAACGTCCTCAGCACAGCATGAGAACAGGACATCTGGGGACAAGAAGTTAGACATTTTCTGGAACACTAGGACGCTGCAGACGAGTGACTTGAGACTCAAGAGTTTTCTCTGTTTTGCTTCTATGTTGAGGTCTTCTATTTTTAATATTGAGTTCACAGCGTCTAAAATTTGAATACTTCGATTAAAAGTTGATATTAATGGCTCTTCTAATCCAGAGGCTGAAATTTAATCTAGTTGGGATAGCCACATCTCTCATTCAATGTGTGTGACAGTTATTGGAGAATGCAGTGGAAGGCAGCTGCAGCGTACCAAACAATCAATCTTCACGTTCCTAAGAGTTTAGTCCCATCTGAAAGATTCATTTGTTCCGAGAAATTCCCTCTTGGGCTTGAGTGTGCGTATATGTTTGAGACGACTTCATCCGAAAAACTGTATTCCTCCAAGTGTCAGTTTATGCAAAGTTTAAAGCCTCCTTTTCGGTTTACTGTAGGTATGATAAGAGCTAGAGCTTTTGATGTCTTCCTTAACCAGCTCTAATGCACAGGGGACATGATGGCAGCCCTTCATATTGCTCTTCGGAACCCTCCAATCAACAGCAAGAACCCAGCAATAAAGGTACAGGCTGTTTTAACGAGAACTTTTCAGAATGAAGCATATGGGGTGCCGACTGCTCAATTGCATCTTTCCTGTCTTTCATTCTCTCAGGAAAGAGCTCAGGCTGCGGTATTAAGGGTTCTGACATCATTTAAGAGCAGCGATATAGAGCCTGCTGTTAAATCTCTCGACAAGAATGGAGTCGATCTCCTCATGAAGTACATCTACAAAGGCTTTGAGAGGCCCACAGAAAATAGCAGTGCCATATTGCTGCAGTGGCATGAAAAGGTAAACCCAGGCTATGAAGAGTGAGGTGCAAAGGGACATTATTTTGTTTGACATAATATTCCTTTTTGGAGGGCTTCAGATAACATAAAACGGTTTTAATGGCAAATGTGGAACACGTTTTTCTTTCGGTCTTTGATAACAGGCATTTGCCGTTGGAGGACTAGGCTCTATTGTTCGAGTTATGACAGCCAGGAAGACTGTATGACTACCTGACCAGACCTGAAACAGTGACGCTAAGAGATGCCGAGGACACAAGGCAGGTTTGCCTGTTACTTAAAGAAAAGAAGAAAAGACCATCATTTTGAATGCTACTGTCTTGATGAAGAAAAAAACCTATGAACTGTAAACGGTAGAGAAACACCGAAGCACTCGTTTCAAACGGAAAAAAATCTGCTTGTGTAAAAGTGAAGTAACGTTCTAATGTCAGTATATCATAAATTATTCTATGATATACTGGCATCAAAAAGATTTCAATCCGACATGGTTTTGAGTGTGAAAAATTGTACTGTGGAAGACAAAACTATTCAGCTGTGTGTGACATGGTGAATACAGCATACTGCATATTTCAGATCGAGTGAGTGCGAGCAGCAAAAGTGAGCTAGTACATGAGGTTGTTATTGGATATGAGGTGTTTTCTGTGCTAAAAAAATAGATTTAATCAATGTTTTATTTTCTTATTTTATTTCACATCTTTGGTCCCATACTCTTGTTATGTTTTTGTGCAGAGATTTAATAATGGAACCAGTGATGTACACCAAAGTGGTAGAGTGGGGATCATCGTAAAGTGCCTGCTACAATAAAGTAAATGGATCTCCTTTATGTCGTCATCTGTGTTTGATTCCTTTTTAATGCAGTATTTATGTAGAGTATAAACCTGTTATTATTTGCCTCACCGGCGCTATAATAAAATGGTAATACTGTACCACAGACATGTCTACACTGTCTGACAGCTCTATCAGGACGGTGACATACAGAAGCAGGAAGGGCAGGGTAATTAAGATAATACATATCAGGAAATGAAGATAAAGGGGTCTATATAGTATTCTGAAGGATGTGCTACTGATAACTTCTATCATGCCAAGACCAGTTCCTCTGGGATATCATTGAAGGAACAGGGCGCTGTAATCTCACTGCTGGGCGGCACAAGAACCAGGAGCCAGATTCATCTATAAATATTTTTTTTTAAATTCAGTGTATAATATGGATTGAATCTACTTTTTTGTTTTTACTCCTGGGAATTTAAGTATATGAGGAGTTTTACAATGCAGTCTTAATTAGGGATGCACTGATATAAAAAAAAATCTGGCTGATAATTATTTGTGTTGTGGCTGATACTAAAAACGAAAATCAATAATTTAAAGCATTGCAACACTATAATGGATACTGGATTTAAAAAGTAATATTTCTGAAATTTTATAAAGACTGCATTTAACAGCGTTTTTACGTTACAGCAAGTAAGTGTAATGAGATAGTATAAGATATCTTCTATAAGATATAAGATAATTTAATATAAAAAGACAATGAACAGAACAAATGTCCAATATTAAACAACACGAATCAATGGAAATATATTTTAAATATCTAAAATATCATGCACCCCCAATCTTAATCACTTCTGTATCGGTTATAGTGCTATTAGTAAATAAAACGGATGAAGGAACACCACAAATTAAGCAAAACAGTCATAAACTTTTTAATGTTCTTAAATAGCATTCTTAAAAACAAAAAGCTTGCATGTTTTGGTATCATCACATTTTTTCTGTATTTTTTTTTTCCTGCATTTAACAACAAACATCAAATATAATTTGGCAACAGATAAGACTAAACAGTTTAGTGATTAAAAACACATGACAATTGGACAATGCAAGTATGTTCAACTAGCAACTCTAGAACCCCTTAACTTATAAAGAAAGAGTATTCTGACCATTACATCACGTTTGAAAATGTTCCCTCCCACAACAGTAGGAACTGGTAGAAATCACCCATACTACACTTTAGATCTGGCCCCATGTTTACAACAGAAAACAAATGCAGCTGATTTTCTTTGTGTTCCTTCCAATCATGGCCGCTAATGCATTTACAGGACGCATTAAAATGGAGAAGGGGGCATCAACATTTAACAGATAAACTAATTAACATGCATCTACCACTGAAGTTTGGGCAATTGGTAAGAAAATTATTTTAAAAAGGGTATTGCATTTCCCCCTACATTTTAGGTTGGTAAGCTTCTGTTGTGGTACATTACATGTAGAAATGCTTAAAGTCTGTATTCACCCCTGTGCTCTCAGCTAAATAGTGCGGTGTGAATACAGGACAGTCTGAGCAAGAACTTGTAGGTTCCTGAAAAGTCATACTTAAATACACATACTAATACAAATGAAATAAGGCAAAAACATTTGACAGTCAGTCATCAGTCAAGGTCAGAGAGGAAACAGTGACATCCACCATCTGTTTCCCTCTTCATCTCCATCCAGCCCTTCTCCTTTTGGCAAACTAAAACGACACAAAAAAATTTAGGCCATGAAAAATTTGTGCCTGCGAGAGCACAGACAACTCGGTTGTCTGCTTAATTTGGGCAGTAAATATTCCAAGTGAAGGTTTGGCAGTGATTTGTTCGTTAGCAAACTTCTCTCTTTTTATACAAGATGATTATTCAAAAAAAAAAAAAAAGCGATATTTGGGTCAATACGTGCAAGACTATCAACTACAGACAGAGAGATGACAGTAAGTAAGAGTACGAGAATCGTTTGGGACATTGTGCTCTCCACATGCAAGAATCTTTTGGTCCCCATCGAATGGCCAGGATCAAACCTGCAGTTCGGGGGGAAAAGTCGGTAAACATTGAAAAATCTGTCACCATGTATGGCATTTACTAACACAGATCACAGATGGAGAAAATGATGAGCTATTTGCAAAGCGTGACATAACGGAATGATCAGACATGCCTCTTGCCAACAGCACAATAAATAACATCAGAATCAAACTTAAATAGTGCAAGTAAAGTGCAAGGCTATTATTGTAACTAATCATCGTAATTAAAAACATCATGACGTAATGAAACGAACGAAACACTGATCACATCACTTCTTATTAGACCGACGCAGTGCACTTGTCCTTGAGACAGATGGGGTTGTGAAAGAGGGATGCTCTTATGCCATGATCCTTGGAATGTCAAGCTGACTGCACTGGTGTGAAGCAGCGGGAGGGTGCGCAGTTGAGACAGTGGCATGGTCCATTCACAGATTAGACAAAAGAACACTGCCCCTGTCACATGCAGAGGGTCATCTTTTCACAGATCTGCCACGACGAACAACCCAGACAGACACAGTTCTCTGCATCACATTGACTTCTTATAGAACTATACATATATATTTATATATAGATATATACACAAATTTGTACTTATATACAGGAGTGCGCCTGTACGCCTCTGTGACACTATAAAAGAGAACTCTGTTGGCTATTGGTGTCCACAGCACACATGGAATAAGACATTAGGTCATTACATCAGCTATGCAAGTATGGGCTTACCACACTACCGAGGCATGCTAAAAAGAATCTCTTTTGAAGAAACGCTCTATAAAAATGGAGATTCTGGTGTCAACGTAGCGTTAATGAATTAACGACCGGTTAGCTGATGACCAAAATAACCCGAAAGAGGCACAGTACGGTGGACCTCCTTCAAAAGACCAGGCTAAAGTCTGCGAAATTCGTGTCAAGACGGAAAAACAAACAAATAGATACAGCTTTGTATGTCTAATACACCACTGCATGTTTGACCATTATTTTAGGATCGTGGGATACAAACAATGTTATTTTTGTATTATTTGTATACTATTACAGTATTTATTAATATCTTGAAGTAGCTTTAATTTGTATATATTCAGTTTTAATTTTATGTGCTTTTCTAATTTTTTTATTTAGCTTTTTTTATTTTTATTTTTAGTAATTTTAGCATTTAAAACTTTTATTTCATTTAGTTGCCAAGGCAACATTTCACATTTTTGTTTAATTTGTTTTAAGTTTCTCATCTAATATTTATTTTTCATTTCAATTAATGAAAGCATTGTAGAAATAGCTGTAGTTTTAGTTAACACTAACAACACTGGGTACAAATGGCTGTTGATCAGTATAAAGGCAGTGGTCGGGAACCTATGGCTCGCGAGCCACAGCTGGCTCTTTGATAAAAATCATGTGGCTCGCCAGATCTCTCACCCTTTACCAACAAATGATCTATTACAAAAACTATACATCACTAGAGATCAGCAATTCCTTTGTTGTAGAGACCACATAAGCTGATAAAATGTTTAAAATAATAATACATTTTTTGTACTGGCCAAAGTGCGCGTTCAGTGCCGTTCGCGAGAGTCATGACAGCAAACCACTGACGTGTCTATGGTAACGTAGAGCTCCTGCACTCAGATTCGTAACGTTAACTTGTTTGTAGTTATAGCGAAAATAAAGATTTTTTGAACAGCAGAAAAAGTGTAAAAGTATGTAAAAATGACAGGACTGAAACGTGTACTTTGTTTTATAGAAGATGGTGTTCTCCTGTGCCAAGAGCCAGTATGAAACATTTCGCCGGTTACTTATGCTTTTTTCCGTGCAGCTTTCAGCGAGTGGGACTGTTTGCATTATTAATAAAGGAACGTGAATGAATGAGACAGTACAGAGCGGGACATGCTTGATATTTTCAACACTGTAAACCCCTTGTAAATCAGCATCACAGTAAAAGCCCTGCACAATTTTTGACGGTTAGTTGAATATTTGTGTATTTTAGTTTCCATGGTCCTAATAAAGTTGCTATTATTAAAACGTTTTTGAAAAAAAGAAAACATGCATTTTTTTAAATAATATTAGGCTATATATATATTCTATATATATATATATATATAGAAAAAGTGTTGGCCCCCTTCCTGATTTCTTATTTTTTTGCATGCTTGTCACACTTTAATGTTTCAGATCATCAAACAAATTTAAATATTAGTCAAAGATAACAAAAGTGAACACAACATGCAGTTTTTAAATGAAGGTTTTTATTATTAAGGGAAAACAAAATCAAAAACTACATGGCCCTGTGTGAAGGGAAAAATGCATTAACCAAAAATTAAAAATTGGCTCTTTGGTCAAAAAAGGTTCCCGCCCCCTGGTATAAGGGCACCATCATTTTAGTCTACATATAATAAAAAAGGATTGATTGATATGCATATTTACAAAAAAAAACAACAACAAAAAAAACAGGAAGATATTATTTTAGTGGATCTCAATAGAAGTCAATTTCGAGCTTTCAAGTAACAATAGATTCACAGCTCAATTTAAGTAGCCTATAGATAAATGGAACCAGTCTGTTTTTAGAAAGTTTAAAGATTAGCTGGATCACCTCATATATGAATATATTTTGAATATTTATTTATTTATTATTTAATATTTATTCATTTAGAATCATGTGACAAATATGGCTATTAGCAATAAACATTATCATTATTAATCACATTGTGTTTATTATATAAACATATATAATATTTATTCAGTTCAGTCTCACCTGGAAGAGCTTGTGTAATCGGAGCGTGGTGCAGCAGAACACGAAACGGATCATGAGCAGACGAAGAAATTCATCGCCATAAAACTGCAGATAGGCCTGATCTGGAAGACAGTCAACAGGAAAACTGAAATACATATCTGACGCTTGGTCAAACATGTCACTGATATACAAAAATTAATGTAAGCATAAAAAAGAAAGGGATGACATATTGGCATTACCTATAACTCGGGAGCTCGTGATCATCTGGCCAATGTCATGGAAAACCTTCCGCAGGAGTTCCTGGGCCTTTTCCCACAATCCATAGCGCATGCTGCTCAGTCCACACACAGACAGGAAGCCCATGAGGGGGTTGTAAAGGAAAAGAGTAAACAGACTCCCACGCTGACACTGGTCTGCAAGATAGAATAGTCAATATAAATAATAGACAATCCTACTTCAAAAGAAAAGAAAAACAAACGTTAAGCAAATATTAAAAATGTTCCTGTCTCCTAACACAATGGCAAAACAAAAAAGGAGACCTTGCATGCTCTTCGGATACACTGTCGGAGAAAGCAGGCAAACAAGTGGTTGGCCAAACAGATTGGAGAAATTCTGTGGAAAGACAGGAAAAATACATGAAAAATCATTTCTACTAGTACACGATGTCAATGTGAACACAAGAGGGCACTCCATTACTGAACTAAGCAGTCAAATAAAGAAAATCAGTTAAAGAAAAAGAAGGTTGATGAAATCAGTCCAGGAGTAAAAAGAAAAATGACTACTTTGTCCCTATTACAAGGTTTCTTTCTGCTGATTATTCTCATGTTTATCCTAGTCAAGAAGTCAGACAGTCTTATTTACCGAGCAACCACATGGCTGCTTTTGAATAATGAATGGCCTCATGATGTCACAGAATACTGCAATGATGGAAGAAATGTGAGCGTGTGACAAAGACAGGGAGACGGAGAGCTGATGGCTCACCTTATAAGCTGTGCTGTTGGATGAGTCGACAATGATAAACAGAGGTTTCCTGGTGAAGGAGAAAAGGTCTCCTGGGTGGAGACTGAAAAAAATACACATTTGTGCATACATGCGTGTTAAAATAACACCTCAGTGTCTCATCAGACATATAGTTAGCGCATTTTCTATGAACAGTAGACTAGAGGTCTGCATTCCCGCAACTCTCCCGCGGGAACCAACCAGATTTCTTGCGATGCGGGATTAAATTCCCGAATAAAACGCGGTAGCGGTCGGTAACTCTGGTGTGATTTGAACGGGAGTGGGCTGTCTAACAATATCCCGTTCCCGACTTCCTTTCAGAACAACATATCTGTCCTTTATTCTTATTGACCACCGGTACAGCCTGCACTCAGGACTGTTATGCACGCGCTGCACGCATGAACCAGCGCTTTCTGAGTCACGCATTTTATTTGTGAGGTCTGTGCGCAGCATGTGAATAACGATGGTCAGAACAGGCTGTAGCCTATCGGTGGTAAATAAGGTCCTCGGGCAGAACAGGCAGATTGTCGATGAGTGACAGAGCAGAATAAGGATGGAGCAAAGTGTGGCTGCGCTGTCTTGAAGGACGTTCAACTCGGTTTTGTTTAAATTTTGCTTAGCCTATCATTTTAAATGACAGATGTTGTAGCCTATTTATTTATTTATTTTTCTCTGCGACACTTTTCCTACTGTGTACAGCAAAATGTTTAACGAATTTAGTATTTTGACAAGACGAATAAAAATAGCTAGACTATTTCTGTACAACCTACATTTTAAATTTTTTTTCTCTGACACTTTTTCCTATTGTTTTAAATGTTAAACTAATTGTATCCTGACAAGACGAATCAAAATAAAAAATAAAATTTTTGTACAACACTTTTTTTCCCCCTACTGTGTTGGCAGCAGTTGCTGTCAATAACTTCAAGACTCTTGACAAGACAAATTATATAAATACAATTTTGTGCAGACTACACTTTTATTTGTTAGCCCATCTCTCTTTCTTTCAGTAGAGGAAATTTAAATGTGAGATTCTGGAAACGAGATCTAAATTTAGCGGGAACGATTGGGTCGGGAAGAAAATGATTCTAAGCGGGCGAACAAAGAGTGAATATATAGCTGGAGCGGGTGGGAGTGGAATATAACCTTGTGGGAGGGGGACTAAAAAAAACAGTCCCGCGCAGACCTCTACAGTAGACCAGCACAGAATGGATGTCAATGAAGGCTCACCAGTGCATCTCTTTTTGTGCCTGGCTTCTCTTCTGCACCATCTCGCCGTTTACCACATCTCGATTAGTATTGGTTAGGACACCTCCAAAGTCATAAGGTCCTATAAATAAAGAAATGGTGATGTTAAGTAATAACGATAAGACAGATCTGACTTCTTGTATGGATCATTCATCAAAATGAAGCATCATGGAAGTCTAAATCTTCCTTTTGCACTGGGACTACTTTTCTAGGCGGATCAACTTCTGTTTGCCCATTTTCAACACTACCGCTCAAAAATGACAGTAAAGACATGATTTTATTTATTATGTTACAAACATTTTTATTTAAAACATGTTCTTTTGAACTTTCTTTTCATCAAAGAATCTCGATTAAAAAAAATGTATCAGTGTTGCCACAAAAATATTAAGCAACAGATCTGTTTTCAACACTGATAATAGTAAGAATTGTTTCTTGATCACCAAATCAGCATATGAGAATGATTTCTGAAAGATCATGTGACACTGAAGACTGGAGTAATGGCTGCTGAAAACTCAGCTCTGCCATCGCAGGAATAAACTACATTTCAAAATATACTGAAACAGAAAAAGGATATTTTGAATTGTAATAATTCACAATATTATTGATTATAATATTACTTACTATTGATAGATAAAAATAAACATATTATAGTGAGCATAAGAGACTGAACAGTGGTGTATATAATTTCTGCTCTACGTACATTACGCTTCCAGATATTCTCGCATGGATTTTTTCATGCAGAAAATACCCACTTAACATGTTCAAAAGTTGAAAGATTAGATATTATTCTCCACGGAAAAGGCTGACAAGCATTTAGTATCAGTCTGTTAATGCAGATATGTTTTCGAAGTCAGTATGTTTGCAAGACACATCATACACAATATTACACAAATCTTTGAATCCTCTAATTTGATTGGCTGAGCAGTGTTCCACAGATATTAGTAGATATTTATGTAAATATTAAGAGAACATCCGGTGATGTCAGAACAACAGTGTGCTAAAACACCTCGGCATACCTTCACACTCTGAGCGTCCAGTAGGAAACACACCAGTGGCAGAGAGATAAACCAGCAGGACACTATTGGCTGGCAGCTCCTAGCAATAAAAGAATCAGTTAAAGAAAGTCAGAAAAATGGATCCATTTAATTGGCTAATTAAATCAGAACATTCACAATAGTACAAATAGTAAAGCAGTGTCATAGCAAGCTAATTATTAAGTTCAGTGGCACTCTAAGTGCTATGCAGCCAGAGCATCTCAGTAACACCCTCAAGACTAAGAATACGTTTCACAATATAACAGGAGGTAGTATTCATCTTTGCAAACAGTGAAACGCACACACAGAACAGCTAATGACTGGAAATGGTTCAAAAAAGCACATGCAAGTGCCTGTGACAATTATTTGTAATTATTTATCTAAACAAGCAATGAAGCACGATGGGGAAAAATTGAAATGTTCAAAAAGAACTGCTGCATAGCAAAAGCAAAGTATCTGAGTCATGTGTGTGTGTGGGTTTTCCTCACACTCTTGAGGCGCTACGCTACAGCAGAGTAGATAGTAACACGCTAACACCCCTGTAAGCATGCCATGCTGCTACACACACGCTCACACGAGGTGTCACTCGAGACAACAGAACCCAAACTAGCACACGGGATAGACCACCAGAATGCAATAACTGTACAGAAATAATGCAGTTTTATTTATATTTGCCCTTGACTATTGAATTATAATGAGATCTTCAGGCTTTAAAAGCCCCATAAAATCATTCGATGAGCTGTTAATGTGTTTCCTATTGAAACAGGTTTTGGCTCCTCCCTATTTTAAATAGTCAAAAGGATTTAGTCTAGCTGTAGGTTTTACATTTTAGAGGAAGGAACATTCTCATTCTAGTGAGCATATGTTTGGATATAAATCTGTGCAGATATCTTTGGTGTGTTTTTGCTCAAGAGAAAGAGTACATTTTAAATAGGTACATTGCAGTTCAAAAGTTTGGGTCAGTAAGATTTTTAAATACCTTTGAAAGAAGTCTCTTTTGCTTATCAAGGCAAAAATACACTGAAAACAGTAATAGCGTAAAATATTATTAGCATTTGAAATAACTGCCTACTATTTAAATACATTTTCAAATGTAATTTATTCCTGTGATGATTTTTAGCAGTTGTTACTCCAGTCTTCAGTGTCACACAATCCTTCAGAAATCAATCTAATATGCTTATTTGGTGCTGAAGAAAGATTTCTTATTATTATCATCAATGTTGAAAACAGTAGTGTTGCTTTTTTTTGTTTTTGTGGAAACAAATTTTTGTGTCAAGTTCAAAAGAACAGCTATTAAATACATAAATAAACAAGCAATGTAAAAGTCTTTACTGATCAATTTAATGCATCCATGATGAATATATGAAATTTCTTTAAAAAAAAAGAAACTCTTGCTGACCCCAAACTTTTGACCTGTAGTGAATGTTTGCTAAAAGTACAATTTGTCATTTAAGAGTACATTCTATGGCACATTTGATTTAAGCTTAATCATCGTGTCTGCTACAAAGTTTTGCGCAATATAGAGTCAAACCAGGACGTAAATGACTGGATGGATTGACAACAAATTGACAGGTGCTAAAAACTGGAATGACATCAGCCAAACCTTGAAGGAGGCAGACAGGAAAGTGTAGAGCTGGCTGAAGGTTGGTTTGTAGAGGAGATATTTATGAGGGTTCTCTCTCTTGGCCGGCTTTTCATTGGGCTCCTATAATAAGAGAGATAAATGAGTGAGAGAGGAATAGAGAGACACCGAGAGCAGGCGGAGTGAGAAAGAACAGTGAGAGAGTCACTGACAAAGGTGAAGTACTGAAATAGCAAGGGAGGAAGGGTGGAAATACTCAGAAACACTCAACATAGAGAGTGACAGGGAGAGTGTAAGAGTCTTCTCTTACAAGTGTCCCTGGCTTGGAGCTTTGTGTGGCTAGGTTCACTGGTTCCCTCTCAAGCGCTTGGAGCATACGAAACATATCGATGGTCAGCTCGCTAAACTTCACCTGTAAACCAGATAAAATCCATCCATCACAAAAACCAGACTACAATAAACACTATGGTTATTATAACCTACACGACAAGTTTGAAGTGTCTAATCATTTACATAAGAAAGCACCGCTTGAGTTTGACTTATTATGTAACTTGCTCAGCTGTACTCCCACCTGATTGTTACAGTTGCCAACGATGAGCGCATCTGCCAAGGTGAGCTGGCCAACCACCATGCCCTGTTCAAGAGGAGGCACACCACCCTCCTGCAGCCGATTGGATAGGACCACCACGGCATTGTCATCATTTAGGATCATAAGAGGATCTGCCTGTATAGATAGAAAAATAGTAAAAAAATAAAATTAAATTACACAAATGTCAAGGAAATATGAATATTTGTCATAAACAGTGCCAAAAGTCTTACTTTGCCCTAAGCCTGTCCTTTAAGTAACAGTCAAGGTTGTGTATAAGTATAACATTTGAGATATTTAGTTTTTTAAGAGTGCACATTTAATGACTGGAAATGGTTCAAAAAAGCACATGCAAGTGCCTGTGACAATTATTTGTAATTATTTATCTAAACAAGCAATGAAGCACGATGGGGAAAAATTGAAATGTTCAAAAAGAACTGCTGCATAGCAAAAGCAAAGTATCTGAGTCATGTGTGCGTGTGGGTTTTCCTCACACTCTTGAGGCGCTACGCTACAGCAGAGTAGATAGTAACACGCTAACACCCCTGTAAGCATGCCATGCTGCTACACACACGCTCACACAAGGTGTCACTCGAGACAACAGAACCCAAACTAGCACACGGGATAGACCACCAGAATGCAATAACTGTACAGAAATAATGCAGTTTTATTTATATTTGCCCTTGACTATTGAATTATAATGAGATCTTCAGGCTTTAAAAGCCCCATAAAATCATTCGATGAGCTGTTAATGTGTTTCCTATTGAAACAGGTTTTGGCTCCTCCCTATTTTAAATAGTCAAAAGGATTTAGTCTAGCTGTAGGTTTTACATTTTAGAGGAAGGAACATTCTCATTCTAGTGTTCAAGAGGAGGCACACCCCCCTCCTGCAGCCGATTGGATAGGACCACCACGGCATTGTCATCATTTAGGATCATAAGAGGATCTGCCTGTATAGATAGAAAAATAGTAAAAAAATAAAATTAAATTACACAAATGTCAAGGAAATATGAATATTTGTCATAAACAGTGCCAAAAGTCTTACTTTGCCCTAAGCCTGTCCTTTAAGTAACAGTCAAGGTTGTGTATAAGTATAACATTTGAGATATTTAGTTTTTTAAGAGTGCACACCCTCCTGCAGCCGATTGGATAGGACCACCACGGCATTGTCATCATTTAGGATCATAAGAGGATCTGCCTGTATAGATAGAAAAATAGTAAAAAAATTAAATTAAATTACACAAATGTCAAGGAAATATGAATATTTGTCATAAACAGTGCCAAAAGTCTTACTTTGCCCTAAGCCTGTCCTTTAAGTAACAGTCAAGGTTGTGTATAAGTATAACATTTGAGATATTTAGTTTTTTAAGAGTGCACATTTGACAAATTTCTCTTGTAAAGTAATCAAAAATGAATCTGATTTACTGTACACTACCATTCAGTAAGACTTTTGAAACAAACTAATACTTTTATTCAGCACTTAATTGATCAGAAGTGACAGTAAAGACGTTTATGTTACAAAAGATGTCCATTTCAGATAAACTGTTTTTTTTTTTTTACTCTCTATTCATCAAAAATCCTGAAAAATATTAAGCAGCACAAATACAGTCAACATTGACTAGGGTGACCATGCGTGCCATTTTTACTGGACACGTCTTGGCCAGGATTTCTATATTACCTAAAATATCCAGGTCTGATCGGTGTATGACATCCGTGAGAGCTATAGAGAGCAGAAGCTACTTATGCTTTCGAATCGCTCTCGCAGTACTTTGATGTCAAACAATGATCGATCTGCGCAACGCCGCTTCAAGTCGAACGAACAAACGAACACATCTAATCTGTATGTGTATTTGTATCGCTTTGACTGCTCTCTGTAAATCCCACCTTCTCGATTGGTCAATTATGTACAACGCCTGCACGTTATTGGTCAAGCTACTTTTCGATCATTACCCTCAGCAAGTATGAAAACAGGAAAACGAAGCCAAATATAGAAATCCTGGCCAGGACGTGTCCCGTAAAAATGGCACGTATGGCCACCCTAACATTGATCATTTTAATAGTAATAATATTTCATTATTACTGTTGTTGCTGTATTTTTGAACAAATAAATGCAGCCTCTGTGAGCATAAAAGGCTGACCACAAACTTTTGAACAGTAGTATAATGTATGTGCTTGGTCTTACTGTGAACTGGTGTATAATATTCCAATGTAAAAACTGTTTCATAATTTTTCAGCAAAATCCTAACTTGCTCCACCTCATATGCCAACATGACTATGCTTCAAGCCCCTTCCCCCATCCATCATATAGAGCAGGGTTTTTTTAAACTAGAGTTTGAATCCACTGAAGAAGATGAAAGGAAATAACGACTTTATTAAATATATATATATTTTAGGGTTGAATATTGGATATTAATTAAATGTGTTTTATACCGTATTTTTTAATATAATTTATTTTTAATCACAATTATTACATTCTAACAACAGTCATAGTTTTATTGCATAATTAGTTTTATTACATTAATTTTATACATAATTCGGTTTTTAACATTAATAGTAGGTAGAAAACTTTTTTTTCTTCCTATTTTTCTATTTCACTTGGCAAGTCATCACATTATGGAAGTAAATGAACTGTGAATGGCGTTTCATGGTGATACTGATTGCACTTTTATGCACATTATAGACTAAAATAGCACCTCCACAAAAGCAGCAACTTCCTGCAGCACCAGGTTCCACTCTAACTGGTCCTCTGTGTTGAAGCGTTGGGTGTAGTCCTCAATCTCTTCAGACAGCTCCTGCAGAAAAAGACACCACAGATGGTCTCAGACACACCCATGTATAGCCGACTGTGTTTTTCTTCTCATAAACAGTGCATTGTTGGCAGTATAGGGATTAGTACTTTGTAAATATTAAATTTAAAAAATGTATGTGAGTAATGGCTGACGGTGTGTATTTTTACTTAAATGTGCCAAAATTGATGAGGCATGATTTTTGTCTTAATTCCAGCTGCATAAGTGGCCAACAGACTGTCTGTGCTGACCGATCTTTTGGCAAGAACCTCTGTTCAATATCTATAGTGAGCCATGGATTAAAAATGTGTAACTGATTTGTTTGGTCTGCTGTCCATGACTTACCTTGACCAACACTTTAACCAGGTCCATCTTGTTGAGCAACAGACAAACAACGATAAACCGAGCATAATACCTCAGCTTCTTTACAACCAGCTCTGGCCTGCGCAAAGGAAACAGGGCGAGATTAATGAACTGAAGACTGTATAATACAGACATTTGAGATCTTTACTTTTGCTCATAAGTCTGTTACTTCAAAGAACTTTCCAGAACATGGTTAATAAAAATCAAACAAGTATGTACAGTAGCTTCTTTTCACCTGTCTTCTTTGTTGACTTGGTGGTAATATGATCGTTGGCGAATGGCCGAATAAAAGGAAAAGGCTTCATTTAGGTAGCTTGTTTCTGAAGTGCGGAGGCTGAAGATTAAAAAATAATAATGTGTAAAAAAAATACCTAAAATACACAGTTTGAAATGAGCTGAATAAAGAGTTGTGTAAAAAAAGCTCCTTACTAGTAATGGTAGTACAGCTGGCCAATTTTTGAGGCCACTTCCCCTATCTGCCACCTCTTGAGACCGTACCGGTTGTCCAGGACTTGTCTATTCTCCAGTAAAGCAAAACCAAATAAGAAATCATCTGTCATTAATGTTGACATCATTGGTGCAGACAAATCATCAGAGGGAAGTTTGACCATGCATATTAAATCGTCAGTCTTACGTAGTTCTAAGCCAAAGAACCTGCTCTATTTTTGTGCTTTTGGTAAAAACAGACTTTTTGGTTTCAAAAATAGATCCATCTAGAGGGCTGACCTGTGCTGCTGCTGAAACTTCCACAGCTTGGTGTATATGTCAAATGTTCGGCCAAAATAGGACTGCCACTGCTTGTGTCCATATTGAGGCAGATCCCTGCAGGAGCGTGAGAGAACAAACAAGAGAAACGCAGCCAAATTCACTTTAATAATGCATCTCCACATTTATTGGTATTCAAACATCCATTTAATCTGTTTAGGAATTAAAGACATACAATTATAAGCAACATCAAATTAAACAAATTTGTAAGTATTTTATCTGTATTTTATAAACTGCTACATAAATAAATGTGACATCATGACTTGACAATGACTAATGTAAATACTGAAAATGGTGACTTAAAACTAGAAAATCTTATCACAATTAATTTGATACAAAGTTATGTAGAAAACAACTAGATACAGACAACAGACACAACTTATTCTTCTGCAGAACACAAAAGAATATATTTTAAAGAATGCTGGTAAACAAACAGTTTTGGTGACCACTGACTTCCATTGTATAGTCAAACATTTTTTTCAAAATATCTTCTTTTATGTTCCACAGACGAAAAAGTCATACAGGTTTGGAAGGACATTAGCATAAGTAAATGACGACACATTTTTCATTTTTGATGAACGATCCCTTTAAAATGTTTTTATTTATTTTTATTAATGTATAAGTGCATAGAAAATGAGACTTAGGATATGAGGTACATTTTATTTTCCCTATATGTGACCCTGGACCAGAAAACCAGTCATAAGGGTCAATTTTTCGAAATTGAGATTTATATTTATAAAGCTGAATAAATAAGCTTCCCATTGATGTATGGTTTGTTATGATAGGACAATATTTGGTCGAGATACAACTATTTGAAAATCTGGAATCTGAGGGTGCAAAAAAATCTAAATATTGAGAAAATTGCCTTTAAATATGTACTTAGCAATGCATATTACTAATCAAAAATTAAGTTTTAATATATTTACAGTAGGAAATTTACAAAATATCTTAATATTTAATATCCTAATGATTTTTGGCATAAAAGAAAAATCAATCATTTTGACCCATACAATGTATTTTTGGCTATTACTACAAATATACCCCAGCGCCTGGTTTTGTGGTCCACATGTGGTCACATATTGCCAGACTTACTTCTATGCAACTGAATTTGCTTTGTGAATATGATCAAGCCGGTCACTGTGACTCATTGCTTCAATCACCGGTTTGTTTTAATAATTATAATATCAAGCCTGTGTTCAAACCAATCCTACAACCTTGATACCCCGCATCTCATTACATAAGCCATTTCTGCCGCTCTGCCGAGACACTCCTATGGCAGGACGTCATGTGGACAACAGCAGATGAGCCTTCCAAATACACAAGTGCTCATGGTTGTCATGCACTTAATTAGCATCCTCATGGCAATGATGTGAAGACATTGGTGGTGGGAGAGAGCAAAAACAGAGCAATCAGAGAGAGTCAGAATGTGCGAGTGGGTGAGTGTTTTGGACAGGGCTGTGGTTAGTCATAGTGCCGATGATGTGAAGGAATTTGATGAGCTATGGCAATCAGTTGGAGAAGTAGCTCTTTTGCCTCCTCCGACTCTACTCACTCTTCCTCTCTTTATTCCTTTCCCATCCTTTTCCCACTGAACCCTCCCCAAACACCTCTAGTCCCTATTGTTATCATCAGAGGGTTGCTATGACAACAGAAGCAGAGACTGGGGAAGGAAGGGAGGTTGCGAATACAGCAGGTAAATGCAAAAGCCCTCATTTACACACGCTCACACATGATTACAGTAGATGATGCATCTTTTATGAACCTGTAACAGGCCATTCAGAGAAAGGAGCTGGGACAAAAATGAATGTCAAAAAATAAATCATGTCCAGGCATAACCTTGAGTTAGTGAATACACATATAAAATGCATGCATACACACATCATACAACACAATGAAACACCCGCGCACAGACACACCTCCTTTCATTCATGCAGATTCGGTTAAACCCAGTGCTGTAGCGTGAACACGCACACATTTTATTTCCACAACTGTCATTGATAACACACTGTAAGGTTATAGAGATGGATTTGTGAGATTTACGGTTCACCCCAGTGCCCTTGTGGGCTGCGAGAGACAAAGTCAGAAAGGAGATAGGTGCAGTCATTAGGCAGGGCTTTAATTTCACTACATGCACCATTAATTTCTCATCCTCTCTGTCAGTATTAATACCCACAAGACAGATTCACTGGCAGAGCACAGCCAGGGACAGACCTGTAAATTAAGCAAGGCAGGAAAGGAGGGATGTAGAATGGTGTATGTGGAAATGGGGGTCAGATGTGGTGTAATTGAGTAACACAGCACTATTACATCTGCATGCTGTATGAGGCCATTTATACTCTGTTACTCTGGAATATATTCTGGAACTGACATGAGACTAAAAAGTTAGTTTAGGAAAGTCTACTAACACTTTAAGGCAGTAACTAGTAGGCTAATTACAGTGTCTCACAGAAGTGAGTACACCCCTCACATTTTTGTAAATATTTTATTATATCTTTTCATGTGACAACACTGAAGAAATGACACTTTGCTACAATGTAAAGTAGTGAGTGTACAGCTTGTATAAGTGTAAATTTGCTGTCCCCTCAAAATAACTCAACACACAGCCATTAACGTCTAGACCGCTGGCCACAAAAGTGAGTACAACCTTAAGTGAAAATGTCCAAATGTACACTCTCTAATTTACATGCAAACTAATCATGGGTGACAAAGACGAGTACCCCCCCCCCCCAAAATAAAACCCTACATTTTTTAAACACTTATAATAATTTAAAGCCTTTATTTATTTTTTTAACTCTGCTAAAATTTCACTTTAAATGTTCACTTTCATTCATGAAGAAGACAGGGGGAAAACAAAGACTTAAGATGATGGTAGATGGCAGCAGAGGATCACTCATTAGCTCAGTTGCCAAATTGCCATTTCAACTCCCTAGTTTTTCTCAGGTCTTGCTTTTGGATTTATTATAAAAATTACTATGAAGTATAGCAAGTGCTATGTCATTTAAAAATAAATAAAATAAATAAATAAATAAGCCCAGACACCAACAGCCTAGTATGGTAAATTATTTAAATACTTAACTAGTTAACTACAAATTAAGTTAATTATTAATGGTATAATAATTAAATAATGCATTAAATATTTTGCCTTTTTTTTTAATTTAATTTAAAAATAAAAATTTTCAAACACTGCCTAAAAAGAACACATCAAAGGAGAGCTTTAGGTTATCTTTACCTGTAGAAGCTGCTAAAGGCAACACAGACTTGCTGCTGTAGTTTTGTTACTCTGAATTTACTCTGCATCACTTAAAGCACAGCTCTGGTTTGACATTGTCAGATAGTTAATTCCGTCCATTGCTACAGTTATCTTATTACCGTCAATAGCGGATCAATTTGGCAGATTCACTCACGTTTGTCATTCCTGAAACAGTATACGTGGACAGTTTGGTCCTCTTAAACTTTTCTTCAAACTGTGAATGAAGTAAAAACCGAGCAAAGAACGCTTCCCTTATAGCGTAACTGTCCGAGCTTACTCACGCAGAAACTCCTGATTTAATCAATAACTAACTACACAATTAATATCTTATTTACATCGTGTATGCATTCTTTTTGTCTTGTGATAATAGGAAGATCTGTGAGCATGCAGAACTACATAAACTTGCGGAAACAAAAATTAGATCGGAGCGGATTTCAACTAACCTGCAGTAAACGCCTCTGATTGGCCATTGCTTTCAACAGAGATGCCTGTGATTGGCTACAAAACTCAATGCTGCAAAACACGTAAATAGAAACTTTTGGTTTTGTAATTCGAAACCAGAGCGTGCACACAAAAACACACAGGAGCGTTTGAAAGCGGGTGACTTCGAGCGGGTACAGAATTGAGTTGGTACAATTTTAAAACAATTTTTAAAAATGCGGATCTACACGAATCACACAAATGACCCATTTTGAATTCAAAATGGCGAATTTCACCAAAAGGTGACAAGTTTGCATCCCTGGTACTGAAACTTGCCAAGCGGTGACGCTGGTGATGTGCACATCTTTCCCGTTACCACCTATAATATGCTGCTGCTAAGTGCAACCCTAGCTAACCTGTTTCCCAGTAACCCTATTAGTAACTGGACTATTACCAGTTAGTGGTCGACCAATATATATATATATCGGCCGATATTTGGCATTTTTCAAATATCGGCATCGGCCGATAAGTTTTTCTGTTTGGCCGATGAGTTAGAGGCGGGACTTTTATTTTGTCGGCGCTGAGAGAGACAGCGCCAGTGCACACAGCGTTCACATTCTCCTTGTTCACTTAACAATTCTTAACATTCGTCCTTAACAGCTCTGTCTAATACGGACAGAAATCTGTCTAATAATCAGAAAGAACTGTTAAACAAAGGAATTAAAATGTATAAAAAAAAGTATTATAACGATTGATTTATATTATTAGTTATAGAAAGGCAAACATTATAATATTTTCTCGTTTGCCGTCAGCATTCAGCAAATACGCATTCATATCATTTAAACAAATCTTTGAATGACCAATGAACATTTCATTGAAAAAATCTTGCAAACTTAGTCGGATCCAGCTGTGAGATCTTGTGAAGTGTGCATTTGTATCCTGCATGATCGCGTGTTCTCTGGGTGACGGTCGGTCCGTGTGAATTGAATGCTGACAGGAAGAGAGTTCAGCTTCACTGAGACGCGCGATCGACAAACTTTAAACTGGTGATTTCTAAATCAGTTCGAGTGAACGCACACAACCTGATTAATATTCATGAATCCAGTAGCTCATTAATCCTTGGTGCGTTTTATATTGTTCTTATTATTAGAATTCATATCATTATTATCTTATCAGTAGTTTTGTTAGTTTTCCCCCAATTTTTTT
Organism: Sinocyclocheilus grahami; assembly: GCF_001515645.1. Taxonomy (NCBI): domain Eukaryota; kingdom Metazoa; phylum Chordata; class Actinopteri; order Cypriniformes; family Cyprinidae; genus Sinocyclocheilus; species Sinocyclocheilus grahami. Next base: position 2,991,343 of record NW_015505271.1, on the reverse strand, counting down.
TTTAACAGAAACACTGAATGACTAAAAAAGCACCACCACCAGTCCGAAGTTCAGTTAAAATGACTAATATGCATTCATACATGGTTATCAAGTTTTAATTCTAATTACTAAAGTTCTATTATTAAATAATATTGATTATCATATTATAATGCTTGACTGACTGATGTTAAGAGTGTACTTTCAGATATTTATAAAACTGTGCCATTTTACAAACAAACATATACAGTATATATATATATATATATATATATATACACAGTGGTGTGAAAAAGTGTTGGCCCCCTTCCTAAAGCGGGTGACTTCGAGCGGGTACAGAATTGAGTTGGTACAATTTTAAAACAATTTTTAAAAATGCGGATCTACACGAATCACACAAATGACCCATTTTGAATTCAAAATGGCGAATTTCACCAAAAGGTGACAAGTTTGCATCCCTGGTACTGAAACTTGCCAAGCGGTGACGCTGGTGATGTGCACATCTTTCCCGTTACCACCTATAATATGCTGCTGCTAAGTGCAACCCTAGCTAACCTGTTTCCCAGTAACCCTATTAGTAACTGGACTATTACCAGTTAGTGGTCGACCAATATATATATATATCGGCCGATATTTGGCATTTTTCAAATATCGGCATCGGCCGATAAGTTTTTCTGTTTGGCCGATGAGTTAGAGGCGGGACTTTTATTTTGTCGGCGCTGAGAGAGACAGCGCCAGTGCACACAGCGTTCACATTCTCCTTGTTCACTTAACAATTCTTAACATTCGTCCTTAACAGCTCTGTCTAATACGGACAGAAATCTGTCTAATAATCAGAAAGAACTGTTAAACAAAGGAATTAAAATGTATAAAAAAAAGTATTATAACGATTGATTTATATTATTAGTTATAGAAAGGCAAACATTATAATATTTTCTCGTTTGCCGTCAGCATTCAGCAAATACGCATTCATATCATTTAAACAAATCTTTGAATGACCAATGAACATTTCATTGAAAAAATCTTGCAAACTTAGTCGGATCCAGCTGTGAGATCTTGTGAAGTGTGCATTTGTATCCTGCATGATCGCGTGTTCTCTGGGTGACGGTCGGTCCGTGTGAATTGAATGCTGACAGGAAGAGAGTTCAGCCCAACCCTCTACATTGCGAGTAAATCACTTACTAAATCACTAAATCGTCACTCTGGGCGACTAAATTGTGTCTAATATTAGCCAATTGCTAATAAATTCTCAGATTTTACTCTCCAGTGTGTGAGTTGGAGGCTGAGTATAAGTTTAGCTCAGATATATTTTCTCTCGCCGAACACTCTCTGACTGAGCGCATCAGAGTTTCACTCTCCGCCATGCGATCTGTGCTATTTTTCAGTTCATCTGAATGGATGTGCAACGCACCTGTATTTAACGTACCGTAAATTCTAGTGTGAAGGCGCACGACTCACCGTCGCTTTGTTTCACACACACGCAGCGTGAGAGGGAGAGAGAGAATTGACGCGCTACCTATGCGTGCTACATGTAAACGATATTCTTTGTTGTATTTTGCGGTCAAAATAATATATATATATATATATATATATAATTTATCAGTCTGGTGAGTAAACTAAAAAATTTACTAGCCAATGGCGATTCAATTGCCAAGGTGTCCGTAGAGGGCTGTAATATCACCTCATTTTTCAATGATTCTCAAGCGATTTGTTTGAAGCAGTTCTAAGATTCAGTCTCTCTAAACCCCTCCTTTCCGTGAGCCTACTCTGCTCTGATTGGTCAGATCTGTTGTGATTGGTCTACCGCGTACAGCGTGTATCGGAAAAGGATTTTGTCCACAAAATGATAAGAGCACGCTACATGTAAACGATATTCTTTGTTGTATTTTGCGGTCAAAATAACAGAGTTCTTTTGGAATTCTTCAGCTTTTAAAGTCCCCCTGTAGTGAAAATCAAGTTTTTTATGTTTATTTGTCTATTTGGTGTTTTTAATATGCCTTTAGACAAACCATGTGCCAATCTATTAATCAACACCATTGCTGAGTATTTTCTCCTTAAACCTGTAGTTTCCCAAACGCTGACCAGAGGGCTGGTTCAGCCTCACTCGAGATGCGCGATCGACAAAACTAAAACTCATGAAAGAAAACTTTCTAATTATGCTGCGCTTCATGCTTTTGCCCACTGTCATATTCATGTCATTTTCACTGTGTGCTGTATGTAAAA
>NW_015505271.1:2988113-2988929 GCF_001515645.1 Sinocyclocheilus grahami | reverse complement strand
ATGTAAAATGAGTGTTACCTTGGCTTTATTTGAAAAAAATATGATTCCCAAATCCCAATGCACACAAACTTCCCAGATTACTGAGTACCCTGTTAGTTACAGTGCTTACTTCCTTTTTAATTATATATTTATTAAATATTTATTTATTTGGGAAAAATACTAATTTAAAGTATAAATATGTTTATTTTACACATTTATTATTATTATTTAAAATTTCTTAAATATTAATTAAAATAAATAAAATGATATCGGCTTTATATCGGCCATCCTGCTTTTCAAGATATCGGCATCGGCTGTCAAAAAAAACTATATCGGTCGACCACTATTACCAGTAATTCATCTTGCAAATAATTAAACAAAAATAAGCTGGAATTAACAACGAAAACGTTTGTCATATAATTATCCTTAAGTCTGTGGTTTAATGTGAATTTAGAACCGCTAACTTGCATTATAACCCGCGGCAACGGTGTAAAAGTAGCCCGGAGTCAGACGCACCTCTCCCGCAGCTGCTTTCACACGCGTATGCTCGCGGGCGCAAATTAAGAATCACAAGCGGCTGTATTCGAGTCTTCAAGGCATTTTAGGACACAACATCGTCAAGGAAGTAACTTTAACGAATGTTACAGTATTCACTGTAGTTGTCCGCTACTAAAAAGATCGTTTTATCAGTCATTATCCGTGTCTGCCATTGTTTTGCGTTTACTACAGTTCAGTGGCTCAGGAGGCGCTGGCTGGTGTGACTGAGTGGAGGCGGGACTAATTTGCATATTCATAGATCAGCGTATAGTAAATGAGGCAAGGGTGTAGAGTTGCATT
>NW_015505271.1:2978646-2988102 GCF_001515645.1 Sinocyclocheilus grahami | reverse complement strand
ATATTAATTAAAATAAATAAAATGATATCGGCTTTATATCGGCCATCCTGCTTTTCAAGATATCGGCATCGGCTGTCAAAAAAAACTATATCGGTCGACCACTATTACCAGTAATTCATCTTGCAAATAATTAAACAAAAATAAGCTGGAATTAACAACGAAAACGTTTGTCATATAATCGTTTTATCAGTCATTATCCGTGTCTGCCATTGTTTTGCGTTTACTACAGTTCAGTGGCTCAGGAGGCGCTGGCTGGTGTGACTGAGTGGAGGCGGGACTAATTTGCATATTCATAGATCAGCGTATAGTAAATGAGGCAAGGGTGTAGAGTTGCATTCAAGCTATTTTAAGGAATTGAATTTAGAACCGCTAACTTGTATTATAACCCGTGGCAACAGTGTAAAAGTAGCCCGGAGTCAGACGCACCTCTCCCGCATCGGCGTCTGCTCTTCACACCCGCAAATTAAAAAATAACCCGCAAATTAAGAATCACAAATGGCTGTTTTCGTGTCTTCAAGGCATTTTAGGATACAACATCGTCAAGTAAGTAACTTTAACGAATGTTACAGTATTCACTGTAGTTGTCCGCTACTAAAAAGATAGTTTTATCAGTCATTATCCGTGTCTGCCATTGTTTTGCGTTTACTACAGTTCAGTGGCTCAAGAGGCGCTGGCTGGTGTGACTGAGTGGAGGCGGGACTAATTTGTTTGTCATATAATTATCCTTAAGTCAATCTTATCTCCATCATTTACCGCTGTTATGTTTCCTCTTTTCCTCCTCTTCTTGCTTTTTTCCGTTCTGGCTGCCAGATGGATATATAAGTCCTCTTCAAATTTAAATTTAAATGAGCAAATGCACAAGTAAGCGCTGTGCCAGTTTGAAAAGGAAAAAGCAAGCACATCTAGTGTAATGCGAGAGGGGATGCAGATGTGTTGGTCCATGTTATATTAATAATGACATTTTCGATTGTTCAAATGGTCAGCTGTCGGGGGCCCCCTCAAAATGCGGGGCTCCAGGCAATTGCCTGCCTTGCCTGCCCTATTGCTACGCCTCTGTTTATATGGAATGATATGAAATTGAAAATGAAATAACAAACGTAAATGTCTTCACTGTTACTTTTGATCCATTTAATGTGTTCTTGATGAATAAAGATTTTTTTTTAAAGAAATTCTTACTGACTCTAAACTTTTTAACTGTAGTGTATATGTGTTTGTATGTGTGTTTGCATTTTTAAACATGCTGATGAAGAATATAAATGCGAATATGAAGATGAAAATGTCAAAGCCGCTATAAATGTCTCTACTGAGTCAAGCTTGCTTAATAAAGAGATACCAAAGAGGTGAAAGATAGAGAGCGCTATCAAGTAGTGGAAGTATTAGGTAAGGAATTGAGACCAATTAATAATAGCTGTTTCATTACTGAACTCTACAGGGTGTTGCTAAGCGTCAAATGCAGAAGTAGGCCGCTACTGGTTAGACAGCCTAATTAGCATGGAGAAACAGGGCATGGGGGCGTGGCTTAATAACAAGCATCTAGTCTCGTATTTGGGTAGACACAAGCTATCACTAAGGTATGAAACATATAAGTTCATTTACATGCATATTTATATATATGTACTGAGCATCACATGAAATCCTTCATGCAGGAATAATAAGTAAATAAGGACTAAATGCACCTTTATGCTTGGACTAGATCTACAATACTAATGCTGTAAAAAGTCAGTGGAAGCAATTTTTGTCTTATTAGTTGATTATGTTTGTCAATGCGGTACACAAACTGAAAATATCCCAAATGCAGGAGAGACATGTATCACTTATCATTTTTGGGAATGTTTCAGATAAAATTTAGAAGCCTTAAGGCTAGATTTTTTTTTTTTTTAATTATGGAAAAAATAATGCATTAAAATTATTAACACATTTTAATGCACCCCGCCCTGCCCAGACCTGTACGTCATCTTACACTGCATGCAGTTGCTGACAAACATGATGCAGAACGATGACTTAACAATTTTTTTTTTTTTTAATTATGGAAAAAATAATGCATTAAAATTATTAACACATTTTAATGCACCCCGCCCTGCCCAGACCTGTACGTCATCTTACATTGCATGCAGTTGCTGACAAACATGATGCAGAACGATGACTTAACATCGTTAAGATTAAGATTAACATTAACATTAGTTTATGAATGCAGTTTTATGCTTGTAATATTCAAGATATGAAGGCAAAAAAATGCCCCTGCATGGGTTTTTGTCCTAAATTTATATCATATGATATAGTTTAGCAACATCACAGAAGCAAGAGTGCTGTTTTTTTCCTGATTTTGCCACAGATGAGGTTAAGAAACAAATTTTCTTAATGCGCAAAAAACCTACTGCATGAATATATTAATGTCAGAACATGTGGGTTATTCTATGAACCAAACTCCTGGACTGTAGCAGTCTCAGTCGCTTATGCAATATAAATATAACAAACACAAACCCTGTCCATAAGGACAGGGCATGGAAACAGAGATAAGGAATACAGAGAGTGAAGACAAGAAGAAAAGAGAGAAACAAGAACGGAGGAAGAAAGCAAAAAAGAGAGAGAGATAGAGAGATAGAGCCCACAGCTACTGACATACTTGTCCTATAAATAGTCTTAGCTAAAAATTACTGATTAACTCAAACGCAACCTACTGGCCACTGAGAAATGGTGATAAACACGGAGTGACGCGAATTCTTTTTTTTTTAAGAGTGTGTGTAATGCGGAGACAAACACTGGCAGATATGAGGAGGTGGAAGAGGAGAGCTGAAGATTCATTCAGATGTAAAACTGAGCTCACTTCACCCAGACACTGGAAAATATAAAGGGCTCTCATCTCCCTACGGATGAACAGGCAAACATCAACACATACATAAAGCACAGCACAGATGAGACGTTAGAACCTGCTCATTTATAGATACAGAGAAAATCAACCACACCTACAAAATTGGCTATGTTCAGACGTGTCAATATTAGGGATGCGCCGATCCGATATTCATATCGGGTATCGGCTCCGATAGTGCCATTTTTCTCGGATCGGGTATCGATCAGAGAGAGTCGATCCAAATCCGAGATTTTTTTTTTCAGCCAATACTGAACCCTAGGTATCAGAATCGGTATCGGAGGCGAAAAAGGCGGATCGGAGCATCCCTAGTCAATATACAGTATTTGTCAGCCCTGTTTTATAGTGCTAAAAACGGTTACATTAACAAAATGTTCATTTTTGGGTGAACGATCCCTTCTATCCCTGGGTGAACTATCGACTCTTTGAGACTGAATTAAGTAAACCTGTACTACGTGAAGTGGGCTGCACTGGACAATCCTTTTTGGCATAATAAAAAACAAGTGCCATTCATATTTTTGTTCATATGGGATTTCCAGTAACTCACAATGATGGTAATATGAGCTTTATGTCAGCCAAAGGTTCTAGATTCTGTCAGAGCAGAATTCGGTCATTCTGAGAGCAACCCATGCAATATGCTCAATGTTCTCATAAATTTAAAAAGCATTTGAAGCTGCTGTCGGTTAATTAAGATTTGGCAGCCTTGACTAGACTTGGTTATTAAATAACGTTGTCTCAGCTGTGATAAGACATTCCAGTGTTACATAAGTCACCATATTTGATACTTACATCAGTCACTGTCACTATATGGTTAAAGGCATGATTTATGGCTATTGCGAGAACAGAAAACAAGCTTGACTCTGGTATTCAAATGAACTCCTCATGGGTCATACCCAAAAACAGATGAATAAATTAACAAACAAAAAGACAGACAAAAGAAACAATGAATGAGAAAAAAACTGAAGGAAGGAATTAAAACAGAAACAAATGAACAATGCATGAGCAAAACGAAAACAAAAGAAAGAGCAAAAACAGAAAAACAACAAAATAATGGACAAGCAAACAAGAGAAAGAAAAAATGAAAACAAATAGAAGAAATGAACAACAAATGAACAAAAGAATGAACAAACATGAAAATTAAAGCAAAAGCAAGTATGAAAACAAAGAAACAAACAACGAATGAGCAAACAAAAGTAACAAGAAAATTAAAACAAAAACAAGAATGAAAACGGAAGGAAGGAAGAAAGAAAGAAAGAAAAAGAAAGAACAAAAAAGATTGAGCTGAGTAAGTGTACATAAGGTCACTGCAGCATTGGACCCAGACAGCAATCTGGAAGGCAAACAAGAGCACAAATAAACAGCAAAATGCTCAGACACTGAGAAGAGACTGACCTTAAGCCATTGAAAAGCTGTTTGGACTTGTCCAGGAGATAGCAGAAGTCAGTGACAGTTTTCCTCTCACAGAGAGGGATGTCATCCTCTGCCCCCACCCCTGTCATGGCAGCTGCTGGAAACAAAACAAAACTAAAAAGTGAATTCCAAACAGACCTTCGGCAGAGTTATGCAAAACTGAGTCGTTAGCACAAGCAGGCATCAGTGGCGGAAGCAAGTTTTATGAATCACAGTTAAATGAGCACCACAGAAGTCTGAACTGACGTATTGTGGGTATAAGAATCTGCATCAGTGACGTGGGCAGATGTTGAATCAGCTTTGACGAAAACTGACTAATTCCACCTCCAAACCAACTGACACGCTCTGACGAATTTGCATGAGTTGGAACAAAAGTTTCACTGAAGCCCTTAAAATAATCCATTTATATGAATTTCATGGAGATGAATAAACCAACATATATTAAGCTGAAAGTAATTTTTCTGTTTTGTTAGTCCAGTGGTTCCCAATCCTGGTCCTGGAGAACTCCTGACACTGCATATTTTAGATGTCTCTCTAATCAAACACACCTCATTCAACTCATCAGTAAAGACTCCAAGAGCTCAAATGTGTGTGTCAGATTAGAGACATCAAAAACGTGCAGTGTTCGTGGTCGATACAACAGTGATCTTGGATATCACTGGTGGAGACTTAATCTAAATGTAAATACACAATTGTAACATTTATAAACAATACTGTTTACATCTTTAGGTGTAAAATGGGGAAGTACAATATATCGGTACCATTTCAGTTATCAACCGTTATTAGATATTTTTCAATTAATCAGTACCAGTCGATACTGGATATTTAATTGTTCATGCCCATTTCCTCTATTTAGATGACATTTGCCTTCATCTAACATTCACTTAACACTATGCCCAGCGACGCTACAAGAAATAAAAAATATTATTTTCCATGTTACAACAAGGGATTTTTTCAATGATTTCTATTTCTGCAACATCACAGCTGACAGCTCATGTACTGATGCCATTTTGTATCATAATAAAATCATTTAATTTGAGTTTGTATATCATTGTGCATGACTTTAATAGCCATATAATGAATGCAACAATGAATAATTAACCTCAGATCTTGAAAAAAAGAACTTAAAAGAAACAAGAGCGTTCAAACTGGGATCTTTATGTAAACAAATATGCATATTCCATGGCATACATTTTAACAGCCACCGAGTGTATTTTAAATAATGTCAAAATCATTTATTTAAATTAACTTGCAGAAAGAGCCCGCCCACTCCTTCTTCTGATTGGCTGTGATTTGTAATTGATTTTGTCACGTCTTGTAGCCGTGATGCGTCTGGTTTGGAAAGAAAAATTGTGTTGCTGAAATCTTATCGCATTGTGTCTGATTAGAACATGGTGTTAAAGGTGGGGTAAGTGATTTCTGGTAGCCAATGTTGACATTTCAAATCACCAAAACAAACATGCCCCTACCCCAAAAGGGTCTCGCCCCTATTTTGATAGCTCCGCCCCACACATACGTACGCAACCCAGGCAACGATTAGTTCTGTGAAACAAAGCGAAACACCGCGTCTACACCGGATGCGAGCGGCGCGGCATGACAAAATACTATAGAACTCATTATAATCAGTGATACTGTCTACACTGGATGCGGTGTGGCGCGACACGACAAATCACCAACAGAAAACTGCTGCTGCGTTCTGATTTTCAACGGTCGCTTTGTCGCGTCCAGTGTAGACAAACTTTAGCTGTTGCGGTGCGGTGTGTAGACACAGTGTTACTCACCTATCGATAAGAAACAAAGCAACCTCGGTGTCCGATCGCAGGCCTTCCGCTACTTGAGTTCTATCCAGCACTGGAAAGCTGATCTGATATTTACACGGGTCCTACTTCTTGCCTTATTGTAAGCCTTCTTTTCCTCTTTTGTTTTTTATCCGCCATCTCTATCTTTCTGTTGCTCGGCTCAGCTAATGTCCATCCTGTGTAGTGGTCGACCGATATATCGCCATGGCCGATATATCGGCATTGGTCGTTAAGTTTTTCTGTTTCCAATACAGTAGGTGGCGATAATGCACCTTAACATTGGTGCTACCCACCATAAAACCGAAGAAGAAGTTGTTTTTCTGTTTGGCCGATGTGGCGGGACTTTTATTTTGACGGTGCTGAGAAGGGCAGCGCCTGAGCGCACACCGCTCACATTATCCCTCTTGTTCGCTGTCGTCGTTCAGTTCTGTCTAATATGGATAGAAGTCTATCTAATAATCAGATAGAACTGTTAAACAAAGTTATTAAAATGTATTCAAAAAAGTATTATAACGATTGCTTTAATATTATTAGTAATAGAAAGGCAAACATTATAATACGTTCTCATTTGCTGTCAGCATTCAGCAAATACGCATTTATTTAAATCTTTTAATGACTAATGAACATTTAATTTCACAAACCTTGCAAACTTAGTTGAATCTAGTTGAGATTTTGTGAAGTGTGCATGTGTACCCTGCATGATCACTTGTTCTCTGCGTGACGGACGGTCCGTGCAAATTGAATGCTGAAAGGAGGAGAGCTCTGCTTGACTGGAGACGCGTGATCGACAAACTTTATACTAGTGATTTCAAATTATGCTGCGTTTTATGCATTTGCCCACTGTCATATTCGTGTCATTTTCATTGAGTGCTGTATGTAAAATAAGTGTTACCTTGGCTTTATTTAAAAAAAAATTAAAAGATTCCCAATGCACACAAACATCCCAGAATACTGAGTGCCCTGTTGGTTAAAGTGTTTACTTCCTTTTTAATTAGATTTTTATTAAATATTTATTAATTTGTTTAAAATGCTTTGTCTTCTAAAGTATGTTTATTTTACACAATTATTTTAATCCATTTCAAATGATTTCAAATTTCTTAAATATAAAGTAAAATAAATAAAATTATATCGGCTTTATTTCGGCCACCCTGCTTTCCAAAATATCGGCATCGGCTGTCAAAAAACCCATATCGGTCGACCACTAGTCCTGTGCACGGAGCGCCCTCTCCGCCGCATCATGAGTAGACACGCCCCTTACTGCTGATTGGCTACAAGTTTGTTTTGGTACTCGGCCCAACTCAGTTTTCCAAAGCGTTTTTGGAAGAAAAAAAAACATACCCCACCTTTAAGTTAATCTTTTAAACGATAATAATTTAATAACAGTTAAATGTAATCTTAAACCTCAAAATGAATAGCCTTTTTTCTTACTGTACATTATAGCATATAAATTCACTAGTAGCATTTAAAATGATTTGAAGAACGTAAAGTAAGGTAAATTTTCATTTCATGCAGACTTTAAGTCTTCATTTCATTTGCTTATCACTATGAATAAATAAACCACTAAAGGACAGAAGAGATTCAGGTCCTGCCAACTGCCTGTTACATATGCCATCACACACTGATCTTTACTAGCTGAAGAATGGGATATCTCAAAGGCCCTTCCTGTTCAGAAACAAGCTCAAAGCTTTAATGGCCTATAAAGAGAGCATATAGTCTACTCTGTGCAGATGGAAGAAGGTCGGCTCTCACAGAGGGCCAATTAATCTGCATGTTTTCAAATTAACCAACAAGAAACATAATAATTCACTACTCTTAAATGCTAAACATCACACAAATTTGTGTATTTACACATTAAGTATGTTGTGAATATGTGACTTAGCTTGTGTGTGACACTATATGGTGTCAACCAAACAACACAACACCACACATGGCCTCTCTGTGGTGGCAGAAGATAAATGTGGTGTAGATGTGTCATAGGGAGGACATGTGCACCTCTTCTGGCTACACCAAGAGGAACCGGCGTTGTGTGTGCATGCTTGTGTGTCTGAGGCATGGATTAGGGGAAAAAGAGAGCAAGGGACGTCAAAGGCACAGCGAAAGTAAGAAAGCGGGAGTGTGACAAACACATGACTAAGGCTGAATGTGCAGTGCTTATTGCTCGGATCAGATGTTAAATCAGACCAGCTGAGGACAGAGTAGGGGAGAGACAAAACGAGAAGATGAACGATGATAAATAGCTATAATGCATATGCAAAGCATGAATTTAAGTAAGCTTTGTGAAAAAACTAGAAGGTCAGGTGAGATTCATTCATGAAGCGTTAATAAACTTGAATAGCCTTGACTCAATGTAGTCAACAATTTTTACAGATGATTTTGAATGAAGCATCATGTCTATATGTCAGCATCTGCGAGAATAAATGCAAAATTGGTATGTTGAAGGCCTATTCTCACCAATAAGAGCAATATCTGTGTGATGTATTGTTCTGACAATGGAAGCCACAGCAGGGAGAAACATCACTTATTGCCTGAAACAGTGTACAGTGTCAGCTTGTGTGTGTGTGTGTGTGTGTGTGTGTGTGTGCGCGCGCATGCATGTGGTCAGGCCCAGTGGGTAGTAAGACAAACATTCAGCTGTCAGTCCAAGGTGGTCTGAATGGAAAAGACCTGAGCATGTCCATCACCCCTGCTCAGCCTCCAGATGGCTCACCATGGTCCACTTATGGATCGTTTCAGTCCACCTTTCGTTTCAACTGCTATCAACAGATTCAGAGAATATTTGTGGATATTTCACCAAAGAAGAATGTCCCAATTAAAACAATTAATAATTTAATTATTATCACAGTAGTTAGCAACACATTATTTGCAGTATGTGTATGTATGTCTCAGAACACCTGAGAAGAGATGATGCCAACCCCTCAGAGGACCTCAGATGATGCCAACCCTGAAACAACATACAGAACTACCACATTTTGCTATAAGTTTGATTGCATCATATAATAATTGCTGTTAATATTGTTCATCGTCTGTTTTATTACGTCTTATATTGATTTTTCCGTTCTGCTGGTTCGTCTGGTCAGAGGAGAACTGGCCCCCCGACTGAGCCTGGTTTCTCCCAAGGTTGTTTCTCCATTCTGTCACCGATGGAGTTTTGGTTCCTCGCCGCTGTCGCCTCTGGCTTGCTTAGTTGGGGACACTTCATTTCCAACGTTATCGTTGACATAATTGCAAAGATATTATTTAAACTGAGCTGGATGTTGACATCACTGAATTCAATGATGAACTGTCTTTAACTGAAAAATGAGTGTTTACTATTGTCATTTTGCATTATTGACACACTATTTTCCTAATTAATGCTGTTCAGTTGCTTTGACACAATCTGTA
>NW_015505271.1:2934534-2977611 GCF_001515645.1 Sinocyclocheilus grahami | reverse complement strand
GACTTTAAGTCTTCATTTCATTTGCTTATCACTATGAATAAATAAACCACTAAAGGACAGAAGAGATTCAGGTCCTGCCAACTGCCTGTTACATATGCCATCACACACTGATCTTTACTAGCTGAAGAATGGGATATCTCAAAGGCCCTTCCTGTTCAGAAACAAGCTCAAAGCTTTAATGGCCTATAAAGAGAGCATATAGTCTACTCTGTGCAGATGGAAGAAGGTCGGCTCTCACAGAGGGCCAATTAATCTGCATGTTTTCAAATTAACCAACAAGAAACATAATAATTCACTACTCTTAAATGCTAAACATCACACAAATTTGTGTATTTACACATTAAGTATGTTGTGAATATGTGACTTAGCTTGTGTGTGACACTATATGGTGTCAACCAAACAACACAACACCACACATGGCCTCTCTGTGGTGGCAGAAGATAAATGTGGTGTAGATGTGTCATAGGGAGGACATGTGCACCTCTTCTGGCTACACCAAGAGGAACCGGCGTTGTGTGTGCATGCTTGTGTGTCTGAGGCATGGATTAGGGGAAAAAGAGAGCAAGGGACGTCAAAGGCACAGCGAAAGTAAGAAAGCGGGAGTGTGACAAACACATGACTAAGGCTGAATGTGCAGTGCTTATTGCTCGGATCAGATGTTAAATCAGACCAGCTGAGGACAGAGTAGGGGAGAGACAAAACGAGAAGATGAACGATGATAAATAGCTATAATGCATATGCAAAGCATGAATTTAAGTAAGCTTTGTGAAAAAACTAGAAGGTCAGGTGAGATTCATTCATGAAGCGTTAATAAACTTGAATAGCCTTGACTCAATGTAGTCAACAATTTTTACAGATGATTTTGAATGAAGCATCATGTCTATATGTCAGCATCTGCGAGAATAAATGCAAAATTGGTATGTTGAAGGCCTATTCTCACCAATAAGAGCAATATCTGTGTGATGTATTGTTCTGACAATGGAAGCCACAGCAGGGAGAAACATCACTTATTGCCTGAAACAGTGTACAGTGTCAGCTTGTGTGTGTGTGTGTGTGTGTGTGTGTGTGTGTGCGCGCGCGCATGCATGTGGTCAGGCCCAGTGGGTAGTAAGACAAACATTCAGCTGTCAGTCCAAGGTGGTCTGAATGGAAAAGACCTGAGCATGTCCATCACCCCTGCTCAGCCTCCAGATGGCTCACCATGGTCCACTTATGGATCGTTTCAGTCCACCTTTCGTTTCAACTGCTATCAACAGATTCAGAGAATATTTGTGGATATTTCACCAAAGAAGAATGTCCCAATTAAAACAATTAATAATTTAATTATTATCACAGTAGTTAGCAACACATTATTTGCAGTATGTGTATGTATGTCTCAGAACACCTGAGAAGAGATGATGCCAACCCCTCAGAGGACCTCAGATGATGCCAACCCTGAAACAACATACAGAACTACCACATTTTGCTATAAGTTTGATTGCATCATATAATAATTGCTGTTAATATTGTTCATCGTCTGTTTTATTACGTCTTATATTGATTTTTCCGTTCTGCTGGTTCGTCTGGTCAGAGGAGAACTGGCCCCCCGACTGAGCCTGGTTTCTCCCAAGGTTTTTTCTCCATTCTGTCACCGATGGAGTTTTGGTTCCTTGCCGCTGTCGCCTCTGGCTTGCTTAGTTGGGGACACTTCATTTCCAGCGATATCGTTGACATGATTGCAAAGATATTATTTAAACTGAGCTGGATGTTGACATCACTGAATTCAATGATGAACTGTCTTTAACTGAAAAATGAGTGTTTACTATTGTCATTTTGCATTATTGACACTATTTTCCTAATTAATGCTGTTCAGTTGCTTTGTCACAATCTGTATTGTTAAAAGCGCTATATAAATAAAGGTGACTTGACTTGACTTGACTATTTTAGGTTGGACAAAATATAACACTAGTACATACTCGATCACAAAAAAACAACAACATTGCAATGCAAATTTGTAAGGCACCCATGTTGAGATGCTGAGTTTAGTTTGGTGTACCACTGGGGGGGGGGCTGAATCTACCCAAGAGGTCAAGGTTGAGCTTGTTACCAAAGCCCTGTTAGCTCCTGCTGGTAACGAGACCATCTGTTTCTAAAAAGCACCGTGGGCATTTAAAATCAGGAGTGTATTCTGACAACATAATGTTTATTTTGTAGGCATATATGCCATGTATTGTTAATATACTTTATTAGCTCAGATGATGCTCTGTAGATCTAATACAAAACCTTTCAAATCACAGTTTCGGGTGTTCCTGAGCTTTCCGTAGTTTTCTACAGTACAGGTATTATAAGCCTCCTCGACTCCACCACAGTCCAAACAATACAACTGTCAATTGTCGACAAGCATTTCTTATCAGCTGACACATAAAATAAAATAACTATTATAAATACATTTAATTTTAATTTAGTGTCACATACGTGCATGATAGATCACAGGAATGTGAGATGCTTAATAAAAGGACACATTATGCACACCGATGTTACATGAATGTGTAGCCTACAGATGCTGAGTTTAGTTTGGTGTACCAATGGGGGGGGGGGCTGAATCTACCCAAGAGGTCAAGGTTTAGCTTGTTACCAAAGCCCTGTTAGCTCCTGCTGGTAACGAGACCATCTGTTTCTAAAAAGCACCGTGGGCATTTAAAATCAGGAGTGTATTCTGACAACATAATGTTTATTTTGTAGGCATATATGCCATGTATTGCTAATATACTTTATTAGCTCAGATGATGCTCTGTAGATCTAATACAAAACCTTTCAAATCACAGTTTCGGGTGTTCCTGAGCTTTCCGTAGTTTTCTACAGTACAGGTATTATAAGCCTCCTCGACTCCACCACAGTCCAAACAATACAACTGTCAATTGTCGACAAGCATTTCTTATCATAGGTGCTAAAAATTCAGCTTTGCCATCACATGAAAAAATTACATTTTAAAATACATTATAACAGAACTGCAAAATGTATTCTAGAAATGTTATTTAAGTGTTCTATTGATTATTTATTAGCAGAGTTCATTATAAAAAATTTCAACCACAAATCCAAATATCCATTTAACCAAGGTATTCTAAAAGCCAAATTAATCAGGTTTGTATACCTTCATCTTGGTCAGATGATGCTCAATAGCCACACTACATTCATATAACATGCAAACGACAACTATAAGTAAGTAAGCTACTTTAAAATAACTGTTGTTGATCAATAGTCAGAACAATATTGACAAGGAGCTTGAAAGAGCTCTATTTTCTGGTTGTAACAAGTGGTAATTGAAATGATCAGAATGTACATATATAGACACAGAGCTACGGAATAGAATCAGCCATAAGACTCAGACCAGAGGATGTGAGATCTTATGCTGAAACAAACAACTTGTCCACTAAGACCCTATGGATGCAATCTAGGAATGAATGGAAGATGGGCTTTGGAGAATTGATGGTAAGAGAGGAAATGAGAAATATATAAGAAAGATCTCCTTGTCTCATGAAGGAAACGCATGCATGCTCTTGCTCTAAAGCCAGCAGTGGTAAAAGGCTTCTGCACAGATATGTGTGCTTGACCCACATTTCTTTTCCTTCCATAAAAATGCATGAGCTATGCATCTGCAGCAAAAGAACTGCAGGATGAGGCAGTATGTGTATGTATGTCCTGTATGTAACCTACACATGCAACTGAAAATCTATGCCAAATCTATATCTTATTATATACTGTATCACTTTTTGCAGTCACTGCATCACCAAACACATTCTATTCATGGTACTGAAAATTAATTTCACTGTCTGACATCCAGGCATACACCAAATATTATGCTGAAAGTAGACCTACTATAAACTATTAAAAGACCAGCCTACTTGGATACACAAAGTTCAAATAAAAACAAGTAATACTGCAAAAGATCAGTCATTACATGAAATTAAAACTGCAATCTGCAATCGCTCTCTCAGTTAAAGAGGTCACGCAAACACATATGCTGACTAATGCATCTAACCTTAGCGCAAAGGCCTACATGACTGCTCATGTTAATGGAATACAGTCACTGTGAAACGTCAGGACTCAAAAGAGAGTGAAAGTGAGTTAGGGATGAAAACATGGTGGACTTGGTAGCAAAAGAGCCCAAGTCTCTCTAACGATATTCAGATCCACACAGGAATGAGGGAAGAAGTAAACGCAGAGAAAAATAGGACAGGTGTCCTATATAACACAGGACACAAACAGAGGAAGCGAAAGCCTTTGCTATGCTTAGAAACTAGCTTGCAATCTTCCCCTATAGCTAAAAAATAACTTTCACTGTGCTTTTTAACAGTTGGTTCCAGTCCACAAATTTGATTGACAGAATCGGTGTTTCTTCTCACTCTGTGATTGCTCTGAGCTGGGTTTCTCTCACTACTAGGCTGAGTGCCACTTCACAGTCTCATCGACTCAGATGTGCGTCATCGCTTATGTTGCATTCGACTGATGGAAGTCCTGCATTGGGTTTAAATGGAATGTCTTAAGTCCTTGTTCACTTGGAGTCCACTATGGAGCTGATTATTATTATTTAAAAAACAAATTCTTATGTATTTGTTTGATGCACCATTCTATGTGGTAATATGCCGTTGAAAAAAGCTGTTGGAGAAAAAAAATCTAAAATTATAATTAAATATCAATATAATAAACTATGATTGTGTGTAACAAACAGTCAGCTTAATGTAGTTATATGGTTAAATCCCAAAATAATTCTTAAATCATATATAGAGTTGTGCGAGGTAGGGGTAAATTAAGCACGATCTGCTGTAACATCCCAGTTGTGTTGCTCTGTGATTTATGGAGCTACCTAAAGTTTACATATGAGTTTATACAAACTTCCATCATCCACTTGACGAAGTGGAACGTGCTTCAAAATGGCGATGGGATTCCCAAACGGAAAGTGCTTAGGAGAGTTCACGAGTGTTTGTCTAAAAACAAAGTGAAACGCACCGTTAGTGTGCACAGAACGTTTTGAGCATGGGAGGGTAAATCACCATCTCTCCGCTCCACTCACATATGCCATTCCAGACCATGTGTGTAAGTTGACACAAAACGCTGAACATTTTGTAACCATTTTCACTGGCGGAAAAAACACAAACTAACTGGCATTTCTTTGCCTGAAACATAACGATCTCAAGTCCATATGAACCACAAGTTGTGACCGACTTCAGTATTGTGATGAATTTCCAAGTGAAACAGAATATTGAATGAGAAAAATAGAGGGAGGGACTTGATTTTATCACACCTCCTTGGCGTCTCTAGATCGTAGCAGACTGATGGTTGGAGGGGAGTGGTTAAGGATGTTGTGCCCAATGCCTAACAAAGTAAATAGGGTCAATTTTGATTTAATGTGGACTTCAAGAAATATCGGACTCACAGTGTTGTAGCCCTACCGACCCGAGGTACTTGATTCACTACCGTGTTGATATGGACTGTTAAATAGGGTGCAGACAACTAAAATCAGTTTACAATGGAGTTCAAATAAAATTTAAGAGAAACTACACCCATAATTGTCAACAACTAAACAAGAAAATACCCATATAATAGTACCTATAGTAACAGAAGAAGAATTCTCTTCCATAACAAGCCAGTCTGTATGACGTCATTTTTAGCTAAGCAACCCGGTGGCTCTTTTCACAGATGGTGTGTGTGAGAAAACATGATTGTCTGCAACAAATCTCTCTTTTTGTTCTCGGTCCCAGTCATACGATGTCATTTAATCTCGCATAATTATCATAGGACCTCATTTGAAGTTCAATGCGTATTCATAACACAGCCATAATACGCTTCCTATGCAATAATATACAATTCGCACTTGCCCTTACAGTCATTATGCACGCACGGCCGATGCAGCCCGATCGTGAACAATAAAACAGCAGACAGCGAGCGCCCTGCAGAATTCAATCCTGTGCTATTGCAGGACAGAATGAACCCCGGCTGCATTTATATATATAGTCATTCTTGCGACAGCCAATGATTTTTCAACCGTCTTCATTCAATAATAATACAGAGATGCTTATTGGCTCGGGTTCCATTCACAATATCACTCCCGACTCGAATATCAGGGTGGACTAAGAGGAACAAAGGGTGAAAATCATAACTAAACGTAAAGCGTTTGGCAGCGTGCATCTCTGCGTAATAGCGCTCGTTCCGTTCATTGACCAGGAACGCGGACTGATTTGACTGATCGCTGTTGTTCTGCATCAGTTACCAGTGTGAAGAACAACACCGGTCATTTCTGTGACACTTCACACCATCCAGCACATCTAAATGCATTTACTCCGGTGCATCAAGCCTGCGTCTCAACTACAATGACTTACCTCTAGCGCGACGGCTGTCTCTCTCTTTCTCAGATCAGGATGCGGTAATACACGACAACTCTGTGTGATTCTGTCAAAGATGAAAATGTAGGTTGGATCGTGTCAAGGCAATAGAGGCGACAGAGCTGCGTTAACATGGTTTTAGTGCGTTCAGAGAGCAGGAGCGTTCTTGTCCTCGAAATGACCATCAGAGTTGACAAAACTGTGGCTTTAGCAGATGCTGTGACTGAATGCATTTGATGTGCTCTGTTAGGCTTATTTTACACACACACACACACACACACACATACATATATATATATGGGGATGATATGCGTTATGCTTTCTATAAGAAATATTTCGCTTTGACTGAAAGCTACAGAATAAATATATTTTAATGATGGTGTGTCTGACTATCTTAGTCCACTAAGACGTGTTAACTTCAGTCGTGTTTGTCTTGTACCTAACGCATACATCGCCGAGTGATATCCGTCAAAAAGTCACTGATTTGAGACCCAACCTGAGCA
The DNA here is from genome assembly GCF_001515645.1 of Sinocyclocheilus grahami. Classification (NCBI taxonomy): domain Eukaryota; kingdom Metazoa; phylum Chordata; class Actinopteri; order Cypriniformes; family Cyprinidae; genus Sinocyclocheilus; species Sinocyclocheilus grahami. The sequence continues at coordinate 2,970,749 of NW_015505271.1, read as the reverse complement.
CTGGTGTAGTTTAGTGCGGCTATCTTCTGTTTCAGCTCCTCAAGAACAGCGTTTCCAGGTAGTGCGTGCCTGTGATTCTCGCCCTGACACAAATCTAGACATCCAGTGCGGTGGCGCACCGTCATTTGCATCCAGCTCATTCAAATCACCCTCCCAGGGAAGAGCCGACTTACCTCTAGCGCGACGGCTGTCTCTCTCTTTCTCAGATCAGGATGCGGTAATACACGACAACTCAGTGTGATTCTGTCAAAGATGAAAATGTAGGTTGGATCGTGTCAAGGCAATAGAGGCGACAGAGCTGCGTTAACATGGTTTTAGTGCGTTCAGAGAGCAGGAGCGTTCTTGTCCTCGAAATGACCATCAGAGTTGACAAAACTGTGGCTTTAGCAGATGTTGTGACTGAATGCATTTGATGTGCTCTGTTAGGCTTATTTTACACACACACACACACACATATATATATATATGGGGATGATATGCGTTATGCTTTCTATAAGAAATATTTCGCTTTGACTGAAAGCTACAGAATAAATATATTTTAATGATGGTGTGTCTGACTATCTTAGTCCACTAAGACGTGTTAACTTCAGTCGTGTTTGTCTTGTACCTAACGCATACATCGCCGAGTGATATCTGTCAAAAAGTCACTGATTTGAGACCCAACCTGAGCACTGGTGTAGTTTAGTGCGGCTATCTTCTGTTTCAGCTCCTCAAGAACAGCGTTTCCAGGTAGTACGTGCCTGTGATTCTCGCCCTGACACAAATCTAGACATCCAGTGCGGTGGCGCACCGTCATTTGCATCCAGCTCATTCAAATCACCCTCCCAGGGAAGAGCAGGGAGTATCTGCCATTCGGCATCTACTGCGGTCGACGGTTCAGTTTGGCCAGTTGAATTTTCATTGACTGTTGTGGCAACCCGCTCAAACTAACATGCTTATCAGATCTCCACCGGGCTGTTAGTGACGTTCGGTACATTCCATTGGTTGGCTGCGATGTCAGTCAGGCTACAACTTACTCAAAGGGGCGGGACTAGTGTAGTACTGCCATCTGCCCGTTGGATTTAAAAGGGACGTGCGCCGCTCTGCGGTGTCTTATTGTAGCGCCTTTAAAACTGTCTTGTGTGGAAAGAATAAGTGATATTTTCATGCTTCCATTGATTAGGAGACAACACCAGAAATGTAACTTAACAATAAAGGCGTTTATTTTCAATATTTAATTGGTAAATGGGCTGCCGTCTTCTACAATAATAAAATACAACAAATCTGAGAAAAAGAAGATTAAATCAATACAATTATATTAATGTACAAAATAATCACAGCCTTCTTTGTCCTGTTGTCGGGTCATTGCCTCAACCCTTTTCTACACTTGAAAGCTTCAAAAAAGAACAGTGTCTTTGTTTTGGAGAAATTAGGAGCAGACTGACCAGGACCTAGTTGTGTCAGTGACTCTCTTTCTGATCTGATCTCTGAAAAACACAAACACCACATTGTTCTGATCAGGTGAGATGTTACACCATACATTTTTGTCATAAGATAGTCAATGGCTGTTAGATCTAAATTTAAAGCCCTGTAAGAAGAGTGGCTTTAGAACAGCATGAGGATGTCCACTTATTTACGGTTACATGCTCACATTAACAAGATTGTACTGACCAAATAATGACCAACTTGAACAATCAAAAGAGTCCATAATCCTGAACGTAGTTTACGGTTGTTATTCTGGAGAGCACTTCGATCTTTACAAAAAATATTTGTTAAGTAAAAAAAAAAAATTTTTAAAACCAAGGCAGCAGAGAAATTAAAGACCATAAAAGTGCTCTTGACAGAACAACGAAAAGAAGAGGGCTGGACGCAGGTGACAATGAAGACCTCAGAGGAAATAGGGTGTTGTCGTTCTAGGTGGTATGACCCTTTCAGAGTCAGGAACGGCCCGGAATAACTTGGGCTCCCGTGTGTTCACATCTTTGAAGACCATGATGGAGGCAATGTTACCGCAGCGGTAGCAGTAGTTTGGGGCCGACCAGACGGTCACCAGCTTCTCGTCAAACATGAATTTGTAGCCCTCATGAACCAACTGATGTGCACGGCAAATCAACTTCAAGTTGTTGATGTGAACAAACTTTAATAGAAACAAAGAGAAGAAAAAAAAAATCAAGTTACATTTACTGAAAGTTTTTACTTTTACTAGTACGTCACACTTTTATCAAACAGCCAATAAATTGAATTAAATAATTTATTAATTGCTTATTTCATTGTCAAACTAATATTCAGCTCACAGCGTGTTTCATTAAAATTCAATTAATCCAAGAAAATACAGAGGCCACAAAACTAAATACAGTTACTTTAGTCGTAGTTTTTACCTGATTTGAAATTATTATATTTCTAGTTCTCAATTTACTGGGAGATATTTTCTGAAACTTCACTGCACTAGTAAAGTATATGAGGATGCCAACAACTACACCTAAATTTCAACGCAGACAGTAAGTGACAATATGCAGTTTTCCCACTTGTAATTATAGAAACATCTCAAGTGTTGTTTACACACTTTCCATCAGACTAAACTGACTGTACATGGAGAGAATGCTCTTACCTCATTGGTAACCTTAGCACCCCAAACAGCCAATAAATTGAATTAAATAATTTTCATTAATTGCTTATTTCATTGTCAAACTAATATTCAGCTCACAGCGTGTTTCATTAAAATTCAATTAATCAAGAAAATACAGAGGCCACAAAACTAAATACAGTTACTTTAGTCGTAGTTTTTACCTGATTTGAAATTATTATATTTCTAGTTCTCAATTTACTGGGAGATATTTTCTGAAACTTCACTGCACTAGTAAAGTATATGAGGATGCCAACAACTACACCTAAATTTCAACGCAGACAGTAAGTGACAATATGCAGTTTTCCCACTTGTAATTATAGAAACATCTCAAGTGTTGTTTACACACTTTCCATCAGACTAAACTGACTGTACATGGAGAGAATGCTCTTACCTCATTGGTAACCTTAGCACCAAACAGCCACCCAGCACCCCTTGGGCTGATAGCCCAGGTGTCCACATCCTCTGGATCGGACCAGACAAGATCACAAAATGCTCCCTTGTGAGGGATTTCCTGGTTGCGTTCAATGGTGCGTATCTGGTCCAGTGTTTTGATGTCAGGTGAAAGGCCACCATGTACACAAAGGATTTGCTCATCTATCAACTACAGGAGAAATCAAAACATCACAATAAGTACAGCAGAAGAAAAAAAAATAACCATAAACATTCTCTTGGACAGTTATAAAGTGCAAAATGTCATTTTCAATCAAAGTGACAGTGTTGAGTTTAAGCATTAAATATACAATAAACATATCTGAAGTAATGAATTTAGATTGTGTACTATATGTACACTATTATATTATAGACATAATGGATAATTATATGTATAGTACTATTTGTATACATAAATTATAACAATAATAAAACATTACCACCATTTATTATTATTGTAATATTAAAAATACATATAAATTGTATTCTAAAGACAATACTTACAGCAGCAACAGTCAGCATGTCAAACACTTTAGTACAGTATCGCCAGGCATTAGCATTTCCATATTTCGTTTGGCACTCATCTATAAATGGAAGGAAAGAATGGAAATGAAAATCAAAAATGCACAACAAAATACAATAAGCATGTTATTATATGAAGTACGATAAGTATATTATGATTTCTGCAGTCTCACCATAAAAGCCATAGACTTGTGTGATCTGCCTGCTCTCGTGATTGCCACGCAACAGTGTGATGCGGTCAGGCCACTTTGCTTTAAGTGCTAGCAAATATGTGAACGTTTCTAAGCTGTAGTATCCTCGGTCTACAAAGTCACCCTAGAAGAAAAGAAAACATACCAATGTCTCTTCAGTATAAACTTGGGGGGAAACATTGTTTCCCATGAGTCACCAAATATGAACTACAAAACAATATTTATTATGTATAATTATCGTTATGGATACAATACCATGAAAATGTAATTTGTGTCTGGTACTTGGCCCCCAGTTCTGAAGAGTTCACATAGGTCATAAAACTAGAGATAAAGAAAAGGTTTAGGTCAATATGCATTTTGTTAACAAAACAAGGACATTGTCACATCATCTGTGCATAACAGAAACACATTCATAGGGCCTGCTCGCACCTGTCCGTGAATATCCCCACATACAGTGACTGGAGAGGATACTGGCTGTACATTTGATTCTTCAAGCAGCAGGTCACATACATAGTCACACAATCTCTGTCAAAGCAATAGAAGAGAAGACAGCAGGTTTGATCAAGCTTGTAAAGGAAATGGCATCACTGATCATGACAGCAGCAGCAGATCACTGCATCTAAAGTCATATGAATTCCTAAAGAATTCATTTAATTCACATTTTATATTATCACACATTAGTGGCTTGGATGATACAGTCTTGAACTGCATTATGGACTAATTCAGAAGCCTAGCTGTTTACGTACAGGAGCTCTATTTAAAGACAAGAGAATGGAGGATGTTACAGTCAAGACTAAAAACTGCTAATAAGCAAATATCATAAAATGAGACTAACTAAAGGGTTGACGATGGAAAGTAGATGGGCGTTTCAAATGTGTGCGCTTGATAGCAACAACATAAGTTAGCCACCCCGGGGATCCACAAGAAATAAACTGGTACACACCTTTATTAGGACTGACTGCTTTCTTTGGTCGTATATCCTGTTATTTCTGCTAGCACGTATAAAATAAATCCCGAAACACACTGAACGGATTCATACGCAGCGCTAACGACTGCATTGCAACACACTGACTGCAACGTTACTTTACCAGCCATTACCGCATGACTTTAAAAATATATCAACAGCTACTATGTTTAATATTCTGAGAGAAAAATATAATTACTGATAACAGTCACCTTTAAGTCGTTCTCTGGAAGGTATTTGCACTGTCTCGCAATTTCCACATACTTATCTAGGTCCAACGGCGCCATTTTAAGAACAACAATCGATGGAAGAAGCAAAGAGGAAGTCTTTTTACGTCAGGCCGGGAAGTAATGATTGACACGGGGATCAGCCAATCAGTACTTTGATACGATCCCGAGCGCCACTTTCACTGCAGAACACTAGATTCAGGGGGCGTGGTTGGAATTTGATCCAACTCCTCCCACCTTGCATATACCTAAACCCACCCATCTCCACCCCCTGATCCCTAAACCCACCCATCTCCACCCCTACACCTACCAATCTCCACCCCCTGACCCCAAAACCTACCCCTCTCCACCCCCTAAATCAGGGGTGCCCAAACTCGGTCCTGGAGGGCCGGTGTCCTGAAGAGTTTAGCTCCAACCCCAATTAAACACACCTGAACTAGCTAATCAAGCTCTTACTAGGCATACTAGAAACTTCAAGGCAGGTGTGTTGAGGCAAGTTGGAGTTAAACTCTGCAGGACACCGGCCCTCCAGGACCGAGTTTGGGTACCCCTGCCCTAGATGTTGATCCAACCACGCCCCCTGGATCCTGTGTTCTGCAGTGAGGGGCTACTGACTTGCAGAGTCAGTACTAGTATCGGTGGTCATCATCACGCTTTCGAAATAAACCTGAAAAAAACATTGTGCATTAAATATAGGCTGACGTTTGTCCAAAAAAAGTTGTAATAGTTTAATGATTAAATCGGTCGCGCATCAAAATCCAACTCCCTTATTAAAAGCATCGTCCATTCATTCACCACGAGGTGGCAACAAAGTTACAGTTTAATTAAATACAAACTAAGTTCAAGAAAATTGAAAATATGTACGAATCATCCGTTTATTTTATTTTTTAAGCTTTTATAAGAATGATCAGGAAATCATGCTATATGTCCACAAAATACTACTCAATCATGAATCACTTTATTTCCTTCTGATTAGCCTACCACTGCAGTCGTGATGCAATGGCTGAACTGAATTTGCAGGAGAAAAATACAGATACATCACAAAATTTAAAAAAAAAAAGTAGACTACATGATCATTATCTTGGTTACATTAAGTTAAACTTTATACAGATGCTAATATTTGCTGTATTTTAACACCACAATAGCTACACACATTTGAATGGACTAGACTAGATGTATATTATATAGGGCAACAATGGAACGTCAAAGGGATTATGATGATTATTAGAGCTATATACAGATTTATACAGTGTCTTATATCAAATGGTTTTTATATTTGAATGTATATACACATGTTGTGTATATCTACATGCATACACTGTTTTGCTCATGTGTTCTGGGCATATATAGAGCCATCTTCAGTATGTTTGTCTGCGCTAAGCAAAAGATGCAGTATGTTTTCAGGATTTGGCAGTATGTGAGACCGAACAAAATGCACCAACAAAATTTACAGTACAGTAAATTTACAGTAACTGATGAACATGCAAGTTTTTGCTGAACAGTTACCGTTTAAGATTTAGGAGGATTAACGAAGTACTTTTGTATTTTAAAAATGTGTTTTGAAGCAAAACACATGTGTTTTGAAGCTATTTTCTACATTCTCTCAATCAGAAATTTGCACAATTAGCAAGATTAAAGACAAATAATTTTCATGACATGCTGGATATTTATAACAAAACATGGCTTATAAAATACACCTCAAAGACAATGTACAGTATACAACTAAAATACAGAATTTTAATTTAATATTATACAATGTTATAAAATATTATACTACTAATATTATATAATATTATACTATTTTAATACTCCAGTTGGACTTGTTTTCCTTTCCTCTTTGTAATTAAATTGCAGTGATATTTCATGATTTGTCCCTTGAATTCACACTTCATATCCTATAGCAGTATTTCCCAACCCTGGTTACGGAGTTCCCCAAAAGTACACATTTTGCCACCCTAATCTTGAACACTTAGAGACTCTTAGAGTCTCTACCAATGAGCTGATGAGTTGAATTAGGATAGTTTGATTAGGGAGGCCATTGGAAAACACTGCTCTGTTCTTTTAGGGCAAGTTATGGTGTTTAATAAAACTTGAAATGCATTAATTGGGCCATTGTAGAGAAGGTTTGTGAGGTAAAACTTCATCATCGAGATTTTGTCCGTGCAGATTCCTGCAAAAGAAAAATATAAATGGCTTCAAAATTATTAATGTAAATAGTTGAAAGTTCAATATCAATATAATTTTGATAGTAATACATATAACAGTGGTATATAACTAATTACATATTGCAGGGGTTATATTGGGATTTGTTATGTTGGGGGCTCCATGGTTAAAGGCTTTCAAGAGGTGCATATGTGTATGCAAAGCCTACAAAATCCTAACAAGGGACAAACTGTAAAATATAAGAAGTTAAGAGAGCCTTCTGCTATGAACACTAAAATGCTGGTCAAAATCATTCTAGATACTGGCAGTGTGCAGAGATATATCTGATGACAATAAAATCAATGCTTTAAGTTTTCAGGTATGTCTAACAGTAATATTCAGGTACAGAAAAACCACAGAATTTGAATTAAGTAATCAAATGTAAAATAACACTGGATAGTCTTCACTGTATAAAGAAATACAGATGAAACCTTACAGTTAAAGTTACAAAAGTCAGTCAAGAGCAGTGAGTGATTTTCTGTCTTTTGTTGTTTGATTAACATTAATGACACAGACAGCAATCAGTTTAATAGACCGCTGTCTCTTTAAGACCGACTGCTCGGATCTAATATACATTACACATGCGTTTTCTTTCTCAGTTGTTTACGTTCACTGAAGATTTAACTGACCGTGTTTACGTGAACACTCACCAAGACAGGCATTTTGACAATTTTGTATGCATCAGAACATTTACACAATAAGCCGCAAAAAAGAACTAAATTCTGAGTCAATTCTGTACTTGCTTTGTCTGAGAATATACCGTCCGAATATACCAGTATACCGTCTCTCAAAAAGTGTGCGAGTACTTTTGCTGCTTATTGCGCTTGAATGGTTTAAAAACCGTGACTGTTTCAACTTAAAAACACTAAAGACTTAAAAACATGTGCAGATACATTTTGTCAAACAGAATATTTGCCATATTTGCTCAGCCCCGGCCCAATTTAACCCCTGCATATTACTAATGGTCATATACAGAGGTTACACTTTAAATATAGTTTATTTTTCCAGTATATTCATTTAGTTGTATGCATTGCATTATGTGGACCCACCACCATCAAGTGTCCATTCTTGGTTCTGTAGACCATGGCTTCACTGCTGCTCTTAAAATCAACAAAGCCCTCTTTGCCAGGCTGGATGTCAAACCTCACACTACAACATCACAACAATTCAGTGTATGTATAATGCATTCTTGTTAAATAAAATAAACAATCTATCTTTGTGAGCAGGACTGAGTATTCAAGGCAGTTCAGATTGAAGTATGTCTCACCTCCCTTGAACAACTTTGATGAGGCTGTGGTTTTTTGTCACCACACAGATTTTTGTCAATGCCTCAAATAGATAGCTGCACTGCAAGACCAGGTCCCCCTAAAACAGAATATTTAACAATCATATATGTATATATATATATATATCAGTGACAGGTTGTTCAAATAGAGTTCCACAGAAACTTCATACATGCTGAACACAAGTATTTTTTCTTTGTTTTGATGCACATAAACGTCTCGGTTACATCATGTAACCCTCGTTCCCTGAAGGAGGTAATGGAGATGTATCGACACTGAGGTAAGGGGTCTCACTTGGGAGCCACAATCACCTCTGAGCATTACGAGAACTGTCCAATGACTATTGGCGAGTGGAATTTGCATGCCAAGCCACTTCCCGTACATATGTGTATATAAGATGGCAGCGTGCATCCACTCATTCAGATTTGTGCTGAGGAGCCGAGAAGCAACCCGGCATTCAGTGCAATTGTGGCATGGGTTGTGGCATGAGGGACGTAACGTCTCCATTCTCTCCTTCAAGGAATGAGGGTTACATAACGTAACCGAGATGTTCCCTTTTAGTAAGTCACTGTTGACGTTATGTCGACACTGACGTTAGGGGTCCCTGTGGAAACAGCCAACACCAGAACTGTGTTACTCAAATTGATGGTGCAGATGCACTTCAATCCGTAACTTGCCCAATGCCCCGTAAGTTAGATAACAAATTGACTATAAAGGGCTTACTAAGGAAGCCGAAAAAAGGTGTTCTGACATTCTCACAATATGTGAATGTGAAAAACACAAGACTCATCGCAGCACAGTCTAAGTTAACTGACCTGACCCCAGTTCAGAGGAACATAACAGGGACTGACAGTGGAACTGTCCAGGGAAAGACACGGGTTTACCAAGGGAAACCGTACCGTGGAAAGAACATACAGGATTACCTACAAGTTGAATCTCATGTATGGGCACCTAGTCCAGTACAAGGGGTGACTAACGGCATACAACACAAGTACTGGACCCGGAAACAGTCTGAATGCCACAAGGTGCTGGAAGGAACTCGACCAGGGTTCACCAGACGGGGAATTTACTGGAAGAAGATAAGGCGCACGTATCTTAGCCAGAGGAATGGCGGTGCAAGCGAAGCCCAGATAATAATCGTCCATCTTCGAGCACTCAGAGGATGGAGGCGAATTCACCTCCAGCCCGATGCTCTTGGTGGCCCGGAGGAGCAGGCCATCAACTCAGCTTCTGATTCCAACTGAGCCGCCGCTGTTTCCAGGGGCTGCTCAGCAGAGTCTTCAGCATCAGAAGACAAAAGCCCCTCCTCTGATACTGCGATCAACATCTTATCTTCTTCAGGAGCCCCAAATGAGATCCTAGGTCCACCACGAGATGGACCAGCACCTTCATCTGGGAGCTCAATGGTGCTACGCTGTGAGGAGCAGAACGTCCATGGGGGCTGGCCTAATGTGGCCATATGGTCTTTATAAGCAGAAGAACCAGACTGGGTAGTATCCAAGGGAAGCCTCATTATAAATGAGAGCCTCAGCGTAGCCATGGACATGCACTCGCAGTGCAGTCAAGACCCATCAACGAAAGTTGTCTCAGCATGCTTATGGCCCAGACATGTGAGATAGCGATCATGTCTGTCATCAGAGGTAAGGAAACTCCCGCACCCAGAAACACACAGCTGTTATATGCAAGCTGTTACAGGAAACTGCTCTTTTAGCTGAGGCGCCCAATGGAGGAACACCGCTGAGTGCGCCATTCGGGAATGCAGCAGACAATCATATATGTATATATATATATATATCAGTGACAGGTTGTTCAAATAGAGTTCCACAGAAACTTCATACATGCTGAACACAAGTATTTTTTCTTTGTTTTGATGCACATAAACGTCTCGGTTACATCATGTAACCCTCGTTCCCTGAAGGAGGTAATGGAGATGTATCGACACTGAGGTAAGGGGTCTCACTTGGGAGCCACAATCACCTCTGAGCATTACGAGAACTGTCCAATGACTATTGGCGAGTGGAATTTGCATGCCAAGCCACTTCCCGTACATATGTGTATATAAGATGGCAGCGTGCATCCACTCATTCAGATTTGTGCTGAGGAGCCGAGAAGCAACCCGGCATTCAGTGCAATTGTGGCATGGGTTGTGGCATGAGGGACGTAACGTCTCCATTCTCTCCTTCAAGGAATGAGGGTTACATAACGTAACCGAGATGTTCCCTTTTAGTAAGTCACTGTTGACGTTATGTCGACACTGACGTTAGGGGTCCCTGTGGAAACAGCCAACACCAGAACTGTGTTACTCAAATTGATGGTGCAGATGCACTTCAATCCGTAACTTGCCCAATGCCCCGTAAGTTAGATAACAAATTGACTATAAAGGGCTTACTAAGGAAGCCGAAAAAAGGTGTTCTGACATTCTCACAATATGTGAATGTGAAAAACACAAGACTCATCGCAGCACAGTCTAAGTTAACTGACCTGACCCCAGTTCAGAGGAACATAACAGGGACTGACAGTGGAACTGTCCAGGGAAAGACACGGGTTTACCAAGGGAAACCGTACCGTGGAAAGAACATACAGGATTACCTACAAGTTGAATCTCATGTATGGGCACCTAGTCCAGTACAAGGGGTGACTAACGGCATACAACACAAGTACTGGACCCGGAAACAGTCTGAATGCCACAAGGTGCTGGAAGGAACTCGACCAGGGTTCACCAGACGGGGAATTTACTGGAAGAAGATAAGGCGCACGTATCTTAGCCAGAGGAATGGCGGTGCAAGCGAAGCCCAGATAATAATCGTCCATCTTCGAGCACTCAGAGGATGGAGGCGAATTCACCTCCAGCCCGATGCTCTTGGTGGCCCGGAGGAGCAGGCCATCAACTCAGCTTCTGATTCCAACTGAGCCGCCGCTGTTTCCAGGGGCTGCTCAGCAGAGTCTTCAGCATCAGAAGACAAAAGCCCCTCCTCTGATACTGCGATCAACATCTTATCTTCTTCAGGAGCCCCAAATGAGATCCTAGGTCCACCACGAGATGGACCAGCACCTTCATCTGGGAGCTCAATGGTGCTACGCTGTGAGGAGCAGAACGTCCATGGGGGCTGGCCTAATGTGGCCATATGGTCTTTATAAGCAGAAGAACCAGACTGGGTAGTATCCAAGGGAAGCCTCATTATAAATGAGAGCCTCAGCGTAGCCATGGACATGCACTCGCAGTGCAGTCAAGACCCATCAACGAAAGTTGTCTCAGCATGCTTATGGCCCAGACATGTGAGATAGCGATCATGTCTGTCATCAGAGGTAAGGAAACTCCCGCACCCAGAAACACACAGCTGTTATATGCAAGCTGTTACAGGAAACTGCTCTTTTAGCTGAGGCGCCCAATGGAGGAACACCGCTGAGTGCGCCATTCGGGAATGCAGCAGAGAAGCTTCCTGATGTGTTGATAGCTTAGTGAACTCTTGCTCATGAAGCGATTGGCTCCAAAGCAAAAATCTGAATGAGCGGATGTATTTTTATATACACATATGTACAGGGAGTGGCTTGGCATGCAAATTCCACTCGCGAATAGTCATTGGCCATTTCTCGTAATGCTCAGAGGTGATTATAGGGCTCCCAAGTGAGACCCCTAACGTCAGTGTCGATGTAACGTCGAACGTGACTGACTGAAAGGGAACAAAAGTTCTTCCAGTTTACCATGTGACGGTAATTTCATACAGAAACTCCCTGTCAAAAATATTTGTTCACCACATACTTTTTGCTTTGTGTCATCACAGCTGACATGGAGAATCAGAAAGTTGTCACTTAAATTGCTGACAGACACCCCTGTAAAAAAAAAAAGCAAATATTGTTCATGTAAACAAGGTTTATATGGAACTGGATTCAACTTGACTAATTTAGTAATGGTGTGTTACAAGAGGTAAAAAAAATAATAATAAAAGGTCAAATATAAATCTAAGACTATGAAAAAAATACCAAGTCCAAACCAAATAGACTACTATATCATGAGGCATGTGTACACCTTTGACAAATGTTTTTTAATAAAACCGGATCATGTACTTATTTTTATATTAAAGTGCATATACTATATAAAATATATATTAACATAAAATAACTGGAAATCTAAATTGATGGCAAATTTCACACAATCATAGACTTTGAATTAATTGGGCATTGGGCACCTTTTAATGAGCTGTAATTCACCCTCTGTTTGATTTTGGCCTCTTCCACCAGATACGCAGCAGCCTGAGTGAAGATCAGCTGTCTGAAACGTGGCCGAAAGCCATTCCTGTCATACTTAATCACTGGAACGCTGTACTGTATAAAGGGAGATATCACATCAGTTTCCCATGCATGCCAAATGATATAAACATCTGTCTGACTGAAAAATAAAGCTCAGACGGATCTACTCTACTCTTAGTTAAACGAGCCCCGAAATTCTCCTAAGCATTCTTTCAGCAGGAACAGAAATAAGACACATCTTTACATCCATTCAAGATCCAAAATTAACAATTTCCATATGTGAGTAAAATGGCAAGTAAATAAAATGATACTTGACAGTTTGCCAGTAACATTAGAAGAGCAACATAATCTCAGTGCCATTTTTACCATCATATGTTTAATGCAGTTATGGCGTATATGGTTAATGCAAGTTAAAATATTATGCAGGCCTTTAATGTTTAAAGGAGTTAAACTGCTCTTAGTTTCATGTACCTTAATGCCCTCAGGACAAATCTGCTGCAAGACTTTGATGTTTATGTCTTTTTCACCTGAATAGACAGAGAATGAACAAAGTGCTATAATTCATAAGGTATAGCCTGATCTTTGCATTTACACATTAAAAGTTTACAGCAACAACAGCATATAAAAAAAAATCCATAAACTCTTACTTATCCTAGTGTCAGCGAAGGGTTGGCATATGCTCTGAGGGTAGTTCTCTTTTCTGCCTCTGAATATGTCACTGGTCAGTGCTTTAATTTGCAGCTGAAAATAAATTTGAACTGTAAATTGTAAAAGGATTCCAGCCAGCAAATAAAGTGTGAAAATAAACATTAAGATAAATGAGAGGTAAAATAATTTTACCTGCACCTTCTGCTGTGAACTGATCCCTCGAACATACTTCCGTAAGAGGAGACGTGTGTGCAACTTACGCAAGAACACGGAGGCCTATAAAATAATTTATTACAAAATATAGTATCGTTACAGTGAAAAATCCTTTTAATTTCGGCTATAAAACAAAACTTTGCATGGTTTCAATGATAAAGGATCCAATAATGTATGGACTACCTCTTGCATTATGGGTGGAGGAGTTAGCCAGGTGGTTTTGTCCAATACTGATTTTGGCAGATTGTCTTTGAGTCGAGTGAGGTAGCTCTGTCTGACAAAGGCCAGATACTCAGAGTTGTCCATGCTGACAGGCTGATTCCTGTTCATGAAGCCCTTTATAAACCTGCAGGATTGGGAAAACTCAAATATTTTATCTGCTCCAAAAAATACAGTAAAATCAGTAATATTGTGAAAATACAAAACTGTTTTTAATTTAATATATTTAAAAAAACTGTATTTTATTTATGTGATGTCAACTGAATTTTCAGCAGCCATTACTCCAGTCTTCAGTGATCAAATTAATGCATCCTTGCTGAATAAAAGTACTTACTGGTGCCAAACATCTATATATATATATATATATGTCTGATCCTTGAGTGCAAAGTTGATTCTGTGCTTACTTAATCTAATATTTGATGTTTTTTAAAATGTTGCAGATTTAAGTAGCAAATAAGAATCGTTAAAACTTAATGCATATATTTTGAGACAAAGGTCTTCTTTATGATTTTCAGTTTTGTTTAAAATAATTAAAGCAACAGTTTTTAAATAACGAAAGAATATGTAAAAGTATGGTATTTGGGGTAAAAAGCTCCCCTGCTGAAGGCGCACAGTAATTAACATGATAATTAATAGATGGCTGACTTTTCCATTTCATGACATGACATGGTTAGATTCAGATGGCCTCCTCTTTCCTACTAGTTTTGCTTCTGTTTCAGTTTTTATAACCATTTCTTACTATGTGTAAGTAAGTTGTTGTTTTTTAGCATGTGTGTTTGGCAGTCTTATTCTTTTAGGATTACTTATAAACTGTCATTTGATTTGTATTATTTGTATTTGTTATTTATTTTAATTTTAGTTAAATTATGTCTGAATTATTATGTCTGTATAGGTCTTTTATTAAGTTTTTAGTTATTTTAATACTTCAATAAACTAAATGGAAATGAAATAATATATATATTGAATTTAAAAATGTGTATGTATATATATGTATGTGTGTGTGGTTGTTCCCCTGCTGAAGGCGCACAGTAATTAACATGATAATTAATAGATGGCTGACTTTTCCATTTCATGACATGACATGGTTAGATTCAGATGGCCTCCTCTTTCCTACTAGTTTTGCTTCTGTTTCAGTTTTTATAACCATTTCTTACTATGTGTAAGTAAGTTGTTGTTTTTTAGCATGTGTGTTTGGCAGTCTTATTCTTTTAGGATTACTTATAAACTGTCATTTGATTTGTATTATTTGTATTTGTTATTTATTTTAATTTTAGTTAAATTATGTCTGAATTATTATGTCTGTATAGGTCTTTTATTAAGTTTTTAGTTATTTTAATACTTCAATAAACTAAATGGAAATGAAATAATATATATATTGAATTTAAAAATGTGTATGTATATATATGTATGTGTGTGTGGTTGTACATACACATATGTAGTTGTTTTTGTTTAGTTTTTTTTGGTGTTTGGCTTAGTATTATGTTAGAATCATTATTAAACTCTTATACCTTTTGTTCTTTAATATTTTGAATTGTTTTTAGCTTTATTTTTAGTTTTTCATTTAAATGTTAAGTTTTGAAATTTTGTTGTATGCATTTGTCATTTTTATTTAATCTCTTTATTTTTAAAATGTGTATAGGTAGTATTTATAAAGTTTTAGCTTTTAGTTTTGGATCTGTTTTTAGTGGTTTTAATATTACAATTGATTGCTTCTGTTGTCCTCATTTGTAAGTCGCTTTGGATAAAAGCGTCTAGTAAATGACTAAATAAATAAATAAATATCATATAATAAAATATATGTTGTTACTACTGTAAATATATATTCAATTATTATTGGATCTCCTTCAATATTTTCATAATCTTTACTTATTAAAATTATTTTGTTTCTGTATTTTAAAATATATTTTTATATTAACATATTTTAATGACAGTATATTTTTTTAACCAAAATTAATTCCATTATTTTTCAAAATAATCAGAAAATAGTACTAACTTTGCTAAAGTGATTGTTTTGAACAAGCATTAACTTAGACATTACTTCAAAAACATTATTTTAGCTGAAGTATTTGTATCAATACCGTGTGCCTTTGAGTGGGGTAAAAGGCCCCCCTTGCCACCTCATACATTTAATACAAGATTTTTAAACAAAATAAAGAACTTGAATGATTTATTTTCACACAAAATCTGTTGCTCCATTAATGTTCAATACAACGTATATATTTTTTCTGCAATTATACATTTTAGGCGCAGTGAATAGCAAATGTTTTCTTAAGGTGGGCCTTTAGCCCCGTTGTACCCATATATATATATATATATATATATATATATATATATATATATATATATATATATATATATATAATATACTGTGTATATTTTATACTGTGAATTTTCATTCAGTAAAAAAATCATCTGACATGATAATTGTCTCACTTCTTGATGACTTTGACAGCCCAGGCTCTCCTTTCCCTCTCTTTTCTGGCCTGAAGGCCCCTCCAACATGTCTCAATCTTGGTAGCTGTTAAAAATGAATTAAGAGTGATGTTATATGTATGGGTTTCCTAAGTATCTCTAGTATTTTTAACCAAAAAAAAGATTAATACCTGCTTCCCTCTGCCTCTGGTATTGTCCTTTCACCCTATAGCCTTTGTATTTGGCCTGGATTCTTGTGGCTGTAACAAAAGCGATTTGAGACACCAACCAATCAGGTCAAAGGTGGCACTGCAAGAATCATCACGACACCTTCAGGGGAATGCCAGCCCTCTTTTGTCCGATGTTACTGGTCCCTTACCCAATTCATGCTTGCAGATCTCAAATGCATCTTCAATGGCAAAAAGAGTCCTGGGATGGCGAATGAAGATTTTTGTCCTTGATAAATAAGAGGGGAAAAAACTTCAGGAAACACTAGGAGGAAACCGTTATTTTCTGGTCCTAGCAGAAAAACACATCATAGCAATAGCCTGTAAAGTTTGTACCTTCCCATCTTGTACTCATCTGGTTTGTAGCCAAGGTGTTTGATGAGTCGCTGCACTCCCTCTGCTGGTGTCCCCTTCCAGTGTGGCCACGTGTCAGGACAAAGAGCCTTATATCTGCAAAGCATCAAGGATTGCCACATGTTTGCAGGTGAGAAGTAGTGAGAAGAAGCGCCTGATAGAGAAGATAAGTTCAAAGAAACACTAACTGAATGCACTGTAACTTTAGATAGAAAATGTCTGGCAAATGCATGAAACTGATTAAGACAATTGAAGTCATAATGAAAACACACATAATGCAAACGCACCTTTTCAGGAAAACCTCGTATCTTCTTCTATAAGCAAACCCAGCACGCCTGACTCTCAGGTGCTCCATTAACCCCAGGTACTTGACTTGATGTCTCACCATGACATCATCAAAGCGGTCTGAGGTTAGGCGAGTGAGAGAGAGGTCACTGGCACAGTCTTGTAAAACATTCAGCAGACAAAACCACTAACCAGAGGAGTGAAGTGAAAGGCTCACCTGGCTGCTTGCAGTGGTTGGGTTTCAGGCACCGCACATACCATGGCTCCTTGGTCATGAGGATTTCAGTGAGGCCTGCAAGGCTGCTCTTAAACTGGGTGGCTACCTGTTACAAAAAAAAAAAAACCTGGTCAAAAATGTCTTTATGATTCCTGTGTGACTTAAAGTGCTGCAATAACTTAAATACAGGAGTTGCTCATAGGTTATCAGCTATAATGATACTATACTAAAACTATAATCAAACAATCTGTAAATTTGATATCTTACAGCCAGAAAATTAACATTGAAAATACGTTATATATAGAGAGAGAGAGAGAGAGATCAGGTTGTTATGATTGTTTGTTTTAACTGTCTATTGAAACGTCTTTCACTGTACCGTCTCAGGTCTTTTCTTGCCATCAGGTTCAATAGCATGGAAGCAATGCTGTATAATACTGTTCTTCGACTGTCGCATGACCTTAAACAATAACGAACAACTTTTGCATTTATGCCTATTTTATAATCATTATTTTTTCAGAGATGACAGGCCAAGAGAGAATGCATGCTGTGGTGAAACCTCTTACCTCTTTAATGTTTCTGTACAGAAGATCATTATTTTTGTCAAGAAATCCTGACATGAGGAAATCATACAGGTCAAGATAAGGAAATGTGTTTAAAAAACGTATTCGTCTCTAAACTGTTAGCATTAAATAACTTACCAGCAACTGAGTAAGTAACCTCTCCGGCATAGTGTAGAAGACGAAATTCCCCTCGTTCAAGGGTTTTGCGTGTTTTCTGGTCAGCCAATTTGTGCCTGAAATTTAGAGAAACTGAATTTGATAAATAAATAAATATAATCCCTCGCAGCAGGTTATTGTTTACCACTTCAATACTAGTTTGCATCTTACTTTACTACTAAGATTGTAATAACAGTATAATTGGAAGCAATCTGCATTCAGTTTCTACAAAATTATCTATTATTATTTTTAGGGATTTCTTTTAATGCAGGGGTGTCCATTCCTGCTCCTGGAGGGCTGCCTTCCTGCAGAGTTGGGCTCCAACACACCGGCTTGGAAGTTTCTAGTGATCCTGGAGACCTTGATTAGCTGGTTCAATTAGTACTGAAGCTAAACTCTGCTGGAAGATGGTCCTCCAGGAAAAGGATTGGACACCCCTGTTTTAATGCCAACAGATAAAATCAATAAAATCATCTTGTGCTATTATAGCATTGAAATACTGGTATTAAGTCAGTTCAAAGTGAAAAGCAACCCACGTGACAAAATGAGGGTGACCGCACATCTTCTCCTCTAGCTTCTCCAGGAATGTAAAATCTGTGGCTTCGCCAGGACGCAAACATTCTTCATCCTTTAATTGCAGGATACATGACATAAAGACTGTGACTTAATCATGTCTTAATGTGTATGTCAGCTTGAATCAGTTCCACTCACCAGTATTGATATGATGCCTCTATGTTTCTCCTCCACTAGGTCACAGATGATCTTGTTGTTGAAGTATGGCACTGGCTCCCACTGAAACATGTCAACATGGAAAAAATGTTTATCAATGGAAATATGCTAAAACACAAGGCCAGGCAGATCTGAGTCCCAAAGCATTTACATAACATTACTATCTGAAGGTGAGGGCATCTTGTTGATAAATGCTGTATGTACTGAAAATATTCACCTCAATTCCCTCCATCTCGTACTCCTCCTGCTCTGATTTGAGGGTGAGCTGGATGAAAAGCTGCTGAAGCTTTTCATTGCAGAAGTTTATGCAGAACTGTTCAAAACTGAGGAGCAAAGCACCAGTAATCATAAACATATCAATCCATCAAAATGTACAGTTGTGGACAAAATTTTACATACAGTGTCTGCAAAATGTTAATTATTTTACCAAAATAGGAGGGATCATACAAAATGCATATTATTTATTATTTAGTACTGACCTGAATAAGATATTTCACACAGATGTTTACATATAGTCCACAAGAGAAAATAATAGTTGAATTTATAAAAATGACCCCGTTCAAAGGTTTACATCCACTTGATTCTTAATACTGTGTTGTTACCTGGATGATCCACAGCTGTTTTTTGTTTTTTTGGTGTTAGATGTTCATGAGTCCCCTGTTTGTCCTGAACAGTTAAACTACCCGCTGTTCTTCAGAAAAAACCTTCAGGTCCCTCAAAGTCTTTTAAAATGTAACATTTTGGCCTGTATATCTATCTAGTACTGCACAAATATAAGACAATTTACATTTTAATATATTTTAAAACGTAATTTATTAAATTTTTTTATTCCAATTGTCAGCACCCCCGTCTTCAGTGTCACATGATCCTTCAGACATCAAGAAAGCTCAAGAAAGGTTTCCTTTTATTATCAATGTTGAAAACAGTTGTGCTGCTTAATATTTTTGTGGAAACTGCGATAAATTTTTTTGGTGAATAGAAAGAAATAGATAAAACATCATTTGTTTCAAACAGAAATTTTTTTGGAACGTCATGTCTTTACTGTCACTTACAATCAAATTAATGCATCCTTACTGACCCCTTTTAAACCATAGATGACCCATTTATTTATTAGATGTGTCTAGAGGGCTTGTTCTGACACTATATTGATAAAAAAAAAAGGTTACTAATTGGTTTTGTTAACTCAATCCCTTTTAAGAGTTTTCTTGAAAAAAAAATATTACAATAAATGTGTTCAGTGAGTGAATATGACTTCAATGCTTCAGGGTCACCTGTTCATGTCAAACACTTCAAATCCATAGATGTCGAGCAGTCCAATCACCGTCTTTCTGGTTGAATCCTGCATTGATAAATTGACTGATAACCTAATAATCCATCAACTAATTCATGTATTTTTATAAACCAACATAAAAAGCAGATTTTGTAAATTCCATGTAACCATGCATACCTCACTATATTGATAAAAAAAAAGGTTACTAATTGGTTTTGTTAACTCAACCCCTTTTAAGAGTTTTCTTGAAAAAAAAATATTACAATAAATGTGTTCAGTGAGTGAATATGACTTCAATGCTTCAGGGTCACCTGTTCATGTCAAACACTTCAAATCCATAGATGTCGAGCAGTCCAATCACCGTCTTTCTGGTTGAATCCTGCATTGATAAATTGACTGATAACCTAATAATCCATCAACTAATTCATGTATTTTTATAAACCAACATAAAAAGCAGATTTTGTAAATTCCATGTAACCATGCATACCTTATTTGCCAACGATTCATTAATCTTATTAACAAGCCATGAGAATGTGCGGCCATAGATGGCTTTGGCTAGTGCATCCCTGGCATACTTCGCATGTTCAGCGGTGAAAGGGCTTAGAACCTGAAAATGATAAATACTACATAAGCATGGATTTCTGAAGCACAGGAAATGTAAAAACAAAAAACAAAAAAAAGTATTCCATCTCTAAAACAACTCTTAAATCCTTTTAAATTTAAAGCATATATTTATTTACCATTTAATACTAATTGTCCAAAACAACTTTCTATAGCAATATGAAGGTAAAACATGCTTTTTATGCAACAATTGATGCTTCATACAATAATTGTATGTATCTATTCAAGTGTATTTTAACAGAAGCAATGTAAACACACTAGTATTTGGGTCACATTAAATGTTGTATTTACTTGGAATAGGTAAAAAATCGAAAGTAAAAAGCCACTGTCGATAAACCAGACTCACCTCTTCTGCTTTGGCTTCAATCTTCCTGTGAGTTAAACCCTCCCGTAACATGTTTGAGGGGATGCCCAATAGCTAACAAGATCAAGAATTAAGAAAGGAGAGAAGAAATGGGTTGCAACAAAAAAAAAAAATTAAATAAGACAAAGTAAGAGGGCAATACTGGCATTACAATGTAAACTTCTAATGCATAATTATTCGAAAACTTGATAGAAGTGTCAGTGGAAAGTACCTTTGACAGCCAGTGTACTTCCGCACTGCTGTTTAATGTGGCGTAACCCAGGGCACTGGCCCCAAAGTGAACATTGCCAAGATGAAGGACGCTGGCAAGGATGGCAAACAGATCCTAAAAGCAGACCAAACGTATTAAACAATGACTTTTCTTTCTAAAAAAGCAGACTTCTACACTGACCCAGTGACACCAGTGGAAAAAAAACTCCAATCAGCATGCTCTAACTCCAATCAATCTGAGAGCATCCTACCTCTATATCCTTTTCACTAAACTCAATGATGATGAGAGCTTTCTGTACAGTTTTCCAGTCACTCTTGTCATTAATGGAGCTCACTTTGGCACATTCTCCCTGTCCAGAAAATAGATTTTGAACAATAAAATGAATATGCTTTATGGCTCTGATATGTCTATGCATTTATTTTAATTTCAGAAAATATAAAGTAATATCTGTGTTTCTCACCTGAATAAGAAAGCGGTAATTCTGACAGTTTCGCTCCAAACCAAGCCAGCGAAGAAGCTCATCCTCCCCTCCCTCAACTAACTGATAAAAGATGTGGAAGTTCCTTTCTCCATGATTTTGGTGGACCACCCTTGACTTCTCCAGTAAGTAGCTTAAGACGTGGCCACCAACTGCTGCTCCCTGAAAGAAAAAGCATTTATTTACATTTGTAATGAATGCTTCCTGCTCTCCTACTTCTGTTCAAATCTGACTTTACCTGATGGTCAAACTGTATGTCCATGTACTTTCCAAATCGACTCGAGTTGTCATTTTTCAGGGTTTTGGCATTTCCAAATGCCTGTAGATTTAAAACGTTTAGTGCCATCAACATTCTTTTACTTGATACTGTGCTACACTTTGAGAATGTGCATTCAGAATGTATAGCCATGTATTCAATGGCTCATTTCAGACAAAAGGTTTGAATTCTGACCTCCAGCACCGGATTGGAAAGAAGGAGCCGATCTCTCACATTGTCCAGGAGTCTAGTGCTGGGACAGCACACTGCATAGAACTGCAGGACTTTCTTAGAGGCCTCCGTCTTGCCAGCACCACTTTCACCAGAAATGAGGATGAAGTGGTTGCTGGTTTCACTAATCATTGTCCGGTAAACATTGTCAGCAAGTGCAAAGCTGAGAGGTCAGAAAAATAATGTTTAAACTACATGTAAAATAAACTATTTATCCACATCTATGTTCTTATCCATATCTGTATAAATAAGAAAAAAATGATGTAAATGCCAAGAATAAAACGTAAATGTTTATGTATACAGTGCCATTCAAATGTCTGGGGTCAGTAAGATTTTTTTAATGTTTTGGAAAGAAGTCTCTTATGCTCACAAAGGCTGAATTTATTTGAAAAATACAGAAAAAACAGTAATTTCATGAAATATCATTACAATTAAAAATAACTCTTCTATTTTAGAAAACAGCATTTATTTGAAATTGAATTATTTTGTGATATTTTAAATGTCTTTACTGTAAGTTTTGATCAATTTAATGCATCTTTGCTGAATAAAAGTAATTTTTTTTTTTACTTTACTGACCCCAGACTTTTGTATATTTCCTGTGTATATATTGTGCAAACTTACATATGAGGAGGCAGCTCAAAAAAGTTGACTCCCATGTAAATGTCCATTTGTTTCTTGGTATAGATACCCAACTCTTTATATGGATTAACTGACACCAGGAGGGTCCCAATGTAGGTCTAATAAAAATAAGAAAGATAAGGACTTTTCAGAAAAAGTAAAAAGCCAGTATTTTCCCTCAACAGAGTATTGAGTTAAAATATGAACCATCACAGGTTAAAGATAGATCATAAGGAAATAAAACTGTCTCAGCAGGAGGTGTATCCTTGTAAGGTGCCCTTGATAACCTTTAACAGAAAACTTCTCTGTGCTGAATCATCAGCAAAGTGAGTTTCCAGTCGCTGCGACAATGTAAATTAGATGTACAGAGAACATTTTCACTTAGTAGTCTACCTTGACCTGAGTTCAGCATGAGAGTCTACATTATTCTCTCCTCCATCCCAATAATGAAAGTAACAGTGATACTGGATATTTCACTGCCAGCCTTTTTTACAGTCTATTCTAAGAGGTCATGTGAGTGGGTGTGGGACTCACATATATGAGGTTCTCATTAAACCGTTTTCTGAGGTTGTCCATAAATGCTGTCTCACTGGTGTAGGCATCCAGAAGAACAAAATCCTGAATGCCCACCCGGTCCCGAGCTGTCAAAGACCCCTCCATCTCCTGCAGGATCCGCTGGCAGCGCTCCTCTAAACTCTGTTAATCACAGACATGAAAAATAATGGGAGTTCATCATTTTTTCCAGAAACAGCATTAGAAGTTGCTTGAAACGAGTTCTTTGTATTTGAAAAATATACACCCATTTATTTTACTTACTTGTTTATTTATATTCTTCAAGATAATTACTACATAAACTCTTGTAACTGTATATGTTTAACAGTAATCGCTCACAAATGACCAACATCACCATCTTTCTTTCACTCTGCCTTTATTACATCACCCTACATCCAGTAATATGTCATTTCAGATGTGGCCTTGAACAAATCCTGTCAACAATATGCCATGAACCATCTGAGTGCAGCCTTACTTATCTAATCTAAAATGTTTTTCTGTCTGCAGAGTCTATCGAAAGGGACATTCATCTGAGAATGGCAGGGTCCACCCCGGTCTTGACAAACAGGAAAGATATTGTTTTTGTGTGCTGATAAATTCATATGTCCTATCAAATATAAAAGGCCCTATATATATATATATATATATATATTGTTGAAATATTTGCTGTAAAATATTTTAAAATGTATGGTTTTGGAAGTAAAAACTATTACCAATGACTGTGAAAATGTTATGGGATTTTTTTTTTTTACATTGTACAAATATTGCAAATATTAACAATATATTCAAAGACTAAATAATTTGGTTTACATTTTTTTTTAACCGAAAGAAAAATAAGTTTTGTTAAAGAAAAATACACATTTTAGTTGCAGAAACACTGTGATTCTCAGTTTGACATACTATTCCTGAGTCATTCTACTCCTAAAGTGTTACATAAAAAACTAAGACACAGTTTATCTGCCATGAGACACATCATCGTGAGCTGTATTTATTAGTCCATTAGTCCAGCTGGATCAACTTTATTCACGACAAGAGTAAATTTGCATCAACATCTGCATAATATTTTACACTGAAATATTTTGAAAGTTTATCTAAAGAATTCATATGAAAAAGATAGTTCACCCAAAGTAAAGTGGGAGCCCTTACCTTCAGTGCAGTGATTGTTTCTGTGTTCTGATGTGGGAATTGTGTGTGATCTTATCCAGTTTTGTAAAGAGCATCTGTGATTATTTCAAGTACAGCAGGAAACAATGTCATATCACACTCACCACATCCACCATGGGAAATCATTAATAAAAAGTTAGCTAAGGAAGCAGGGGTCTGTGTGTGTGTGTGTGTGTGTGTCAAGAAACATCTGTCTGAAACAGAAATTGTTATGGATTTATTGCCCTGCATCCTGAAAAGCTCAGCTCAGCATAGATTTGTCCTATCTTGGTTCCCTTAAACCTGAGGGCAAGTCTATTTCTATCCGAGATTACACGGTTCCTCTCCATTCCTGTCATGGGATGGAATTTAGGCCAAGGTCACGGACATACAAAAACTCTCAATAAATGAACTATTCCTGTCTGGTGCTACCGATGCTTGATTTAACTCTAAGAACAGATGGAACACACACTCTCCCTCTCTCTTTCTTCCTCACACACACAAACACAAAAATTACTAATAATATCTTATTTGAAGAAGCCTGCCATTTCAAACCACAAGAATGAGTTACAGTAAGTTTACAATTCCTCATAAAAATCATCCTTTTCTGAATTGTCCAGTTGTGATTACTTGTACCCAATAAAGACTACTGTATCATATTTGATACAGAAATGACTAAGGCCCCTTAACTATCAACATGACCAAATCTTTGCTGAAAACCCTTCAGTCATCTGATTGATAGGTTATACCTTTTAGCAAGTAAAAAGCCTTTTACTATAATTATGAAAACGTCCCCCATTCAGGTCGTGGTAAACGTGTCTTTTTGCTGTGAAATCTTCATTGTTGTTAAACGTAAGAATAACTTATTTTGTGAGTAATAAATCAAGATGAACACTTACTGGACAGAAGTAGCTAAAATATGAGTATCAAATATGATACATGAGGCTTTTGGAGAATTTTTACATTTCTAATAGTCATTGTATAAAACCTACAGAGCTTTGATCATAAAACTTAGCATTTAAATGTAATTTTACTAAGACATATTAATGGGAGATATGGAGTGACAACTTATACTTTCATGCATTTTAAGTAGTTTGCTACAGGGTTAAACAGTTATTGACAACATTACTAAGATAAAACGCACTAAGTTTGCTGTCAGTCAGTTGAATACCACAAAAGCGAAAGTGCAGAGACTAGGAAATGCTCTGAAAGATAAAGCTGGCATCACACTTGAGTCCTGCCTATCAGCTGGCAAAGAGCACTCAAACTAGAGCCAAGAGGGGATGCCAAGCCTCTGGCAGTCTGTTCTTCTCTCATTACACACAGCATGTCATGTAGAGTATTCGTTTAAAAGACAATCATGATCTTAACTTTAAACTCTAGGACATCTCTTGTTACAGATGAAACACTTTTTTTATTTAACTTTACCATTACTTGGTTGCAACATCTGAATACTTATATAAAAATACAAAAACTACAATATGATATATATATATAAAAATGAATATAATAATAATATATACACACAATATTATATATGATGTATACACTTATTATTCTTACTGTTATTGTGAGCTTGCTTGCAGATTTTGTTTTTCTTACAATCAAAATTGAATAGGTCTGAATTGATAAAAAAAAGATAAATTTCCATGATGACTTAGATCTCCACTTTGGTGTCACTGTTAGTAGATACATCCTGCTGTATTTCCGAGTGAGTCACTGAGACATTAAAGCTGATTTTAACGGAGAAGGAAAGTCTATCTGGCTAACTGACCATTACCTGAGAGGCCACTCTATTGTCCCAAAACTCCAGTATGTCACAGGATCCCAGTGCTCAGCTCACAATATGGCTTCAGACTTTGGATAGAGCTAGAGTTCATCGTTAGTCACTGGCCCACATTCTTCTATAAGAGCCACTACACAAAGACTTGACAAATATTTGCAGCTTAAAGTCTAAATCTGAATTTTAATATTTTTTATAATTTATCAATAATTATTTGTCAATAATTCATTCATTTTAATATTTAAGTATTAGTGAGAACTCAAGTTTTCCTCAAAACTTTTTTTTCCAAAAGGTCATTTAAAAAAAAGAAAGTTTGTACAATCTCACCGTAATTTTCTAGTCCTATTTTGAGTCACATTTTAATAAAATTTTATAAATCTAAAATGTTTTTTTTTTTATAAAGAGGAATTAAAGAATACAAAAAATGTTAATGCTTTTTGTCAGTTTGTGCATTATTAATTTATAAAGTAATAGAGTATGCTTCTGATTTTGTTCTGACTTTTTTCAGACTTTTTAAAATTATCTGTGTGTTATACTGTGTGTGTGTGTGTGTGTGTGTATATACATATATATGTATATATATATATAAATCTTAGGCAAAATCTGACAAAAATTGAACACAGCTTATGAGTATTTCCATTTTAATACATTATTTCAGCTGCTTTCTCCACAGACAAATGCAGAAGTATATTAAATTTTTCTGAATTACCTCAGCATCCATTGGTTTTTCCAGAAGAGATGAATCCTAATCCTCCTAGTATTTGTCCAGGGCTCAAAATTTTAAAGGGCCTTCAGTTCCCAGTTTGTTTGCCCTGGCATGACGGAAATTCAGACCAGCAGAAGACACGTCTAGGGTGATCCACTTAACATTCGGTCCTGTTCAATTCAACTCTCTTTTTCTTTCTCACTCTTCTTCTCTATCTCACATGTTTCTATCCCTTGTTCTCATGAATTTATTCAGTTTAAGCACCACTACTAAACTCGGCTCATGGTCTGCTCCAAGATGCTGAATGATTCATGGAGGGGCAGCAAGAGATCTCATTCAGCACCTCTCCTTAGCCGCTGCTCCACCATGTGTAACACAAGGCTGTGGAAACCTGAGCTAACACCCTGCTCCCTCCCCTCCTACCTGTCTTCTTCTGCACAAAATTACATTGTTGGGGTCTAGTTACTGATCTTTGATTAGGTGGATCTGTTTTCTGCTAATTACTACCCACTCACCAACACGAGGCTCGTGGCGCATAGCCCATTTCTGCCTCTATTTTATTTTTACAAACTGATGGATGTTTAATCCCTCTGACTGCTGGGACGGTCAGCTGAGGCTCTGATGGAACCTGAGTCAGTAGATGTTTACATCATTACTGTAAAGGTGTGTAAGTAGCCTAGCCTCTCTCAGGTAACGTATAGGTTCAGTTGGCCCACTTTCTTCACTCATGTAATTTTTAGTTTCAACTTTCATGTCTTGAGATATACATTTCCATTAATCAGCTGACTCAAAAGGAAATCATTTAATTGTCAATGTCTTTGCGTAAACAGTCTGGTTCGGGAACGAATCATTCTTTTGAACCGATTCTTTTCAGTGAACCGGTTGAACCAGTTGACCAAATCGAACTGAATCGTTTAAAACAGTTCGAACTGAGTGCACTGACACAAGGGCATGTGTGTATCGAGAATTTGAATGACGAATGTTGTCAGATTGCGATGACATAAAAAATAACTGATTAATGAACCGTTTTTAACTGGTTCGCAGAAATGAACCATCTAAAAGAACGTTTTCAGACATTAATCAGATTTCTATTCCATGTGTGATATGCACTTGAGGTACATCATATTTACTTACGAAGCCACAAGCTACCCTTCCTTGTGAATTCCAAATCAACAAGATTCCTATCAAGTATGAAGCCTGACTTTCTATAATAATTTGTCCTTGATCTCTTCCACCCATATCATCACTTATCTTCTACTTTTTGTCTTAAGAAAAATTAATAAAAAAAAAAAATTAGTAGTTTCTGTGTTAATGTAGCACCACCAAACACAGCTGCAAAACCAATTCCTGCCTGTTTCCAAACATGTTTCCTGATCATGTCTCATTGGGCAGGCCAATAGATAGTCCCGCCCCAAATCTCACATCATTGGTTGAACTAACCTTGCTGTGTTGGCACGATTGGTGCCATACACAGTGTTTGCAATTTTAAATTCATAATTTTTGTTGGAGTTTTACACAAACCTTGACTTCGCAGTTGACACGATTCCAAAGGTAAAACCATCCCACAATTTTTGTCTGGTTTCTAATAATTTAGCTCTTGACAAAGCCTAGCTTCAGATTAGTTAATTTCC
This sequence comes from Sinocyclocheilus grahami, assembly GCF_001515645.1. Classification (NCBI taxonomy): domain Eukaryota; kingdom Metazoa; phylum Chordata; class Actinopteri; order Cypriniformes; family Cyprinidae; genus Sinocyclocheilus; species Sinocyclocheilus grahami. Next base: position 2,942,194 of record NW_015505271.1, on the reverse strand, counting down.
TTTAAGATAATAAAGGAATAAATAAAAAAGTATAGATGCCGTGAAAAGACACACAAATAAATGGAACCGCTATAAAAATAAATTCTGAAATGTATGTCATAGTGTAAAATGATCCGTGGAATCCCAGCACAGCCCAGAGATCGGAAATTCCACAGCAGCACAAAATGGCCATGTTAATATTCATAGCCCTAATTACTGTCCCCGACTACACCTTTAACCTAATTTATATGTTAGTGGTGCAAGTCGATACAGTGGTGAAACAGATGCTCTTTTGTAACTAAACACAACACACTTCAGATAAAAAAGGAACTAAACTGACCGTGATGGTAGACCCTCAAAGATTACATGGTGTTACACAGTAACACAGTTTTAATAGACTATAATATTGGGAAAAAAATATCCACCACGGCTTTAAGAACTGTACATTTGAATTTTACATTTGTAATTTAAAAGTGTAAATTGTAAACATGTGTATGCCATGCTGTGTTCAGCAATAATACAAATTATAGTGGTTTGTCAGTGTATGTATAATACACTGTCTAATATAATACACATACTAAACTCTCTCCAGAGCATAAGCGTTACTGTACACAGCTGGTAGATCTTACCTTAGAGTTCAGGCAGTACATATTTTGATGAGAGCAAGACAAAATTCGCGTCCTGTTTCAATTGAGAGTCCCGAGAGAGAATGGGGCAGTGTCCGTGGTGCAGAGAGGTGTAGCGCACTGTATGTGTGTTGGTGTCCAGCATTAGAAAAAAGACAAGGTCCAAGAAGAGTTGAAGTGGGACACTGCTTATTATGGCTGCATCACCTGGATTTATGGACATCCCACTATGAAACATGCTCTACATGGGCTGTCGTAGTGTCCTATTTATTTTTTTAATTTGAGACTGGCCTCATTCCCAAATGCTCAAGGCAGACTACACAGTGTTGTGATCTAAATATACAGTGTGATTTTTTTTATGTATTTAATTTTGTAAAAGTCAAATGAAGTAATTGAAAATAATTTTGAAAGTCATTTTAAACCTATTGCAATGTTAAGATTTGTCAAAATGTACATCAAAATTACTAACTTTACTTTTGGGCAATATTTGATGGTTGTTCTTAATAATAATATGTATTTCTCTATACTGTACTACTTATATCTGTCCAAAATTACATTTTAAAATCACATTCACATTTTTGTTGTGTTTAATATCTTTCATATTTTACAATAGTTTAAACCTCTTTAAAGGGATTAATGTTGTGAGATTTTAATCTATAGCCAAAAAATGATCAAACAACACTTTTTAGTTTTTAACTTTTAGCCAAAATATGTGGAATACAGTGATTGAATATGAATACAATTAATGAATGTATTTCACAACATGTAGTAGATGATTACAAGGTCAACATGTAGATATAACAACATAGATGATTACAAGGACAACAGGGCAGCTGTGACCCATTTGCAATTTAACTGCACTATACGATACAACATATTTAACTGTAATGTGTAATATTTAACATTCACAGCGTTTCTGTTTTACAAAAAAAATGTTAATAATAAATAGCATTATGTCATTTCAGAGAGCTGTCCAATCAACTGGCTTCTTTCCTGATGCTTTAAGTAGCATGTTAGTTTTAGAGAAGTGCCTACATCCAAAGAAGTCTAAATGTGCTGAGTACGGGGATGGATGTGAAGTCTCAAGGACATGATGACGTTTCTGGAAAAGAACAAAAACAGCCAGTCATATATTTCTTTAACTACTGTATCACAATGTATTTTAAAGGTGCAGTTTTTAGTTGCAATATTCACAGTAACCCTGATTATTCATATCACTAGCAAAGGTGTCCAGTAACATTCTGGTGTTCAAAAACACTGGCCCTCAGGAGACAACTACTCCATCTAAAATAAAACCGTTTTAATGTCTTATTGAGTGCATGTGATTTTGAACATACTTTTAAAGTTCTATGTATCTCTTTATGTGTAAACTTTAGTAAAAAAAATTAAAAAAAATACTAAGTGCACATTTATTCCTGATAAATATAGTTACATTTCACAATTCTGTCTCCATTAACTTTGTAAATTTCATAATATTTCAGTTGAACCCCTGATGTCACATGGATTATTTTACCGATCTCCTTGCTACGTTTCTGCACCTTGATCGTGGTAATTACATTGCTGTCTATGGGAGGGTCAGAGAGCTGTCAGAATTCTTCAAAAATATCTTAATTTGTGTTCCGAAGATGAACTGGGGTCTTACGGATTTGGAACGACATGAGGGTGAGTAATTAATGACAGAATTTTCATTTTGGGTGAACTATCCCTTTAAGACTCTTATATAGAGAACATTTCATGGAACAACAAACCAATATTTATACTGTCACAAAAAAATAACACAGACACTGTCATACAGAGACAATGTCATGCAACAACAAATCTGACCATTGTGACATGAAAAAACAGCAAACTTGTAGAAAAAATAGAAAACTTGTAATACTCCCAATAGCAGGCACGTGCACAGGTAGGGCTCAACCTGTGCAGAGCACATGCCCTTTTTGCCCTTACACTCCGAAGTGCTCTTTTTTTGGTGATGGTGTTTTTTTTTCCTTCAATAAATCAATTATATTGGTCACCCTTTACATCTGCCTGTCTGCTTAACAAATATTTAGCTAATGAAAGGTATTAAAAAGAGCTTGTGACTAAATCTTGTTGGATCCTCTCAAACTGTCAGTAAACCTCATAACTCCACCCCCTCTATCTATCTTGACTGAGTGAACTGAAGTTGCACAGCAGCTGAACTAGGTCTGCAAGGGTAAATAAAGATCTTCTTGTTTGAATAAGTACAGCGTTTTCTGTACGCAAGAAACACTATGTCTATAAAGTCTCATAATTTATATATTTGAAACTGAGCGCTGCGCCCATATAGCAACAAACCCCTGCTGATGAAAACGTAACGCCGCCGTTTTATTGACGGACAAAATGCACATTTGCACACATTCACTGGTCAAAAACCCCGTAACTGCATTTGAGTTTGACACAAAGCGACTGAGTGATCCTCGTCACCTAGGTAAAATATATTTCTAAGAAATTTATGATTGCTGATATACACTTAATTTATTAATTGGTCACCCTTTACATCTGCCTGTCTGCTTAACAAATATTTAGCTAATGAAAGGTATTAAAAAGAGCTTGTGACTAAATCTTGTTGGATCCTCTCAAACTGTCAGTAAACCTCATAACTCCACCCCCTCTATCTATCTTGACTGAGTGAACTGAAGTTGCACAGCAGCTGAACTAGGTCTGCAAGGGTAAATAAAGATCTTCTTGTTTGAATAAGTACAGCGTTTTCTGTACGCAAGAAACACTATGTCTATAAAGGCTCATAATTGATGTATTTGAATCTGAGCGCTGCGCCCATATAGCTACAACAAACACCTTAATGGCGGACACAATGCACATTTGCACACATTCACTGGTCAAAAACCCCGTAACTGCATTTGAGTTTGACACAAAGCGACTGAGTGATCCTCGTTTTGAGACTATTATTTTGTGTTATTTCATTTGTCATTAAGGGGGGGGGGGCCCTTTTCCAGTTTCAGCACATGCCCCTCAAAAGGTCTGTGCACGGCCTTGCCCAATTGTTTGTATAAGTGTGTGTGTGTGTGTTAGCGTGAGTATGCACGCATCCAAACATGAACAGGTCCAAGGCCTTTATGTTTGCGAGCACACATACATATGTGAACGTGAACATGATCAACATGCTCCTGAACACTAATAGTTTCTATTGCTTTCATTCTTTCCCATTCACTTTGAATGGCTGGACATTTTTGACCGGGAACACCACAAGTGTGACTTTGTGCCATTTTGTACAAAATAAAAGCCTTTCAAAACAAACTCCCTGATTAAACATTAAAGTACACTAGTACGATAAACAGTGCAAATTTTCATCAGTTTTTATTTAATATTGTGAAAATGATTCATAAATAATGCTTTTTTCACTCAAAAAATGAGGTGCCTACTCTCAGATAAATGAGGCCTACGATTAATTAGAAGCAAATATAAATACAAAACCAGTCCTAAATGAAAGAAAAGAAGTTGATAAAAAGATTGAATCCAATATTTGTTGATAATATAGCATAATGAGTGATTTATAAGCATTTTTTTGAGGCCGGGTCATTTTTGCCCTGGAACATCACAGGTGTAGTAACAAGGTGAAAAATCTCCCCCAGAAAAGTATGAAAATGATTAAGAAAAATTTTTTTTAGAAGTAGTTATACCTTTTGTGAATAAAGTCACAAAATTTCAGTCCAATGCGATAACATTAACTAGTATTTTCGGGAAAAATAAAAAAATTTCAGAGCAAAGAAATTCAAAGCAAAGAAATTATAGGAATAGCACTAGAAATACACTTAGATAGAGGACTGTTCATGAAATTACTGTATTAGGTATTATTACACACAATGAAAAAATAGGAAATGCAGGAAAAGTTTAAATATTATTTTTTACAATAATTACCTAAAATAGTCAGATAAATGCAGTGCTTGCTGAACTCATTCAGACACTTAACCTACCTTTTGACATGTTCAAAGTAAGAAAAGCTGTGTATGCACTGCTGGCTGTTGTTTCTCAGACCCCTTCACAAAAACTGCTGCATCACTGTTATGCTGCCATGCCATGCAAATGCAGGTTTGCTCAACCATTTGCAAGACTGAAAGCGAAACTTTAACTCTAAACCATGTTTCCTAAACCATGGCTGTAACTGTTAACCAGAGAAATGGCATGCTCTTGTGTCGATTACTACATTTCAAATCTGGTGGTATTTCCTTTGTGATTTCTTTTTTAGCTACAGCTATTATTTAAAAAAGAAAAATGAAAACATTAACATTCATAACATATTAAAGGGGTCATATGATGTTGCTAAAAAGAACATTATTTAGTGTATTTAGTGTAATAAAATGTGTTTATGCGGTTTAAGGTTAAAAAAACACATAATTTTCGCTACCGCTCTCTAAAGATGCTTGGGTTCCTACAGCTCATAACATTTCTCCCCCACTTTTCACTGGTAACATCACATATCTGGGTATCAATATTTCCCCCAAACTGTCAGAATTGTTTAATCTCAATTACACTCCCCTTTTAAAAAAGATTGAAGATGATCTCAAACGCTGGACAAACCTTCCACTATCACTTATGGGTCGCATTGCTACAGTTAAAATGAAAACTTTACCACAAATTAATTATTTGTTCTCAATGCGTCCAATAACACCCACAGATAAATGGTTTAAATCAATTGATTCATTAACTTCCCACTTCTACTGGAAAAACAAAACACCAAAAATATCATTGACAAAACTACAAGTGACAAAATTACAAGGTGGTCTAGAAGCCCCAAACTTCCAATTTTACTTTTTAGCAACTCAATTACAATATTTAGTTAAATGGATTCACAAAAACAACTATAGTAACTCATGGATAGAACTGGAACAAAATCAATGTAAAAACACCTCAGTCGCAGATCTTGCTTCACTACCAACTTCAATCAAGAAAATGAATGACTTCAAGAGCACTACAATTATGACAACTCTGACAGCTTGGTGGAAAGTGAATACAATTAATAATTCATCACTATCACCATGTTGATACACCCCAATCTGGCTCAACCCTGACTTTCAACTATACAACAAACCTATCTATTTTCAATCATGGCAACAAAAAGGAACACACCTCTATCATTTATTTCAAAATAACCAGCTTATATCACTAGGCCAGAAATATGGTCTTGGGGAGAACAGTATCTCCAGTATCAACAAATAAAATCCATAATCAAATCCAAGATTAATGTTATAAATAACCCACTGCATTCCTCTCAGTTGATGGAAGAGATATTGAAACTCACCAATTCTAAACAATGTATATCCAAACCCTTTAAACTTATATTAAATACCAATACAACAATAACTTTACCAATTGCTAAATGGGAAAATGACTTGGCTTTCTCACCCAGCAGCGACTTCTGGAAAGAAATCTGTAGTAATATATTTTCTATAACTAGCAATACAAACCTACAACTAATACAGTACAACATAATTCACAGGACTCACATCACTCAAAGGAAAAAAATTTAAATGGGTCTAAGCGATACAGATATATGCTCACAATGCACACTGGGCAGCACCGATGACTATTTGCATGCCACATGGACCTGCCAACCTGTTTATTCATTTTGGATATTAGTGACCGATAAACTTTCCATCATTATGGGCTGTAGGATTCCTCTGTCTCCATCACTTTGTTGGGTAATACTACAGAAATTGATAATCTTCCGATTAAATACAAAAATCCACTCATCTCTCTAACTATCGCCAAAAAAATGATTTTGTTATACTGGAAATCAAACAAATGTATACATATCAACTACTGGACTAACCTGCAGCGACTTCTGGAAAGAAATCTGTAGTAATATATTTTCTATAACTAGCAATACAAACCTACAACTAATACAGTACAACATAATTCACAGGACTCACATCACTCAAAGGAAAAAAATTTAAATGGGTCTAAGCGATACAGATATATGCTCACAATGCACACTGGGCAGCACCGATGACTATTTGCATGCCACATGGACCTGCCAACCTGTTTATTCATTTTGGATATTAGTGACCGATAAACTTTCCATCATTATGGGCTGTAGGATTCCTCTGTCTCCATCACTTTGTTGGGTAATACTACAGAAATTGATAATCTTCCGATTAAATACAAAAATCCACTCATCTCTCTAACTATCGCCAAAAAAATGATTTTGTTATACTGGAAATCAAACAAATGTATACATATCAACTACTGGACTAACCTTCTTATAGAATATATTGCATTAGAAAAAATAACATACACAAACAAGAAAAATAGATTTATATTTACAGACATCTGGAATCCATTTCTGACTTATCTTAATATACATCAGAAACCTGGCACCGAACCCGCGCACTTTCCCAACAACAATTTTACAAACATAGATAGAGAAGGGGAACAAGGGGAATGAATATAATATGTGTAGATATACAGTATGCATGTGGATATGTTTATGTATGTGTATATATGTACACATGTACTGATGTATATTATTGATATAATGTATAGTTTTATTATTATATATTTTATCTCTATTATAATAATACCACCGAATATGGTTTATATGTACATATGCAATCTACACATTTGTTTTCTTTTTACTCCTCCCCTTTCATTCATTCACTTGCTTACTTAATTATTTACTCATTTATTTATGTATTTACTATATGTATTTGAATATTAATAATTGAGAATTTTGGGGAAGGGCGGAGGACAACACATAAGAAAGCACTAATAAAAAAATGCTTAAGAAAATGTTATACTCATATGTGTAATAATTTTTTTTTCTTTTTACTATTTGTTATTTGTTTATTTTATTATTATTAATATATATATATATATATTTTCTCTTCCTGCCTCTGGTCCTCAGTGACATCCCGGTCCGTATTTGGTATGGTGGAGTTGAAATATGGGTGGGAGGAGATGATGTGGGGCATGGGGCTAGTGTCTCCCCGCCGTCTCTCTGAGCTCTTTCTTCCAGGAGCTCTCACCTTCGCTGGTTCTGACATGCATGCCTCACTTTTTTAATGCATCAAATATTA